>NC_079194.1:37871855-38191355 GCF_029499605.1 Hyla sarda
AACAATTATGAAAAAATTGGAACAATGGAAAAATAATGGAATAATGGGGAAAAATTATGAAAACACTTTATTTATGAAAAAAAAAAACTTAATTACAGGCTTCCCTAGCCTGTAATTAAGGATCACATCGGGTCTCAGGACTGAGATCTACTGCGATCAACAACTTTTGACAAGTTAAAATATATTTTTTAATACAGTAGTCCTAACTACTTGCTGGTCTGAGTGCACAGTGCTCAGTCCGTCAAGGGGTTAAAGCATGAGCTGTGCTTGCAGCTGTCTAGCTGCAGACATAGGTCAGACCCAACATTGCGGAACCTGCCAATGTTCGAAAGTTCTGCAAACCGAGAACCCCTCATAGTTTGGTTCGAGTCTGTGTTTGGTGGCTCTGCTCACATAACTCAAGTGGCGGGGAATGGCTCTGCTGTGCCCGCTTGGTAGGAGAGATGACATAGCCAGCCAGTCCGGGAGAGCAATATCCTGCAACTTCAGATCCTGAAGAAAAACTGGAAGGTTATCCGGAAAGTGCAAAGTCTATGATAGCTCGTCTTTCCGCACTAAAAGGGAGAATGGAAACCCCCAGCGATAGTGAATGTCCTTATCACGGAGGACATTCAGAAGGGGTTTGAGAGCCACAAATGGGTGAGGAGGTCAGAACTTTCATGGTGGCGGCTCAGTGGCGATAGGTCACATCTGATCCCTAGATCACCCCCATAACCTCCTAAGGCCCCAAAACATTTCCAAAAATAAAATAAAAAATATATATTTTTAAGCTTAATTCTATGCCCTCTCCTGAACTCACCACCTGTCTTATTCTAACTGGATAGTCAAATAGTCGTTACTTCCTATGGTCTTGTACTTCATTTATGGAACAAGCACTCTATCTGTTTGCACTTCATATTTATGCGTATTATGTCCATTGTATATTTTGACCTATTCATTTTGTAATTCTGTGCTACCCACAGTGATTATATAAATTTTCTATTTTATTTACAAATGTTAAAATGGTGCCGCTGCAGGAATAAAAATATGTAAAATAAAAGTAGCTTATATACTCGAGTGTAAGCCGAGTTTTTCAGCATGATTTTTCGTGCTGAAAATGCCCCCCTCGGCTTATATTCGAGAGAACTCTCCGCCTGTCAATCCCTTCACCTTCGTCGTCATCCAGACCCCCCTTTAGTTTTCTACTCACCTCCCCTCGGTGGGAAGGTAGGATAAGCTGTTCTGGGCCATATATGCTGCAGGGACCGTCCGGTAGGGAGGGTTAGTCGTTCCCGGCTGTCAATCTTCACCGGGAGGCCCTCTTCTCCGCTCCGGGTCGGCCCCGGATTAGTGACGTTGCCTTGACGACGACGCACAGGGACGTCCGTCCCTGCGCATGAACGTCCAACCCTGCGCATGAACGTCCCTGTGCGTCGTCGTCAAGGCGACATCACTAGTCCGGGACCAGACCAGAGCGGTGAAGTGGGCCTCCCGGTGAAGATGGACAGCCTGGAATGACTAACCCTCCCCACCGGACGGTCCCTGCAGCATAGATGGCCTGGACCAGCTCACCCTTCCTTCCCACCAAGGGGATGTGAGTAGAAAACTAAAGGGGGGGTCTGGATGATGACGAAGGCCGCAGTGGTCTTCAACCTGCGGACCTCCAGATGTTTCAAAACTACAACTCTGTCCGGGCATGCTGGGAGTTGTAGTTTTGCAACATCTGGAGGTCCGCAGGTTGAAAACCACTGATGAAGGGATTGACAGGTGGTGATGATGAAGGGGGGTTGATGTTGACAGGCGGTGATGATGAAGGGGGGGATGATGACGGTGATGATGAAGGGGAGGGATGACGACAGGGTGATGATGATGGGGGTGTTAATGACGGGGGTCTGGATGATGACAGGGGGGATGATGACATAGGGGATGATGTATTTCCCACCCTAGGCTTATAGTCGGGGCAATAACTTTTCCTTGGTTTTTGGGGTGAAATTAGGGGCCTCGGCTTATATTCGAGTCGGCTTATACTCGAGTATATAGGTACTTGGAAATTTAGTGGATGGCACAATGAGCTTTTTAAGCAATGTCAGCCAGTCATTAGGAAGGCAAATAAATCCTTAAATGTATAAAAAAAAATGTAAGGCTAGGTTCCCACACAGGTTATTTTGAATTTTTTTTTAAAACTACCACTACAGTTTTTGAGACAAAGCCAGAAGTTTATTCAAAAATAATGGGAAATGTAAGAAAATGACTTCTCCTTCCTACTAAATCCACTTCTAACTTTGGCTCAAAAACTGCATTGGCAGTTTTCCATAAAACACCACAAAAAAAACAGTGTGGAAATCTAGCCTTAAAGAGGTACTCCACTGGCCAGCATTCGGAAGTAAAAATTTTTTTGTGCTGTGGGTGTCGACCACGCCCCTTGTGACATCACGGCCACGCCTCCTCAATGCAAGTCAATGGGAGGGGGCATGATGAATGTGGAGTACCCCTTTAATGTGCATGAAAAGAACATGATCTTTAAGTAAGATCTAAGATTTTGAGTCTTACCCATATTGTAGCATCTTGGATAATCCATCCTGCCATTTTTACATTGAACTCTCATTTCAGTGCCATAAGGAAAGTCATATCCAGGTTTACATTCAAATTCTACAGTTTTACCATGTGGAGACTCAAGAGTTTTTTGATCTCTCCATCTTAGCTTTATATTCTTTTCTTCCATTATGTTTTCACTTGTCATACATGGTGCTGAAACATAAGATAATTTCTATCTATTATTTTTATTCATTTTTATATACAGCACAAGCCATTTTAAAAGCTTCAGTTCCTATTCAGCACTATGTTTAAAACTATGATATATATATATATATATATATATATATATATATATATATATACACACACACTTACACACACAACCCTGGCCACTTTATTAGGTACATCTGTTCAATTGCTTGCTAACACAAACGGCTGTAAGGCATGTAGAAGTGGCCAAGACAGCGTGTTGAAGTTCAAAGCAAGCATAGGAATGGGGAAGAAAGGGGATTTAAATAATGTGTCATGGTTGTTGATGCCAGATGGGTGAGTGTTACTGTATTCCTGGGATTTTTCATGCACAACCATGAATGGTCCATAAAAGAGAAAATATCCAGTGAGCGGAAGTTGTGTGGACAAAAGTACCTTTAGAGTTTGAAGGGGTATTCCATGGAAAAACTTTTTTTTATTTTTTTTTATATATCGACTGGCTCCAGAAAGTTAATCAGATTTGTAAATTACTTCTATTAATAAATCTTAATCCTTTCAATTATCAGCTGCTGAAGTTGAGTTGTTGTTTGCTGTCTGGCAACAGTGCTCTCTGCTGACATCTCTGCTTGTCTCACGAACTGCACAGAGTAGAAGAGGTTTGCTATGGGGATTTGCTTCTAAACTGGGCGGTTCCCAAGACAGGTGTCATCAGAGAGCACTTAGACAGAAAAGAACAACTCAACTTCAGTAGCTGATAAGTACTGAAAGGATTAAGATTTTTTAATAGAAGTAATTTGCAAATCTTTTTAACTTTCTGGAGTCAGTTGATTCACTGGCATTCATGTGTCATTCAGCTCCCAGGACAATAGGAGACCGGACAGGGGTGGGTTTTTGACAAATTCTATTTTATACAATTAAACGGCAAGCTTAGCACAGATATCTGTGGGCTGATCTCAGGCAGGGACCTTCTGTCACTACGAAGTCTGTACAGTTGGTGCACAAATAATCCCAGCCAGCAGTGATCCAGGCCATAAAAACATTACAAGCAGAGAAAAGTATTGTTCCGTGGGCTGACCTTAGCTAGGTACCTCCTGTCACTACATGCAAAAGTTTGTTAGTGCACTACAAATCCCAGCCAGCAGTGAACCAGTCCATAAAATCACATACAAAGATCTAGCAAACTAAACAAAGCAGTGGGCTGAGCAAAACATATTAAAAAGGTAAACATGTACATTATTTACTGGGTTTATTCCAACATATATTTTTTTAATTCCTGAATGTAACATAACAACCCAGTTAACAGCGTAACTATATGTAACCCAGATAACAGCGATTGGATTGAACACGACATCACCATCTAAGTGTCAGTTATGTATATTAACTGGGTTTAACCGAACAAAGTATTTCTACCTGGGCATAACATGCCAACACAGTTAAAAGCAAAAGATAAAAATAACTTCAAAATCTTTGACAATATAAAAAAAAAGTCTGGTAAAGGAATTGTTGGACGGGGTAGAGGACAAACCACTCCTGCCATGTCCTCTGCCAGTAAGAGTGTTGGTGGTGGTACCTGCATCAGTACAGATAGCAGCTGCAGCCAAGTGCCTGGTAGTAGCAGTAGCAGCAAGCAAAAGTTGTCACTGACTTCCAGGGGTTGTGTGGTTTTGGAGGATAGTACGGTCCTTGTGGACTGGTTGACTGATTTAAGGTCTTTTCAGGAGGAGAAAGAAGGGTCCGACGATATGAAATGCTTTTACTGGATTCCTGATCATATACAGGTCTGTTTCATTATCTCTGTCTTTGTTTCAGGACAAGGGAAACAGGTGAGGAGGGGGTGACATGTTCTGAGCAGTAGGGTAGTGGTAGTGTCAGCAAATAAGAGTATAGTCAAGAGTATAGTGTCAGCAAATAAGAGTATAGAATGCAATGTCACGCTGTTGCTTCCAAAGCCGGCAGGATATTGTCATGTATCAAAAGAGGCATGGACTCAAGGGACAGGGACATAATACTCCCCCTTTATAAAGCATTGGTACGGCCTCACCTGGAATATGCTGTTCAGTTTTGGGCACCTGTCCATAAAAGGGACACTGCGGAGTTGGAAAGGGTGCAGAGACGCGCGACTAAACTAATATGGGGCATGGAACATCTTAGCTATGAGGAGCGATTAAAGGAGTTACAATTGTTTAGTCTTGAGAAGAGACGTTTAAGGGGGGATATGATAAACGTATATAAGTATATTAATGGCCCATACAAAAAATATGGAGAAAAACTGTTCCAGGTTAAACCCCCCCAAAGGACGAGGGGGCACTCCCTCCGTCTGGAGAAGAAAAAGTTTAGTCTCAAGGGGCGACACGCCTTCTTTACCGTGAGGACTGTGAATTTATGGAACGGTCTACCTCAGGAACTGGTCACAGCAGGAACAATTAACAGCTTTAAAACAGGATTAGATACATTCATGGAACAAAATAACATTAATGCTTATGCAGAAATATAAAATCCCATCCCTTCCCCAATATCGCGCCACACCCCTACCCCTTAATTCCCTGGTTGAACTTGATGGACATATGTCTTTTTTCGACCGTACTAACTATGTAGGGGCAACAAAAAAATATTATTTATGTGAGGAAATTGAAAAGAAAACCACAATTTTGCAAATTTTGGATGGTTTCGACTTCACACCATACATTTTTACTGTAAAATGTTTTTTCTTTATTCTGTTGGTCAGTATTATTAAAACGATACTGATGATTACATGCTTTCCTATTATTGTAATGCTTTAAAAAAAAAAAAAAAAACTCTTTTTTTTACAAAATAAGTATATTTAAAATTGCCATATTCTGACCCTCTATAACTTTCTAATTTTTCTAAATTAGGGGCTGTATTGGTCAGTGATCTGTAGTATTTTTGTACCACTTTCTATATTTTTTTTTATTAATCACTTTTTCTTAAAAAAACATTTTAAAAGTGAAATGGCAAAAAAGCGGAAATTTTTTACATTTATGCCATTTACCGTGCAGGATCATTTCATTATACCTTGATAGCTCATACATTTACACAGGTACCTATACCAAATATGTTTATCAGTTTTTTTTTAACACTTTTTAGGGGTAAAAAGGGGCAATTACATTTTTTATTGGGGGAGTGGATTTTTCACATTTTTTAAAAATACATTTTTAATTTTTTTATTTTACACTTTTTGTGTCCCCATTGTGGGCAATTTATAGCATTTATTAGATTGCTATTACTGATCAGTATTATGGGCGATCTACTTCTCTGGTCTGCTAGAAGACAGACCAGAGAAGAAGACTCAGAGATGACAACAGGAGGCAGGTGAGAAGACCTCTGGCCACCATATTGCCTGATCTGTTTCCCGCGGTCGTACCGCAGGTGATCAAATCAGCCATTGGAACCCCTGTATTGCCACAGATGCTGCGATTTATAATGATCATGGCATCTGAGGGGTTAACGAAGGACATCATTGCAATCGCTGATGTAAGCCATTACTGGTGGGTCCCTAGCTGCTAATTGCTACCTGAACTTGCTGAGCATAAAGAAACACAGCTCCTGTGCTTGCTTCCCCCATAGGACGTAAATGTACCAGCGTACCAGAACGTATATTTACTTAAAGGGTTAAAACGATACCCATATTCACATAGCTTTTCTATGTTTGTATTACTTAAAAAAGTAAAACTTTTTTTAAACAAAACAAGTACCTTAAACATTGCCCTTTTGTGACCCCATTTTAGTAGTTAGTAGTAGTAAAGTATACAGGTTTGAACTACCCCAATGTGTGGGTGGGAGGAGCATGTGAGCGGACGTGCATTTGAGACGCTGCTCTAATCACCCGGCATAGCCAGCTGGTGAAATGATCCCTGTTACCTGAGTGCTGCGGCTGGGCATGTTAGGAGGCAGCTGCTGCTGTGGAGCCCTGGGAGTCCCTGGAGCGGTCTGTGTGGTGCCATCGGAAGTGGAGGGTGCATGACCAGAGTTGGGGAGGAGGAGAGAGGACAGAGGAGAGAGGTGTCCACTGGAGGTAAGGTGGTGGTAACCCGGCTAAAAGCAGAGAGGAACATGTGTGGAGGGGGCTGCGACCCACGTGGGATGCCGGGTCTCTCGGAAAGGAGAAGAGGGGAGGAGACGAGGCCGGAGACGGAGATGAGCCCAGAGACGGGAGTGGTGAGAGGAGCTGAGCTCCAATATACAGCGGATAAATGATTTCTAAGATTTGGAGTAACTGAAATATTATAGACAGTGATGGAGCTGACTATTTATAAATGGGGTGGAGACTTTGTTTGGATCAGCTACTGAATGGAAATCTGGGGGCTGCTCTATTTCAAAGACTGTGGTTTTCTATTGCTGGAGACTATTGCTGAGCCTCAGCCTATGCAGGGACTTTTTGAGGTCTATAATCAAGATAAAAAAATATATTTTTAGGATTCTTTCATTAATAATTCAAAAACTAACTTGTTGTTTTTAACTCACTTTTATAACTGTGGTGTTGGAAATTTTTGGAGCTCTATTATTTAAATACCGGACTCTGGGGTCTCAATATCTACCTTTGCAAACTGTGTGAACCAAGGACATATTCATTAACAACTAATAATCGTAAGTATTGTTTTTTTTCTTTTTTTTCTTTTTTTCTTTCTCTCTTTGAATACTTAGTATCTGACTTATGGGACCTCACATTTAATCTAGGGGGTTAGATAGTGTTTTTTTTTCGAATCCCCGGATGTAAGCAGTTATTGTGTTAATATCTTAAGGAAACCTGGTGGGAAGGTGAGGGTAGGGTGAGAGTATAGGCGAATGTTGAGTAAATAGTTGGTCTCTGGAAGCATAATAATTGGGGGTAAGAAGAATGCAGGGAAAGACTATTCGGCACCCAACCGCATGCCAGGAAGCTTGACATCGATTCATCAAAAGAAGGGAGAGGGAGCGGCAGGTGGAAGTTCAAAGGAAATTTTTTTTTGAGATCCTCAGTGACTAAAGATGGAAAGATGGGCCAGCAGGAGTTGGGAAAAAAAAAGAAACTAGTAGTGGAAAATTATGAGGAAGAGACAAAAGAAGACAACCAGGTAGAAGAAGGGACAATAGCAATGCTTAACAAAATATTTGATGATGTAGAAAAAAGGAATGCAGCAATAAGGGAGGTCCAAAGTCAGAGAAGTAAGACAGGACGGTGTAATACTAAGACAGGATTTTGAAAAAAATTGGGGAAAGGTTGATGGAGGTGGAAGAAAAAGCCAAAGGAATGGAACAAAAGGTGGGGGAGACAGAGAAAGAGGTGGGTAAGCTCAAAAGGATGAGTCAGGAATTGAGTGCTAAAGTGAGGGACTTAGAAGATAGAGGGAGACGATTAAGCATAAGAATAGTTGGGATTCCAGAAAAAAACAGAAGGTAATGGATATTGGAAAATGTTGACAAACAATGCCTCTCCACTCTGTTTGAAGTGCAGAGGGCACACAGGGTCACCTCAAAGTGCCCCCCCCCCCCCACCAGGTGCTCACCCAAGAACAATTCTGGTTAGGTTGTTATCGGCGGCAGACAGAGATTCAATTTTGAGGGCAGCTAGAGGAGTGGATAAAGAGATTGATGGTAATAAAATAATGTTGTATCCAGTTTTTTCAAGGTCAACACAGCAGGCTAGGTAAATTGTTTACAAGTAAAAAAAAAGGCTAAGAGAAGCCAATATTAGGTACTCACTATTATTTCTTAGAGTGATATTTAAAGAAAAGTCATGGTTTTTCACCTCAGTTTAGGAGGTAAATGAATGCTTGGAAAAAAAGGGATCAAGTAAACGCAACAAACGTAACAAATGATAACTAAAAAGATAAGGCAAATAAATAAGAGAATAGACCCCTTTTGGGTAGAGGTATGAGGAGAACAGCATTTCATAGAAACAAGATTAGAAAAAGATAGAAGAGAGGGGAAGGAGGCAATAGGGAGGTGTAAAGAGCTATTGGCCGCAAAGGTAAAAAAAAGTAATATTTCAGTCTTAGCAGAGAAGGTACTTAGAAGGAGGAAAGACAGTAAGATGGTTGGCCAATCTGACAAAAGAAGTAAAAGTTAAAAGTTGATAGCAGCTGTTAAAGATAAAGAGGGATAGATAGTAAGAGAACAAGAAGAAATTATGAGGGTCTTTTCTGACTTCTATAAAAACGTATATACCTCACAATTGATAATAGAACAGGATGAAATGCGGATATGTGGATAAATGTGAATTACCAAAATTAACAAAGGAGGTTGCAGAAATATTAGACAGTGAAATCCTAGGAAGCAAGGTGTGGAAGGTGGTTAAAGAAGCACCTAGATCAGGGGTACTCAACTATTCTTAGTGAGGGTCCCCTTATCCAGGTCTGCCACTGGTAAAGGTCCGAGCAAAGCACTGAGGCCAAATTCACACCAAGTGGACGCAGTGCCATGAAGGAAATAGGTAAAATGACTGGAGTATGGAGGATGTAAATCTACAGTTACCTGTATTTTCTGAATACTGTACCCCTGAAAATAATACTGCCTCATACTGTACTTCTTAATAAAATACTGCCACATTGTGTACCCCTGAATAAAATGCTCCTGCATTGTGTACCCCTGAATAAAATACTGCCGCATTGTGTACCCCTGAATAAAATACTGCTGCATTGTGTACCCTTGAATAAAATACTGCCGCATTGTGTACCCCTGAATAAAATACTGCCGCATTGTGTACCCCTGAATAAAATACTGCTGCATTGTGTACCCTTGAATAAAATACTGCCGCATTGTGTACCCTTTAATAAAATACTGCTGCATTGTGTACCCCTGAATAAAATACTGCTGCATTGTGTACCCCTGAATAAAATACTGCTGCATTGTGTACCCTTGATGAAATACTGCTGCATTATGTACCCCTGAATAAAATACTGCCGCATTGTGTACCCCTGAATATAATGCCACATGCTGTGCCCCTGAATATAATACTGCCACATGTTGTACCCCTGAATATAATCTGCCACATGTTGTGCCCCTGAATATATTACTGCCACATACTATACCCATGAATATATTAATTACTTCTACTCACTGTGCCTCTTGTATATTACTGCCGTGTGTTACTCCCCTGACTATATTACTGCCACACACTGTGCCCCTTGCATATTTCTGCCACACAGTATGTCCCTGGTATATTACTGCCACACATTTTGCCCCTAAAAAATGATGCCACTGTGCCCTCAGAATACACAATGCCACTGTGCCCCCCAGAATACACAATGCCGCTGTGCCCCCAGAATACACAATGCCACTGTGCCCCCAGAGTACACAAAGCAGCTGTGCCCCCAGAATATACAATGTCACTGTGCCCCCAGAATACATAATGTCACTCTGCCCCCAGAATACATAATGTCACTGTGCTGCCAGAATATATAATGCCTCTGTGCCCCAGAATACTTAATGTCACTGTGCCCCCAGAATACATAATGTCACTGTTCCCCCCAGAATACATGTCATCACTGTGCCCCCAGAATACATGTCACTGTGCCCCAGATACATGTCACTGTGCCCCAGATACGTAATGTCACTGTGCCCCAGATACGTAATGTCACCGTGCCCCCAGAATACATAATGTCACTGTGCCCCCAGAATACATGTCATCACTGTGCCCCCAGAATACATAATGTCACTGTGCCCCCAGATACATGTCACTGTGCCCCAGATACGTAATGTCACTGTGCCCCCAGAATACATAATGTCACTGTGCCCCCAGAATACATGTTGTCACTGTACCCCCAGAATACATAATGTCCCTGTGCCCCCAGAATACATAATGTCACTGTGCCTCAAGAATACATGTCGTCACTGTGCCCCCAGAATACATAATGTCACTGTGCCCCCAGAATACATAATGTCACTGTGCCCCCATAATACATGTCATCACTGTGCCCCCAGAATACATAATGTCCCTGTGCCCCCAGAATACATAACGTCACTGTGCCCCCAGAATACATGTCGTCACTGTGCCCCCAGAATACATGTCATCACTGTGCCCCCAGAATACATAATGTCACTGTGCCCCCAGAATACATAATGTCACTGTGCCCCCAGAATACATGTTGTCACTGTGCCCCCAGAATACATAATGTCACTGTGCCCCCCAGAATACATGTCATCACTGTGCCCCCAGAATACATAATGCCACTGTGCCCCCAGATACATGTCACTGTGCCCCAGATACGTAATGTCACCGTGCCCCCAGAATACATAATGTCACTGTGCCCCCAGAATACATGTCATCACTGTGCCCCCAGAATACATAATGTCACTGTGCCCCCAGATACATGTCACTGTGCCCCAGATACATGTCACTGTGCCCCAGATACGTAATGTCACTGTGCCCCAGATACATAATGTCACTGTGCCCCAGATACGTAATGTCACCGTGCCCCCAGAATACATAATGTCACTGTGCCCCCAGAATACATGTCATCACTGTGCCCCCAGAATACATAATGTCACTGTGCCCCCAGATACATGTCACTGTGCCCCAGATACGTAATGTCACTGTGCCCCCAGAATACATGTTGTCACTGTACCCCCAGAATACATAATGTCCCTGTGCCCCCAGAATACATAATGCCACTGTGCCCCAAGAATACATGTCGTCACTGTGCCCCCAGAATACATAATGTCACTGTGCCCCCAGAATACATAATGTCACTGTGCCCCCATAATACATGTCATCACTGTGCCACCAGAATACATAATGTCCCTGTGCCCCCAGAATACATAACGTCACTGTGCCCCCAGAATACATGTCGTCACTGTGCCCCCAGAATACATGTCATCACTGTGCCCCCAGAATACATAATGTCACTGTGCCCCAGAATACATAATGTCACTGTGCCCCCAGAATACATGTTGTCACTGTGCCCCCAGAATACATAATGTCACTGTGCCCCCCAGAATACATGTCATCACTGTGCCCCCAGAATACATAATGCCACTGTGCCCCCAGATACATGTCACTGTGCCCCAGATACGTAATGTCACCGTGCCCCCAGAATACATAATGTCACTGTGCACCCAGAATACATGTCATCACTGTTCCCCCAGAATACATAATGTCCCTGTGCCCCAGAATACATAATGTCACTGTGCCCCCAGAATACATGTTGTTTTTTCTGGATCTCACTTCTCTGCGAGCATTTCTGGAGGGCGACCCCTCCGGTCTGTAGACTCCTCCTCCTTCACAAACTGGCTCTACAGAAATGCGCCAATTGCAGTTGGTCGCCTCCTTCACCTATATTAAGGACGATATCCCCCTCTGGCATAACCACCACCTCCTGCACCTGACGGACGACTTTGATCCCCTTTACTGGCTAGCCCATGGGGTTGCCCAATTGGGAGACCTGTTTCATGATGACGTATTGAAATCTTTCACACAGGTTCAGACTGACTTTGGGGTCCCCCGAGTGGCATTTTGTAGATATCTCCAGCTCCACCACCCCTTGATTGCTCAATTCCCCTCCCCGAGAGCCCCTATTTCTGCTTACCCACTTATAGGGATCTTGCGTTCCCAAGGACTGCGAGGCTTAATTTCTATTCTGTACACTCATCTTACTAGGACGAAACTTGCTAACACGGTCGACTCGGCAGAGGCTTATTGGAATGCACACGTCCCCTCTCTCAGTTCGGACGATTGGTCGGAGATTCTGTTCTCCCATTTAACAGTATCTCCGGCAGCTAACAACAAATTAATTCAGCTATATATTATTCATCATTGTTATCTCACTCCGGTGAGGCATTTTAGGATGGGACGGGGGCCTTCCGATGCCTGCCACAGGTGTCATTCCCCTAGAGACGATTTTTGGCATATGAAATGGCAATGTCCCTTCCTTCAGACTTAGTGGCAGACCATCACTGATTTCCTATCTTCCCTAATTTCTATAAGAGTCTTGGCAACATCGTATTAGAATTTTCCTTCATGAAGGCTTATTCATGGCTAGGAAAGCTATTGCTCTGCGATGGATGGATCCACGTCCGCCCTCTCTCCCGCAATTGAAGAAATTAGTTAATGCCATTCTCCCATATGAACAATTGGTGTTTAAAAATAGGAAATGCCCGGACAAAATCCAAAAGGTGTGGGGTGTTTGGTGTGCGTCCACTCTTACCAGGTATTCTCCCTCAGCGTTCACCTCCCTGAAGTCCTCAGGTGCCTTGGGGCCTCCCTTCTGATTTTACTCCCTTGTCCTTTTTTTTTTGTGGTATCCCTCTTCTCTTTCCTCCTAACCTTCTCCTTCTGTATATTTGTGGCTCTTTGTTGTGAGGAGGCAACACTGGGGATGATTTCTACCCTTCTCATTAGTGTCTCATATTTCCTATATTTCTCTCCCTTTTTTTTCCTTACTGGAGTGTCTCAGCATTGTTGTTCTTCATCTAGTGGGAATGTGTTCTGTTTTTGTTTCATGGTTAAGCATTCCTTGACCTCAGTTGCTCTATAATGACTGTGCTGTATCATTACTGTTATATTGTAATAACTATTTCTCAGCTACTGTTATCCTGTCATCTGTGATTATTTTGTATGGAGCTGTTGTTTTGTTTTTATTCCTACTTCAATTAAACGGGTAAAAAAAAAAAAAAAAAAAGATGGAAACAATTGAGGGGTTTGGATGTTGGGGGACAGGGGACAGAATATTACAATTTGCAGATGACATCCTGTTATACATCCGAAATACACACCGGGCATTGGAGGGTATTATAAAAGAAATAGAGGATTTTGGAGAAAAAATCAGGATTAAATATAAACTGGAATAATACTGTATTGATGCCATTGGATAGACAAATATCTTACAAAAAAACCTGAAAATAATAGGAGAGGGAGAAACATTTAAGTACTTGGGGATAATGGTTGAACAAGATGTTAAAAAATATTCAGAATTAAACGTTTGGCCCACCCTGAGAAAGATAAAAACTAAAATTAAAATCTGGATAGGCTATTCACTTAGTATGGCAGACAGGATTAGTTTACTAAAGATGATAGTCTTGCCACAGAGTCTGTTTGTCTTGTCTTATAGTCCGGTATGGTTGGGAGAACAATTTTTTAAAGAAATTGAAGCCATTGAAAGAGAATTGGTCTGGAAAGGAAAAAAAAAAACAAGAATGAATTTAGGTGAGTTATGTAAGGAATTGAAGATAGGAGGATTAGCTATTCCAGATTTCAGATTATAATATATTATATAGAAGCACAATTAAGATATGTAAAGAAATGGAAGGAAACGGAATCCTTTGCAAATATGATAAAGGGAAAAAAAGGACAGGTGTTGTGATATGGGAGAATTTCTAGAATCAAAGCAGAATGGTAAGGAGCCCATAGCAGAGATAGTGGGCAGAGTTTGGGCACAAATGAAAAAAGTTATGAAGGTGATAGGCTCACTAGAATGCACAAGATTATTCAATAATATGAAATTTAAAGAATTGGAGGCACAAGAGTGGAGGTTTTGGGATAGGTACAACTTAAAATATGTGCAAATAATATGATGTTGTTATTTTGATATGCACAATTAAGGGAAGCATTAAAAAAATTGATAAGCAAGAGGAATTAATAATTCACAAGTGTGAGATAATGAGGGTTTTAAGGGAAGGCACGAATAAAAAAAAAAAAAAAAATAAAAGATTTCTAAGCTTTAACCTCTTAAGGACCAAGGACGTACTGGTACGTCCTTGGTCCTGCTCCCCTGATATAACGCGGGGTTACACGGTAACCCCGCATCATATCACGGCGGGCCCGGCATCATAGTGAAGCCGGGACCCGCCGCTAATAGTGCGCAATGCCGATCGCTAAAACCGAAAGTGAAAGCTGACGGTTAACTCAGTGGGCTGTTCAGGATAGCCGCGGCGAAATCGCGCCATCACGAACAGCTGACAGGACAGCGGGAGGGCCCCTACCTGCCTCCTCGCTGTCCGATCGCCGAATGACTGCTCAGTGCCTGAGATCCAGGTATGAGCAGTCATGCGGCAGAATCGTCGATCACTGGTTTCCTATGAGAAACCAGTGATCAATGATGAAGATCAGTGTGTGCAGTGTTATAGGTCCCTATGGGATAACAATGATCAGTGTGTGCAGTGTTATAGGTCCCTATGGGACCTATAACACTGCAAAAAAAAGTGAAAAAAAAAGTGAATGAATATCATTTAACCCCTCCCCTATTAAAAGTTTGAATCACCCCCCTTTTATAGGGGTCAGAAGATGACAATTTTAAACATATTAATTTTCCTGCATGTAGTTATGATTTTTTCCAGAAGTACGACAAAATCAAACCTATATAAGTAGGGTATCATTTTAATCGCATTGACCTACAGAATGAAGATAAGGTGTCATTTTTACCGAAAAATTTACTACGTAGAAACTGAAGCCCCCAAAAGTTACAAAACGGCGTTTTTTTTTTCAATTTTGTCGCACAATGATTTTTTTTCCGTTTGACCGTAGATTTGTGGGCAAAATGACTGAGGTCATTACAAAGTAGAATTGGTGGCGCAAACAATAAGCCATCATATGGATTTTTAGGTGCAAAATTGAAAGAGGTATGATTTTTTAAAGGCAAGGAGCAAAAAACGAAAATGCAAAAACGGAAAAAAACCCGATCCTTAAGGGGATATAAAAGTATGTTGGAGGCCAAAAACCAAGGGTTGAGGCACCCAAGTATGAAGGAATGGGAAAAGGATATATGACAAGTAACAGAGAAGGAATGGAGGGAAATTTGGGAAGAAAGTTCTAGCACTATTATAAATGTATCACATAGGTTCACACAAATTTTTTATAACACATAGGTTATACTATACGCCACAACTTGTGGCAAAAATAGATAAATCAAAAAGATACAAGTGCCCAAATTGGGATGGTGAAGGAATGGGTTTTTTCCATACGCATTTTGATTGCCCAAAACTTAAAGAATTCTGGTCCGAGATAATAAGGATGACAGAGAAAAGGTTAGAGTTAGAGAAGGGAGATAAATTAATAACCTGGTTAATAAGAGGAAGAAGATCGGAAGGAAAAAGGATGGATAAGGTGTTAAGAGGTAAAGTGCAATTTGTATCCAGGCTGTTATTGGTGAGAAAATGGATGTCTAAAGAAGTCCCAAACAAAGGGGAAGGAAAGAGAAGAAAAATAAATGGGTGTCTATCAAGGCAAAGAGTTCATATGAATGTGAGTGAAAAGGGTTGGACAGGGCACTGGACCCAAAATTGGAATTGTTAAGGGGGTTTAAAAAAAAAATTCAATAATATGTGAAGATATTGATAGTATTATTGGTTGTAATTATAAAATGAAGTAATAATTATTGTAATTGAGATAGAAAGGAAAAATTTATATATAAAAAAAAGTAGACAGGTTTATGATCTGAAGTTTTTATCAGTACCACTTTTGTTTTGATGGGGCACGTTGATCAGTTTTTTCTGATTTGTGATGTGGCCAAAAATCCTCAATTCTGTCTTTTTTTTTAAAAGTAATATTTACATCACTCACCATACAGGATAAAAAATAAAAAAAAACATTTTACTTTAGGTGCTTGAGGCAATACTAAATAGGTTGTATATTTTTCTTTACATTTGTATAATTTGAAAAGTGGTAAAAGGGAGGTGATTTAAACTTTTATTAGGGGAGGGGCTGTGATATATTTGTAAAGGAGTACTCCGGTGGAAAACTTTTATTTTTTTGTAAATCAACTGGTGCCAGAAAGTTAGACACATTTGTGAATTACTTCTATAAAAAAAAAATATTAATCTTTCCAGTACTCATCAGCTGCTATATACTACATAGCAAATTATTTTCTTTGGGGATTTCTTTTCTGCCATGACCACAGTGCTCTCTGCTGACATATTTGTCCATTTTAGGAACTGTCCAGAGCAGTATATGTTTGCTATGGGGATTTTTCTCCTGCAATAGACAGCTCCTGACATGGACAGAGGTGTCAGCAGAGAGCACCGTGGTCAGACAGAAAAGAAATCTAAAAAGAAAAGATTTTCCTCTGTAGTATACAGCCGCTAATAAGCACAGAAAGGATTAAGATTTTTTAATATAAGTAATTTACAAATCTGCTTAATTTTCTGGCATCAGTTGATTTAAAAAAATATATCTAAGTTTTCCACTGGAATACCCCTTTAATAAAAAAAATTCTGATTTCAATTTTTTATGTCCCCATAGGGGACTATTTTATGCAATTATTAGATTGCTTTCACTGTACATTTTTTTTTTCTAAAGAACAAAATAGCATTGTATTGTGATACAGCACTCTTCTAGTAATAATTTAATTTTTATAGTGCCAACAGATTCCACAGCACTTTACAAATTTGGGGTACAAATAAAAACAAGTATCAGATGTTACAATATTGCTCACTAAATATTCATACAGGAGGAGTGAGGGCCCTGCTTGTGAGAGTTTACAGACTACAAGAAGTGGGGTTGAGAAAAAAGACATTAAAGTGTACCTGTCGTCAACAAAAACTTTTTATATAATGTAGATAATACCATTGTTTGTGTATTTGTAATATACATTGGTTAAGAATTCTGTATATTTTTGGGTGAAAAAATGCTGTCCCTGCAGCTATTGTCTGTGCGTCTCTATGAGGAGTCCAAATACAGGAAGTGAGGGTAGGACAAGCAGCGCTCTGTGCAGACTCCTGACTTGTCAATCATCCTGATGTATGAGCCAGGAGCATGTTATAGAGCCTCAGTGCACACTGTCCGGCCTTTTCTTAGTGCACAGAGTCCTGCTTGTCCACCCTCACTTCCTGTATTTGGTCTCCTCATAGATACAAGCATGCAATAGCTGCAGGGACAAAAATATACACATTTTTTAACCAATGTATATTACAAATATACCGTATTTTTCGCCGTATAAGACGCACTTTTTCTTCCCCAAAACTGTGGGGAAAAAGTCGGTGCGTCTTATACAGCGAATACACCCCTATCGCGGCAGTCCCTGCGGCCATCAACGGCCGGGACCCGCGGCTAATACAGGACATCACCGATCGCGGTGATGCCCTGTATTAACCCTTCAGACGCGGCGATCAAAGCTGACCGCCGCGTCTGAAGGGAAAGTGACAATTACCCGGCTGTTCAGTCGGGCTGTTCGGGACCGCCGCGGTGAAATCGCGGCGGTCCCGAACAGCCCGACTGAATAGCCGGGTTAGTGCTTACAGGACACCGGTAGGGACCTTACCTGCCTCCTCGGTGTCTTCTCCGTTCAGGGATCCCCTGTATGGCCGGCGCTCTCCTTCCTCGTCATCACGTCGTCGCATACGTGCGTCGGCGTGTGTAACGACGTGATGGCGGCGACGGAGAGCAAGGATACCCGGCCGGCAGCAGAGACGTTCTGGAGCGACGGGGACACGGCGACAGCGATGGAGCGACATCCAGGGCAGCGGTGACGGGTCCGGAGCGGCGGGGACACGAGAGTATTACCTCCTATGCAGTGGTCTTCAATCTGCGGACCTCCAGATGTTGCAAAACTACAACTCCCAGCATGCCCGGACAGCCAACGGCTGTCCGGGCATGCTGGGAGTTGTAGTTTTGCAACATCTGGAGGTCCGCAGGTTGAAGACCACTATTGGGTTCAAAATCTTTATTTTTTTAGATTTTGCACCTATAAATTGGGTGCGTCTTATACGCCGGTGCGTCCTATAGGACGAATACGGTACATATAATGGTATTATCTACATTATATAAAAAGTTTTTGTTGATGACAGGTAAACTTTAAAGGGGTACTTCGGTTGAAAACATTTTTTTTTTTTTTTTTTTATCAACTGGTGCCAGAAAGTTAAACAGATCTGTAAATTACTTTTATTAAAAAATCATATTCCTTCCTGTACTTATCAGCTGCTGTATAATACAGAGGAAGTTCATTTATTTTTTAATTTCTTTTCAGTCTGACCATGGTGCTCCCTGCTGACACCTCTGTCCATGTCAGGAACTTTCCAGAGCGGGATATGTTTTCTATGGAGAATTGTTCCTTCTCTAGACAGTTCCTGACATGGACAGAGGTGTAAGCAGAGAGCACTGTAGACAGACAGAAAAAAAATTAAAAAATAAATAAACATCCTCTGTAGAATACAGCAGCTGATAATTACTGAAAATATATAGATTTTTAAATAATATTAATTTACAAATCTGTTTAACTTTCTTTCACCAGTTGATTTAAAAAAAAAAAATGTTTTCCACCGGAGCACCCCTTTAAGTATTTTTTATTGATACAATGGTCCAGCCTTGTTTTATAAATAGGAAAGGTTACATGCAGGAGAGTGAACTAGTCACAAGCTAATCTTTGAATTTCTAAAATGCATAGAGAGTAGGGGGAGGCTGTCGAATATGGAGATTTTGATTTCTCCAAGACCCAGACGTCTCAAAAAGTGGAGTAGTGGAGACCAATTAGGGAAAGTCTTTTTGAAGAGATGTATCTTTAGTGCATGTTTAAAACTGTGGATGTGATCGAGGGTTAGCATTCCAGAGAACTGGTGCAGCACGAGCCAAGTCTTGGAGACGGGAGCGAGAGGTATGGATTAACCCCTTAAGGACCAAGGACGTCCGGGGACGTCCTGGCACCCTGGGCTTTAAGGACCAAGGACGTCCCCGGACGTCCTGGTGTTTTTCGGTCCCTGCCGCGCGCCGGGCAGAGATCGGAAGCGGATGCCTGCTGAAATGCTTCAGCAGGCATGCAGGGCAAACGTCGAGGGGGGCCATGTCGGCCCCCCATGTCGGCGATCGTCGCAAATCGCGAGGGAAATCGCCCCTGCAATCTGCGGCGTTACCGGGCTGATTGGGTCTCTGGGACCCGACCACCTGCATGATCCCGGTTGTCACAGACGGTTGTCCCTGAAGACCCGGATCCCGGTGGCGGAGACGGCGACGGTTGCGACAGGTGAGTGGATCTTCGGCGGCGTTGCAGGACCTTTGCAGCAGTCCAGACCGCCGTAAAGCGATCTGGACTGCTCCATCTTGTCCCCTTACACTGCAACTCCCAGCATGCCCAGACAGCCCTTGGCGTCTGGGCATGCTGGGAGTTGCAGTTTTGCAACATCTGGAGGTCCACAGTTTGGAGACCACTGTGCCCTTCCAGATGTTGCAAAACTACACATCCTCAGCATGCTCTTACTGTCCAGGCATGCTGGGAGTTATAGTTCTGTAACATCTGGCCCTTCAGATGTTGCAGAACTACAACTCCCAGCATGCCTGGACAGTTTTGGCATACTGGGAGTTGTAGTTTTGCAACATCTGGAAGGGCACAGATTAGGAACCACTGTATTAGTGGTCTGCAAATTGTAGTCCTCCAGATGTTGCAAAACTACAACTCCAAGCATGCTGGTAGTTGTAGTTCGGCAACATCTGGCTCTAAAGATGTTGCCAAACTACTACTTCCTGCATGCCTGAGAATGCTTGGAGTTGTAGTTTTGCAACATCTGGAGGGCTACAGCTTGGACACCACTACACAGTGGTCCCTAAACTGTTCTCCTCCAGCTGTTGCGTAACTATTACTCCCAATATGCCCTTTGGCTTTCTGGGCATGCTGGGAGTTGTGGTTTTGCAACAACTGGAGGCACACTGGTTGGGAAACATTGCCTGTTTCCTAACTCAGTGTTTCCCTACCCGTGCGCCTCCAGCTGTTGCAAAACTATAACTACCAGCATGCATTGATAGACCGTGCATGCTGGGAGTTGTAGTTTTGTAACAGCTGGAGCCCCCCTGTGAATGTACAGGGTACATTCACACGGGAAGGGGGCTTACAGTGAGTATCAGGCTGCAAGTTTGTGATGCAGCAAATTTTGCGCGGCAGCTCAAACTCTCAGCGGGAAACTCTCTGTAATCCCCCGTCCATGTGACTGTACCCTAAAAACACTACACTACACTAACAGCAAATAAAATAAAAAGTAAAAAAACACTACATATACACATACCCCTACACAGCCCCCCTCCCCTCCCCAATAAAAATGAAAAACGTCTGGTACGCCACAGTTTCCAAAAGAGCCTCCAGCTGTTGCAAAACAACAACTCCCAGTATTGCCGGACAGCTATTGACTGTCCAAGCATGCTGGGAGTTTTGCAACAGCGGGAGGCACCCTGTTTGGGAATCACTGGCGTAGAATACCCCTATGTCCACCCCTATGCAAATCCCTAATTCAGGCCTCAAATGCGCATGGCGCTCTCACTTTGGAGCCCTGTCGTATTTCAAGGCAATAGTTTAGGGTCACATATGGGGTATCGCCGTACTCGGGAGAAATTGTCTAACAAATTGTGTGGGTCTTTTTATGTGGGGCTTTAGTGTACCTCTCGTTATATAACATAGATAATACCATTGTATGTACATTTGTAACATACACTGGTTAAAAAATGTGTATATTTTTGTCCCTACAGCTATTGTCTGTGTGTCTCTGTGAGGAGTTCTAATACAGGAGGTGTGGGTAGACAGGCAGGACTCTGTGACACGCTCTCGGCTCACACACATGATTGACCACCCAGGAGCCTGCACAGAGCCCTGCTTTTCCTGTATTTGGACTCCTCATAAGACACAGGCAATAGCTGCAGGGACAGCATTTTTTTTATAGATAAGCTAATGTATACTAACGTCCTGCGCCAGCTCCCGCGATATGAAGCGGGATCGCGCCGCGATCCCGCATCATATCGCATCGGTCATATCGCGTCGGCACTCATCAACGACCGGGACCCGCGGCTAATACCACACATCGCCGATCGCGGCGATGTGCGGTATTAACCCTTTAGAAGCGGCGGTCAAAGCTGACCGCTGCTTCTAAAGTGAAAGTGAAAGTGACCCGGCTGCTCAGACGGGCTGTTCGGAACCGCCGCAGTGAAATCGCGGCATCCCGAACAGCTTACAGGACACTGGGAGGGCCCTTACCTGCCTCCTCGGTGTCCGATCGATGAATGACTGATCCGTGCCTGAGATCCAGGCAGGAGCTGTCAACGCCGATAACACTGATCACAGGCGTGTTAATACACGCCAGTGATCAGCATGAGAGATCAGTGTGTGCAGTGTTATAGGTCCCTATGGGACCTATAACACTGCAAAAAAAAGTTAAAAAAAAACTGTTAAGAAAGGTCATTTAACCCCTTCTCTAATAAAACTTTTAACCCCCCACTTTTCCCATAAAAAAAATAAAACAGTGTAAAAAAAATAAATAAAATAAACATATGTGGCATTGCCACATGCGTAAATGTCTGAATTATAAAAATATATCATTAATTAAACCGCACGGTCAATGGCGTACGCGCAAAAAAATTCCAAAGTCAAAAAAAATGTATTTTTGGTCACTTTTTATACCATTAAAAAATGAATAAAAAGTGATCAAAAAGTCCGATCAAAACAGAAATCATACCGTTAAAAACTTCAGATCACAGCGCAAAAAATGAGTCCTCATACTGCCCTGTGCGTGGAAAAATAAAAAAGTTATAGGGGTCAGAAGATGACATTTTTAAACGTATAAATTTTCCTGCATGTAGTTATGATTTTTTCCAGAAGTACTACAAAATCAAACCTATATAAGTAGGGTATCATTTTACCGTATGGACCTACAGAATAATGATAAGGTGTAAATATTAGCAAAATATGCACTGCGTAGAAACGGAAGCCCCCAAAAGTAACAAAATGGCGTTTTTTCTTCGATTTTGTCGCACAATTATATTTTTTCCATTTCGCCGTGCATTTTTGGGTAAAATGACTAATGTCACTGCAAAGTAGAATTGGTGACGCAAACAATAAGCCATAATATGGATTTTTAGGTGGAAAATTGAAAGGGTTATGATTTTTTAAAGGTAAGGAGGAAAAAATGAAAGTGCAAAAACTGAAAAACCCTGAGTCCTTAAGGGGTTAAATGCCTAATGTACTTCAATTAAATTGTATTATGTTTTATTAATTAAAACAAACCGTAAAGATCCTGCCACTAGGTGTCCTACTTCTGACTGCTGACTAGAGCAGGACAGAGGATTTTAGTTTATATTGATAACAGGTACTCTTTAACCCCTTAACCCGTTAAGGACCCAGGGCGTACAGCTACGCCCTAATGTCCTGGAACTTAAGGACCCAGGGCGTACCTGTACGCCCAAGGGAATTTTGGTCCCCGCCGTGCGCCGGACGGGGACCGGACAAGAATGCCTGCTGAAATCATTCATCTGGAGGCACACTGGTTGCGAAACAATGAGAGACTGTACAGGGCTGGAAGTTCTAGTTTTGCAACAGCTGGGGGCACACTGGTTGCGAAACACAGAGTTAAGTAACAAACTCTCAGCGATTCACAACCAATGTGCCTCCAGCTGCTGCATAACTACAACTCCCAGCATGTATGGTCTGTCAGTGCATGCTGGGAGTTGTAGTTTTGCAACAGACGAAGGTTTGCCCCCATGTGAATGTACAGGGTACATTCACACGGGCAGGGATTAACAGTAAGTTTCACGCCGCAAGTTTGAGATGCGGCAAATTTTTCACCCCAATAAATTAAGAAGTCTTGTACGGAGCCTCCAGCTGTTGAAAATCAACAACTCCCAGTATTGCAGGACAGCCACTGACTGTCAAGGCATGCTGGGAGTTTTACAACAGCTGGAGACACCCTGTTTGGGAAACACTGCCGTAGGGTATTTTGGTGGCGGATGTAAATCCCCAATTTAGGCCTCAAATGCGCATGGCGCTCTCTCACTTCGGAGCCCTGTCGTATTTCAAGGTAACAGTTTAGTGCTACATATGGGGTATTTCCGTACTCGAGAGAAATTGTTACAAATTTTGGGGGGCTTTTTCTCCTTTTACTCCTTATTAAAAGGTAAAGTTGGGGTCTACACTAGCATGTTAGTGTACTTTTTTTTTTCACTAACATGCTAGTGTTGCCCCATAGTTTACTAATTTTTCAGAAGCTGTAAAAGGAAAAAAAGACCACCAAAATTTGTAATGCAATTTCTCCTGAGTACGGAAATGCACCATATGTCGACAAAAAGTTCTCTGTGGGCAAACAACATGGCTCAGGGCTGAGAGTGCACTATGTACATGTGAGGTCTAAATTGGTGATTTGCACAGGGGTGGCTAATTTTACAGCGGTTCTGACATTAACGCAAAAAAATAAATACCCACATGTGACCCCATTTTGGAAACTTAACCTCTCATGGAATGTAACGAGGGGTATAGTGAGCCTTAACATCCCACAGGTGTTTGACGAATTTACGTTAAAATTGGATGTAAATTTTTCATTTTCACAATGGAAAATAGGAAAAAAAGCCCCCCAAAATTTGTAACCCCATTTCTTCTGAGTATGGAAATACCTCATATGTGGATGTAAAGTGCTCTGCGGGCGAACTACAATGCTCAAAAGAGAAGGAGTGCCATTGGGCTTTTGGAGAGAGAATGTGTGCGAAATTGAAGGCCATGTGTGTTTACAATGCCCCCATGGTGTTAGAACAGAGGACCCCCCCACCACATGTGACCCCATTTTGAAAACTACACCCTTCACAGAATTTAATAACGGGGTGCAGTTAGCATTTACACCCCACAGGTGTCTGACAGATTTTTGGAACAGTGGTCCGTGAAAATGAACCATCGAACTATGAGTAACATAATATCACAAACACTATAGGTGAAGTCCTGGAAAAAAAGGTGTGGGAAGTATACCACATAAAGGCTGGTCCTGCAGGAGTCCTGCTAATGGGAATGGTTTTCCTGCTGTGAAAAAAGGCAGGAACTCAGTTCCCACACGTTCCTGCAGGACTTGAGCCCTATATGTATTTATATATATATATATATATATATATATATATATATATATATATATATATATGGCCATGCTTGCGCTCCTTTCATTGCAGGGGACATTCTCCCTTGTTTTGATAATTTGTGTGGGGTCCCATTGGTTGGATCCCCTCTGATCACCTAGTGAATAGATAGAGGATCACTATCAATTATGGGAATACCCCTTCAAGTCAGAATCACACAGGACAGTGTTGGGTTGTCTTTGATGCTAAACTCTACAGTGAATCCTGAAGAAAAGAAAAATGCAAAAGTAAGACTTTTTTTTACTGGTAGCCAGTCTTACTTTAGGTTAAAAAAAAAAAAATAATAAAAACTGCACTGTGTAAACCTGGTCTCATAGAAAAACTTTTGATATGTTAAATGATTTCTTACCCTGTGGAGCTGCACATCCGATCATGGCAGATATGAGCAGAAGTAAGAATCCTGATGCAGACATTCTGAGATCTCCGGAACAGAGCAGAGATTTCTCCCGATTGTTGCTTCTCTCTGCAGAACCGAATGCTTCCACTAGGAGCTAAAATGGGGAATATATTTATACATTTTTAATTAAGTCAACATCCTTGTGATTTTACTGGTATTGTTGAAGCATGCAGCGCCTGATGTTTGCAAGACCAGGAAAGTAAATACATTATTTAAAATTTTGTAATCTATTCATTCTGAACAACCATCATACAGAGGAAGATTTTGAATTATTTCTGTGGGAATTTTTGCCAGTCAAGCTCTTTCACATAAAAAAAAAAAAAAAAAAAAATAGAGATGAGCGAATCGAAGCTGACAAACCCAAATTTGTTGAGAATTTCAGGAAATATTAGATTTGCAACAAATGCGAATATCCCCACAATTTGATTGCGTGAATCATTTCATTAAACTCCGTTTACTGCGGTGCAGGCTCCAGGGCATCTAAAATGGCGGATCCACATGTCAGTACATGGGGCAAGGAATTCTGGGAAGGCAGGAAGGCAAGGCGGGAAGGAAAGAAAGCGGGATGATCCTGAATCACATGCAGGATGCAGCCTATCAGCAACCAGACACGCCTGTGATGTCACAGCCCTATATATTCGGCAGCCATTTTGCGGCTTGTCATATCATTCATTACACTGCATACAGATAGGACAGACATCGCTGTGTGTGTGTGTGTGTAAAGGTATGTTCACAATACGGAATGCCCGCAGAATTCCGCAGTGTGAATTTAACATTAGTGTGAATGGGCCTCCGCGAGACCCGTTCACACTGCGGAATTTCAGCGGCGGACAATTCCGCCGCTGAAATTGTTCCACGCACAGAAAGAACATGTTCATTCTTTGTGCGGAAGTCCGCGAGTACTGCATAGCCATCAATGGTGACGGCGCAGTGCCGCACAGTCCTACCGCCGCCGTCGGCTGCCAGGCTGAATCTCTGCACACGGAATTCTGCGAGCAGAGATTCCGTTCACACTCTGTAGTGTGAACATACCCTTACACAGAAAAGCTAATTTCAGCAGCATTTCACATCCTAGTCACAACAGCGTTCTCATGGACGGAGAGCATTGTTTTTTTCACTGAAAAGGATTTTTACTGCAGCTGCAGGCATTAACCTCCCAGTCACTTTCTTCAGCATTGTATTACAGAGTGGGGCAGAGAGCTGTGTGTTGCCTCATACATTTCAACAAGCTGCCTCAACTTCATAAACCTTAGCAGAGGAGGCAGGAAGAATTTTTCAGTGCAATTCAGTGTCATTGTTCCACAAAAAAAATCATCTACTGCTTATACTATTCTGTAGACTGTATCATACCCAGCTGTCCATTCCTAATAGTCTGTGACAGAGTGCAATTTTGTGTTGAGTACAGAGCTTTTTTTTGTCTGCAGCACTGTTGTGTACTGCTGGTGTTTTACAAAAATATGTATTTGTTAAGGGTACTGTAGCACATTTTTCTGCCCTCATAAGTACATACCACATATGTACATCTAAGTAGTGTACTATTTTATACTTGTTAATCTGTCAAGGGCCTACATACTGTAAAAGGACAGAGAAAAGTAATCAACCGCTGGTGTTTTACAAAAATACAGAGTTTTTAGGCGTACTGTGGCGCATTTTTCTGCCCTCATCAGTGCATACCGCATACGTACGTCTAAGTAGTGTACTCTTTTGTACCTGTTAATCTGTCAAGGGTCTACATACTGTGAAAGGACAGACAAAAGTAATCACCGGCTGGTGTTTTACAAAAATAGGCACTAAGTATGTCAGGCAGAGAAGTGCCAGGACATGCTCAGAGGAGTGGCAGAGGCCTAAATCCTTCAGGCAGAGGCTGCAGCAGACTAGAGGCGAGTGGCAGCAGGAGTCGAAGTGAGAGGCCTGAGCTCCTGTTATCAGCCAGCGGTCATGTCTCGAACAGCAACCCATCTGCGGATGTCAATTGGTTAACACGGTCATCCACTTCATCACAAGTGATATCTGACACCCCCAGGCAACAGTCAGTGGGTTCCTCAGAAAAACCCTCAGTTGGCATGGCCCGGGAGCAGGCCCTGTCCTCCCATTGCCTCTGTCCTATGTTGTCCCCTCCCCTACAGAAGTATCTTATGCTGTGGGTTCAGCTCCACTATTCACTGAGGACGATCTAATAGAGGACAGTCAGCAGACACTGTCCAGCAAAGAAGTGGAGGAGACATGCACTGTTTCCTCCACTAGACGGGCAAGTAGTGATGAGGAGAGTGACGTGGGGAGCGGTGTTGCCAGGGTTCATGGTCCTGTAGCAGACACTGTTGAGGAACCTGAGGAGGACATCAGTGACATGAAGACACTTGTTGATGAAGCCGATCGCAATGGGGAGCCAGGTGCGGAAGGGGCTTTATCATCATCAGGAGAAGAGAGTTGCAGGTTGCCTATAAGGCAGCAGCTGAGCCAGCAAGGTGGTAGCATGGTTGGCAGTCAGCATGGTGGCAGGAGTGGAAATTCTGGAGCCAAACGTGCCCGGGGAGACCACCTGCTTCGCGGCAGCCTACCTTCCCAGGAGGTAGTGGAACAGGGGTTCCTGGAGACGTTGGCAGTATCAGTCAATTAGACTGTTGGTGGGAAAATCAGCTACTTGGCAGTGTGGCAGTTTTTCATCAAGCATCCGGAGGAGGTTCACGTAGCCACATGCAAGATATGTCGGCAGAAGGTGAAGTGTGGCCAGGGTCCCAATGTCGGCACCACGGCCCTGCATCAACACATGCTTCGCCACCATGTAGTGGTCCAGCCTGCTGCATCACCCAGTGACATACTGCTCCCTCTTTCATCCAGCCAAGGCTCCACCACCTCAGCGAAAGGGATCTGTCTGGCATACCCTCCTTCTGTCGCTCCAGATGCTCCTGCTCCTCCTACTTTTAGTCAGCCAGTACACCAACAATCCATCGGTGAAGCCATGTCCAAGAGGCAACAGTATGCGCCCACTCATCCAACAGCGCAGAAGCTGAATGTGCTCCTGTCTAAGTTACTGGTGTTGCAGTCCCTCCCTTTTCAAGGGGTGCCTGAAAGTGGATAAAAGAGAGACCGACGGGTGTGCCTTGTGCGTTACCACTACAACAGGTGGCAATGGCAATGTTAACATGGTAACCGTGAGTGGGCAGAGCCTGCCCCTAAGTAATGGCCGCTCACCTTGAGCGAATAGAATATTTGCATATAACCCATACTGTGGGTAGCAAAAAGGCAGGAACAGCTGCTGGGCCTGGGTCCCAGGGAAAGGAATGGTCCTATCCTGACAGAGGTAAAGTCAGAGAAGGAAAAACGTGACCCTTGTGATGGCGCTGCTGGTTCCAAAATGACATGGATGCCAGAAACTGGAATGGTTTATTTAACCCCTTAAGGACCAGGCCATTTTACACCTTAAGGACCGGAGCGTTTTTTGCAATTCTGACCACTGTCACTTTAAACATTAATAACTCTGGGATGCTTTTAGTTATCATTCTGATTCCGAGATTATTTTTTCGTGACATATTCTACTTTAACTTAGTGGTAAAATTTTATGGTAACTTGCATCCTTTCTTGGTGAAAAATCCCCAAATTTGATGAAAAAAATGAAAATTTAGCATTTTTCTAACTTTGAAGCTCTCTGCTTGTAAGGAAAATGGATATTCAAAATATATTTTTTTTGGGTTCACATATACAATATGTCTACTTTATGTTTTCATCATAAAATTTATGAGTTTTTACTTTTGGAAGACACCAGAGGGCTTCAAAGTTCAGCAGCAATTTTCCGATTTTTCCCAAAATTTTCAAACTCGCTATTTTTCAGGGACCAGTTCAGGTTTGAAGTGGATTTGAAGGGCCTTCATATTAGAAATACCCCATAAAAGACCCCATTATAAAAACTAAACCCCCCAAAGTATTCAAAATGATATTCAATAAGTGTTTTAACCCTATAGGTGTTTCACAGGAATAGCAGCAAAATGAAGGAGAAAATTCAAAATCTTCATTTTTTACACTCGCATGTTCTTGTAGACCCAATTTTTGAATTTTTGCAAGGGGTAAAAAGGAAAAAAATTTTACTTGTATTTGAAACCCAATTTCTCTCGAGTAAGCACATACCTCATATGTCTATGTAAATTTTTCAGCGGGCGCAGTAGAGGGCTCAGAAGGGAAGGAGCGACAAATGGTTTTTGGGGGGCATGCCGCATTTAGGAAGCCCCTATGGTGCCAGGAAAGCAAAAAAAAACACATGGCATACCATTTTGGAAACTAGACCCCTCAGGGAACAAGGGGTAAAGTGAACCTTAATACCCTACAGGTGATTCACGACTTTTGCATATGTAAAAAAAATATATATATTTTTTACCTAAAATGCTTGGTTTCCCAAAAATTTTACATTTTTAAAAAGGGTAATAGCAGAAAAAAAAAACCAAAATTTGAAGCCCAATTTCTCCCGATACAGAAAACACCTCGCATGGGGGTGAAAAGTGCTCTGCTGGCACACTACAGGTCTCAGAAGAGAAGGAGTCACATTTGGCTTTTTTGAAGGTAATTTTGCTCTGGGGGCATGCCGCATTTAGGAAGCCCCTATGGTGCCAAAACAGCAAAAAAAAAAAAACACATGGCATACCATTTTGAAAACTAGACCCCTCGGGGAACGTAACAAGGGGTAATGTGAACCTTAATGCCCTACAGGTGTTTCACGACTTTTGCATATGTAAAAAAAAAATAATAATTTTTACCTAAAATGCTTGTTTTCCCAAAATGTTTACATTTTTAAAAAGGGTAATAGCAGAAAATACCCCCCAAAATTTGAAGCCCAATTTCTCCCGATTCAGAAAACACCCCATATGGGGGTGAAAAGTGCTCTGCTGGCGCACTACAGGTCTCAGAAGAGAAGGAGTCACATTTGGCTTTTTGAAAGCGAATTTTGCTCTGGGGGCATGCCGCATTTAGGAAGCCCCTATGGTGCCAGGACAGCAAAAAAAAAAACACATGGCATACCATTTTGGAAACTAGACCCCTCGGGGAACGTAACAAGGGGTAGTTTGAACCTTAATACCCTACAGGTGTTTCACGACTTTTGCATATGTAAAAAAATATATATTTTTTTTACCTAAAATACCTCCCAAAATTTGTTAGCCAATTTCTCCCGAGTACGGCGATACCCCATATGTGACCCTAAACTGTTGCCTTGAAATACGACAGGGCTCCAAAGTGAGAGCGCCATGCGCATTTGAGGCCTAAAATAGGGACTTGCATAGGGGTGGACATAGGGGTATTCTACGCCAGTGATTCCCAAACAGGGTGCCTCCAGCTGTTGTAAAACTCCCAGCATGCCTAGACAGTCAACGGCTATCTGGCAATACTGGGAGTAGTTGTTTTGCAACAGCTGGAGGCTCCGTTTTGGAAACAGTGGCGTACCAGACGTTTTTCATTTTTATTGGGGAGGGGAGGGGGGCTGTATAGGGGTATGTGTATATGTAGTGTTTTTTACTTTTTATTTTATATTGTGTTAGTGTAGTGTTTTTAGGGTACAGTCGCACGGGCGGGGGGTTCACAGTAGTTTCTCACTGGCAGTTTGAGCTGCGGCAGAAGTTTTGCCGCACCTCAAACTTGCAGCCGGATACTTACTGTAATCCTCCGCCCATGTGAGTGTACCCTGTACATTCACATTGGGGGGGGGGGGGACATCCAGCTGTTGCAAAACTACAACTCCCAGCATGTACGGTATATCAGTGCATGCTGGGAGTTGTAGTTTTGCAACAGCTGGAGGCACACTGGTTGTGAAACACCGAGTTTGGTAACAAACTCAGTGTTTTGCAACCAGTGTGCCTTCAGCTGTTGCAAAAGCTACAGCCCCCAGCATGTACGGACAGCGGAAAGGCATGCTGGGTCTTGTAGTTATGCAACAACTGGAGGCATACTACTTTGGCTGGGGATGCTGGGGATTGTAGTTATGCAACAGCTGGAGACACACTGGTTTGCTACTTAACTCAGTGTGCCTTCAGCTGTTGCAAAACTACAACTCTCAGCAGTCACCGACAGCCAACGGGCATGCTGGGAGTTGTAGTTATGCAACCACCAGATGCACCACTACAACTCCCAGCATGCACTTTAGCTGATTGTGCAAGCTGGGAGTTGTAGTTACACAACAGCTGAAGGTACACTTTTCCATAGAAAGAATGTGCCTCCAGCTGTTGCAAAACTACAAGTCCCAGCATGCCCATAAGGGAATGCTGGGAGTTGTGGTGGTCTGCCTCCTGCTGTTGCATAACTACAGCTCCCAGCATGCCCTTTTTGCATGCTGGGAGCTGTTGCTAAGCAACAGCAGGAGGCTGTCACTCACCTCCAACGATCCTCGCCGCACAGGTCAGTCCCTCGTCGTCTCCGCCGCCGCCGCTGCTCCTGGGGCCCCGATCCCAACAGGGGCGCCGGGGATCGGGGTCCCCAGCACCCGGGGTGCACGTCCCGAACCCCCTCACGTCCTCCGGAAGAGGGGCGGAGCGGGTTGCGGGAGTGACACCTGCAGCAGGCGCCCTGATTGGTCGGCCCGTAATCCGGCCGACGAATCAGGGCGATCGTGAGGTGGCACCAGTGCCACCTCACCCCTGCTGGCTCTGGCTGTTCGGGGCCGTCTCTGACGGCCCCAATCAGCCAATAATTCCGGGTCACCGGGTCATTGGAGACCCGATTGACCCGGAATCCGCCGCAGATCGCTGGACTGAATTGTCCAGCGATCTGCGGCCATCGCCGACATGGGGGGTCATCATGACCCCCCTGGGCGATATGCCCCGATGCCTGCTGAGCGATTTAAGCAGGCATCGGGCACCGGCTACGCTCCAGATGGTTGCGGGGGGCCGGTAAAACACATGACGTTCTCATACGTCATGTGTCCTTAAGGACTCGGAAATGGAGACGTATGAGAACGTCATGTGTCCTTAAGGGGTTAATCATAAGAAAACAATAAAATACAGGGATGACGCATTTCGGGGGAGCCACCCCTTCCTCAGATCAGTATGTATGAAAACTATAGGAAAAGAAGAAACAGAAGAAAGCGCAATGTGCCGTTACTCCTAGCAACAGTGGATGAATGAAGAGGGAGACAATTCTGCTCACCTTTGGGTGTTGTACAACACCATATAACGCAGTGTATAAATTCCCGGAGTGCTGCCACGTCACTCGGAATGATCCTAGGCGGTCTCAGAAATTAAGGAAACTGTAATCTGCAATGCAGCAGAAAAAATCGGTGCGTTCGGACGTGAAATTGTGAAATATTGCTAGTTGCACTGTTCACACCAGAAATGATTGGCCTGCCTGGGGGGCATTTAGGATCTTTATGCACTTTTGGCAGGTAATAGTAGAAGGGATGGGAAAGGGTTCTGAATCCACAGAAAACTCTTTTCTTTTTTGTTGATGACATTTCTTGAAAGTTTTTTACCCAGAAGGTCTGCGATCTCATGTTGTAAAGTGGAAAATGGGTTCCCTTACACTCGTTTGTAGTAATTCACATCCCCCAAGATTTGCCATGCCTCAGTGTTGTAGTCTTCAAAGTGTTGGACCACAATACCGCCCCCCTTATCGGCGGGGCGCATAACAATGTTTTCATTATTTTTCAAAGATTTTAATGCCTTTTGTTCAGTAGCCGTCAGGTGACACTCTTTTATTTTGGATTTAAAGTTGTCAGGGAGGCTCTTGAAATCTTCAGCTACTAATTCATGAAACGATTTTCAAAAAAATGTCCCTGGCTTTCTACAGGATAAAACCTCGATCTTGGTTTGACATCAGGGTGTATTCCCATTTGGGGTGGGATATACGGATCTCTTGTATTTTTTGCGTTTTTTGAAAATGCCGATGCATTAGGATGGGAAAAATGGCGTTGGAGAGTCAGACGTCTCGTGAAGTTATGTAGATCCAGGAACAGATCAAATTTATCTGGGTTATATGTGGGACAGTATGACAGTCCCTTTTGAAGCAGAGATAATTCTCCTTGATTTAAAATGTGATCAGATAGATTAAATATTTTAATTAAAGTGTTTGATTTTAAACTTGCTTTACTTTGTGTAAATGAGGTACATTTTATGTGGTTTTTCTTGGTATTTTTCCGTTGCTGACTATTTTTTCCTCCTCTGGTACCTCTTCTAGTTTTCTTTTTATAGTTTTCCTGGTTTGGAAGTAATCTGTAATGGTCTTGGTCTTGGTAGGGCATGTCTCTAAAAAAGAAACCGGAGATGTGTTGGTAAGGGTGACTTCGGTTGTAATGTCGGGTCCGATAGTCACACCCATACTTGTTTGTAATTTGCTATTAGAATTGCTCCCTGTATTGGTAAAGAGCGTTACTGCAGATCCAGGGGACAGGGAAAAAAGGAATCAAAAGAGGTGGTTCAGGAGATATAATGGATGGTTTTGAAGAATTAATTTCTGCTACTGTATTGATAATATGTTTATTGGCCGGGTTAAGAAACGGAACTAAAGCTGTGTTACCAGTGGTGGAATTGTCTATTACAATAGAGGAATTTCTTTATAGTGATTAGCGATGTATTCAGTGTAGTCTCCTGTATGGAAACTGGAGATAAAGGTAATTGTAATGCAATGGGTAAGATTTTTTCATGGTTTGGATTACCATCTGCTGTGATTGTGGCTTTGAGTCTTTTTATGGAATCTCTATTATTTTTTATATGATGTTCTATTACAGGATGAGCTCTTATAGGGGTCTCAATGTTCAGATTAGTGTTGGTCACCCTGTTGGCAGTTGGAATGGTAGAATTCCTCGGGGGTGTAGAGGGATTGTATTGACCTGTGTGTGATCTTGAATTCTGCCATGTGTTATATGGTCTCCTCTTGTTATCATTATAATAACGGTTGTTAGATTGTTCATGAGTCTTGTGAGAAGGATTATAATTCCAAAGTCTTCCGGAGGCAGTCTTAGAAGTTCTGGGGATCCCAAAATCCAAAGGTGAGGATCCAGGGGTCCGATTCTGGGGAACAGAGTTTATACTCTTCGGTGCATTACTGGTGATGCTATCAGCATTCTTGTTATTTTTTTATTTTTTTTGTACCAGCTTCTGGTTAAGTTTGTTTGCTTTTTTTCTCTATTATTTCTCTTTGTGTTTTTTGTATTCGTAGGGAAATTTTATTGTTCAAAATGTTGTACTGGTCTGAAGAGGAGTATTCGTCTAATTTCATTATGCATTCTTTTATTTTACCTGTAAGAGAACTACACAGATTTTCCCTTTTTGCTCTTACATGATTAATAAGCATCTCAGAACATTTTGTTAAAAGAGAATCCCATTCACATTTATAACACTACTCCTCCTCTTGAAAGGTGGGATCTATGGTTAAACGTAAACCTCTCGGTGCAAGGCTCTCTTTCAGATATATCTTTAAAAAATCAATATCTACACTGTCTTAATTCATATAACAATAGATTTTCAAGTTCATTGAACATATCAGTCATTTTACCCAAATCATTACTGTCCAGAGTGTTCTTGGTTGTACTAATATCCTGAGTTAACGGACTGTCTGTGTATTCCATAATCAACCTGCCACGGTCTACGTGGGGTCGTGAAAAATATTCCATCTCGGCACTGTGCAGCTACTATCTGTTTCTGTCCACAGAGGACTTCCCGGACCCAGGAGCTGGATGCGGTTATGGAAATGTATGAAAACTATAGGAAAAGAAGAAACAGAAGAAAGCGCGACAATGTGCCGTTACTCCTAGCAACAGTGGATGAATGAAGAGGGAGACAATTCTGCTCACCTTTGGATGTTGTACTGGGGGTACAACACCATATAACGCAGTGCATAAATTCCCGGAGTGCTGCCACGTCATCTTGCCCGACTTGGAATGATCCTAGGGGGCCTCAGAAATGAAGGAAACTGTAATCTGCATTGCAGCAGAAAAAAATCGGTGCGTTCGGGCACTCTCCTTGTAGTAGCCAGTCCGTCCGATATAGGACACTAATCAAGTCCAAATGGAGGTGTTATAAGCAAATCGATTTTATTGCACAAAAGATAAATAAATGAAATAAAAGGTAAAAGGGAAGTATCATAGGGGGTGGGACTACACGTTTCGAAGGGCATGATCCCCACTTCGTCAGGTCCAATGATCATGCAAGGGGAAGGTGCCGTTACTTTTTAATAATGGAATTGTTTTAGTATATGTTTTAGTATATGTTTTACTCTCCTTTTTTAATTGTACTGTATAACCCATGACATGTGATTATTAGCAAACATATGATTTTTAAAATGTTGTGCTCGTAATTTTCGCTGTCTTTTTGCCATTATAAATGACGGCACCTTCCCTTGCATGATCATTGGACCTGGCGAAGAGGGGATCACGCCCTTCGAAACGTGTAGTCCCACGCCCTATGATACGTCCCTTTTACCTTTTATTTCTTTTAGTTATCTTTTGTGCAATAAAATCGATTTGCTTATAACACCTCCATTTGTACTTGATTTGTGTCCTATATCGGACGGACTGGCTACTACAAGGAGAGCGCCCGAACGCACCAATTTCTTCTGCTGCAATGCAGATCACAGTTTCCTTCAGATCAGTATGTGTGGTACAGGTACATGCTGGGTTTAAATACAATCAAAATTGGGGCCAGTATAAAAAAAAAGGGCGGGGCCAAGCGATGACATCTCATCAAATGTATAGGAGAAATGAAATAAATAACATCCATATATTATGCATAAACATACAGGCACATTGCAAGGTAATTGGACAATAACAGCAGCACTAATAATAGTTAGAAATACAACTAAAGTATTCAGAGCGGGCAGTGATGTCACTACTGACATCTGGTCTCCAGATGTCAACATCCTTCCGCTACACAGTGGAGGATGCTGTCAGCGCTGGAGCCGGCATCAGGGACACGTTGCCAAGTGGAGAAAGCACGTGACAGCTGTCGGACAATCACAGACAGGAGGGCGGACACTCACATCCGAGCTCCTGTCACTGGTATGCCGAGCGCTGGATGCACATAGTGTAACTGTGCGATTGTGTGCCGGCAATGCCAGCATGAATAGTGTGGGTAAAGATATGAGTGCCGGCATCATGAGCCGGCCTGTATAGTGTGGGTGAAGACACGAGTGCCGACATCATGAGCCTATGCTGTGACTGTAAATGCACGGGAGACGGTTGCACTAGAGAAATTGTGCAATGGGGTCCGGCCTCACTGTCCTGTAATGCACGGGTAGGTGCAAATACACTGGGCATACAGCCACATAGAGGAGAAACTTGTAAAAGTAAAATATTGTCATGGTGATTATAAAACATATGGATAAGAGACGGCTCTAAGAAATCTATATAAAAAATATATTATATAGGATAATACAACTAACGATGGTACATATAATAAATATATAATGATAATAATAAATATATAATAACAACAAAAAACAATGATAAAACCATAAGGACGCAACAGTAAATTACTGTCTCCAGTTATTGTAGATGGACATCTACAATAACCATGCGGAATTCCTTGATGTGACTGTCTCCCATGACGAGGGCAAGAAGTTATACACCAAAACATTTTTAAAACAGGTGGACAGTAATAGTTATCTGAATTTCGGTAGTGCACACTATTAAAAAGGGCTCTGTAACATCCCCTTTGGTCAATTTAAGAGGATTCGTAGAAATTGCATCAGGGAGGAGGATTTTAAAGCCCAGAGCAAAATTTTTAAATCCCTCTTTAAGGGGAAGGACTTTCCTGCCCCCCTGGTACACTCTTCTTTCAAGAAAGCACTGGCTCTCACACAAAGAGACTGCTTGGCCCCGAAAAATGACACCAATCCATCCACCAATGATCGATCCACCAATTTGTCACTACTTAAACAAGGGAATACGGTAACATCAGGAAAGTGCTCATGAAACATTGGGCAATCTTATTGAAAGACCACTATCTGAGCACTCTCCTCCCTCCTTAACCTCTCCTCACTTTCCGTAGAAGCCGCACTCTTCGGAATTTGATGGCCCCCAGCAAACTTAGGTCTAAACCCACGAAAGACACATCATCTAACTTCTTGGCCATCACGGGTAACTACATCTGTGGTCTCCCGAGATGTATATGCTGTCCCCATATTATACACAGACGTAAGGACTTCAGCTCACATATCACCAAGACATTGTTTCTCATCAAGATGCGCCTGGATTGTGGATCCCAGTATGTCATCTATTTACTCCAGTGTCCATGTGGCCTAAAGTACGTAGGGAGGACGATCCGGTGTTTCCGTGAAAGACTTAAAGGGGTACTCCGGTGCTTACACATCTTATCCCCTATCCAAAGGATAGGGGATAAGATGCCTGATCGCGGGAGTCCCGCCGCTGGGGACGAATGTGATCATGCACGTGGCACCCCGTTTGTAATCAGTCCCTGAGTCTGATTACTGTCGACTGCAGGGCCGGCGGCGTGTAACATCATGCCTCCGCCCCTGTGTGATGTCACGCTCCGCCCCTCAATGCAAGCCTATGGGAGGGGGGCGTGATAGCTATCACGCCCCCTCCCGTAGGCTTGCATTGAGGGGCGGAGCATGACGTCACACGGGGCGGAGGCTTGACGTCACACGCCGCCGGCCCTGCGGTCGACCGTAATCAGACCAGGAGCGAACACGCTTCGGGGACTGATTATAAATGGGGTGCCGCGTGCAAGATCCCGGGGGTCCCCATCGGCGGGACTCCTGCGATCAGGCATCTTATCCCCTATCCTTTGGATAGGGGATAAGATGTATAAGCATCGGAGTACCCCTTTAACAAACATTGTAATAACACAGTGCATGGCTTTACCTTACACAGTGTGTCACGCTATATGTACAAGCGTCACTCTGGCCATTTTAACCTGGTGCAGGCCACTCTCATCGTGCATATCACCAAGGATGTCTCCCAACGGTTTGAGAAGACGGAAGAACTTTTGGATACACACCCTAAAACACCCTAGTTCCGCATGGTCTTAACGAGATGATTGAGTGTAATTTTTAATCATCATATATTGGTTTATTAGTGTACTTTTAATCGTCACATATCGGTTTGCTACATATCATGACTGCCCCAAAATTCATATTTATGCGATCCATGTTAGTTTCCCGATTTTATTCCCGATTTATATATTTATTTATCTATTTATGCACTTATGGACGTGTAGGTACCCCATGTGTTTTTACACATACAGAAATATTCACTCTCTCGTCTCATTTAATTATTTGGAGTATTAATATTTTATGGAGACAATATATTCTCATAAAACCACATGCATTTATGAATTTACCGTTGCGTCTTTATGGTTTTATCATTGTTTTTTGTTGTTATTATATATTTATTATTATCATTATATATTTATTATATGTACCATTGGTAGTTGTATTATCCTATTCAATATATTTTTTATATAGATTTCTTAGAGCCGTCTTTTATGCTTATGTATTATCATCACCATCACAATATTTAACTTTTTACAAGTTTCTCCTCTATGTGGCTGTATGCCCAGTGTATTTACAGTGCTTATGATGTTTTGTTGCATGTCCACTGTTTGCAGTGTTGCGGTACTTTTAAATTACATCTTGTTATCCATTGGTGGATCAGTGTCCAGTTGGGAAGCGCATATTTCAGCGCTATATGCATATTTCTCTTCCATAAATGTTTCCCTGTTCTCCCTGTGCACCTTCCCGTGTATTACAGGACAGTGAGGCCGGAGCACGATCGCACAATTTCTCTGGTGCAACCGTCCCCCGTACATTTACAGTCACAGCATAGGCTCATGATGTCGGCGTTCGTATCTTCACCCACACTATACAGGCCGGCTCATGATGCCGGCGTTCATATCTTTACCCACACTGTCCATGCTGGCATTGCCGGCACACGATCACACAGTTACACTATGGGCATCCAGCGCTCGGCATACCAGTGACAGGAGCTCGGATGTGAGAGTCCGCCCTACTGTCTGTGATTGGCCGACAGCTGTCACTTGCTTTCCCCACTTAGCAACGCGTCCCTAATACCGACTCCAGCGCTATCAGCATCCTCCGCTGTGTAGCGGAAGGATGTTGACATCTGGAGACCAGATGTCAGTAGTGACATCGCTGCCCGCTCTGAATACTTTAGTTGTATTTCTAACTATTATTAGTGCTGCTGTTATTGTCCAATTACCCTGCAATGTGTCTGTGTGTTTATACATAATATATGGATGTTATTCATTTCATTTCTCCTGTACATTTGATGTGATGCCATCACTTGGCCCCACCCCTTTTTTACACTGGCAGTAATTTTGATTGTGTTTAAACCCAGCATGTACCTGTACCACACATACTGATCTGAGGAAGGGGGTGGCTCCCCTGAAACGCGTCATCCATGTATTTAATTGTTTTCTTATGAGTAAATAAACCATTCCGGTGTTTTCAAAATACTTCTGGTCTGGCATCCACGTCAGTTTGGAACTAGCAGCACCATCGTAAGGGTCACGTTTTTCCTTCTCTGCATTTTTTTCAAGTGGTGGACTCTGCACCCTTCAGAGAACTGATGGCTTGTGCCGAGCCGAGGTGGAGAGTGCCAAGCCGTCATTTCTTTGCAAAGAAGGCAGCACCAGCCTGGCACAATTTTTTGCAAGAGAAGGTGGTCCAGTCTTGAGCCTGTCGGTGTGTACCAAAGTGCACGGCAGCGCCGAAGTCTGGAGCTGTAACTACAGTCAGGGGCAATACGTGTCCTTTACGGCTCACTGGGTGAATTTGGTTCCTGCACAGCCATAACCCAAACTTGGACAGGTCGTGCCGCTTCCTCCTCCACACTTTCAGCCTGTTGGTCCTGTAACAGTGTGCAACTCCGCCTCCTCATCCTCCACCGTGTCCTCAGCCTAAACTGCCCAGACAAGTCTCAGTGACCCTTCAGCATACCATGTGTGCAGGGCACGGCGGTGTCACGCTGCTCTTTACATGCTTTGCCGAGGCAAAAAGAGTCACACAGGGGAGGAACTGCTAAAAGTCATTCGTAAAGAAATCGAAGCATGGCTTACTCTTCGAAAACTGGAAATGGGAACCATGGTGACTGACAACAGAAAGAACATCTTGCATGCTCTGCGACTGGAAAGGCTGAGCCATGCGCCTTGCATGGCACACGTGTTCTGGTTGTGAAGCAGTTCCTGAAGTGTTCCCCCCATTTGCAAGACATCCTAACAATGGGAAGGAAACTGTGCATGCACTTCAGCCACTCGTACACCGCAAAGCACACCCTCCTTCAGCTGCAGCGTCAGAACGGTATCCCACAACATATTCTAATTTGTGACGTTGCCACACGTTGGAATTCCACCCTCCATATGTTGGACCGACTGTACGAACAGAGAAAAGTCATCACCGATTTCTTGATGATCCAAGCGGATAGGAGCACTCCCCTCTATAACTTCACTGTTAACCAGTGGCAGCTCATTCATGACACCTGCCATTTGCTCAGGCCCTTTGAGGAAGCCACATTATTAGAAAGTTGCCAGGATTACAGGATGAACGACGTCATTCCACTGCTTCATTTCTTACAACACGTATTGGAAACGATGTCTGGTCAGGGCACTGGAGACGTGGCGCCTACATCTCTCGGCCACATGAGCCCTGTGGGGGCTTAACTGGAGGAGGGGGAGGGGCACAGTGGAGCACAGTTTAGGTTTCACCAAATAGGCATTTTTTATAGTAATTTGACATGAGAAGAGGAGCAGGAGCAGTCAGAGGAGCTAGAGGGTTATGAGGAAGGCGAGACAGAGGACCCAGACACGCCATGGCAGTATGCAGTGGAAATGGAGGCAGGGAGTCCCTCCAAGTCACTTGCACAAATGGCACGATGAATGCTCACCTGCTTTCGTAGTGACAGCCGAATTGTCATCATTCGGCAGAAGGATGACTTCTTGATCTCCACCTTTTTTACACCCACTGAGAGGGAGGACAAAATAACCCACTACAGAGGCATCCTATGTAGTCATTTGGCCCATGCCTATCCGCACCATCGTCCATCCTCTCGCAGGTCTTAATTGGGGGGCCACCTTCCACTGCTATGGCTGCTGGGAAGGGGTGGGGTGGCAGGAGGAGTACCAGCTCCATCAACAGCAGCCTGAGTCTACAGTCACTGATGATTTCTTCAACCTCATAGTGAAGCAACTCATCAGCAGCAGGTACACCTGGAGCAGGACCTGAACCAGCATGTGGTGGCATAACTTGACATGCCCATGCCAACACACCTTGAAGATCCGCTGGACTTCTGGGCATCCAAACTTGATTTGTGGGCGCAACTAGCAGAGTTTTCCCTGGAAAAGCTGTCCTGCCCGGCCAGTAGTGTGCCATCAGAGCGGGTGTTAGTGAGGCGTGGGCCATAGTCAACCCAAGGAGAACTCATCTGTCCACGAAAAATGTGGAGAGACTGTCCTTTGTGAAGATGAATCAGGCATGGATCAGCCAGGATTTCCAACCACCAATGCCTGATGCATGAGAGTAGATTGACTATGGTGCCACATCAACACTTCACAAATATTGATAGTGCCAAACAGATTTAAGGCACTGCTCCCCATTTACAAACATTCCTCCGCATCAGACCTTCATTCACTTACCTTCGTCACCGGGTATTGGTATTGCCACCCACCGCATCACTCTGTCATTGGGTCACTATAAGGACTCCTGATGCTGCTGCTGCCACGCCCAGGCTGTCTCATTCAGCCACTATATGGTCTATTTTCATGCTTTAGCCAACTCCAGGCTGTGTCATTCAGCAACTACATTGTTTAGTGATGCTGCTGGGCCTAGGACATTACTTATATATATGTTTATGGTAGCACTAGGTACTAGGGATCGACCGTTTATCGGTTTGGCCCATATTGTCGTCCGATATTCACGATTTTGGACGTTATCGGTATCGGCAATTGCCTTGCCGATAATCCGATAACGATCCGCCCCCCGCACTGCTCCCCCACCGCCCCTACCGCACTGCGCGGTACCCCCCACTATCGCGGCGCACCGTACCCCACACCTTGCCACGCCGCACCGCCCCGGCCGCTGCCCCATTGCCTCCCCCATCCCCAGTTTTATAATTACCTGTTCCCGGGTTCTGGCTTGTGCGGTGCACTGGGTTGTGTTGCCGGGTGGGAAAAAATAGCCGTTGACTTATACCGGAATATCGGTATAAGTTATCGGCCCTAACCTCCACAGAATATCGGCCCTAAAAAAACGATATTGGTCGATCCCTACTAGGTACCATACATTTTCAATGGAAATGTCAAAGTTCATCTTTTATTCTTAGAGATTGTGAGGCCCTATTGTCTCCTCATCTGCCGCCAACTCCATGCTGTGTCATTCAGCACTATATGGTCTCCTCATACTGATGCTACCTCCAGGCTGTCTCATTCAGCCACTATATGGTCTCGTCTCATGCTTTAGCCAACTCCAGGCTGTGCCAATCAGCCACTATATGGTCTCCTCCTATGGATGCCACCTCCAGGCTCTGTCATTGTGCTGCCATGTGACATGTAACTCCTTGTTAGATTTGGTCCTTTGTACCCACATGCCAGGGCCCGGGACACTAAACCTTGGGAGTTAAAAGTTCACTTTCATGACCCTCAATTTCAATTTAAAAATCTTAAATTTAAAAATCATAAATTTCAATGGTCTCCTCATGCTTCTGTCAACTCCAGGCTGTGTCATTCAGCCAATATATGATTTACTGATGCTGCTGGGTCTGGGCCTAAAATACTTTTATGGTAGCACTAGCTAACCTAAATCTTCAGTTTAAATTTCAAAATTCATCATGCTGCTGCCAACTCCTGGCTGTGCCATTCAAACACTATATGGTCTCCTCATGCTTCAGCCAACTCCATGTTGTGTCATTAAGGTAATATAAGGTTAACTGTTGCTGCTGGGCCTGGGTCTGGGACTAAAAATGTTGTTATGGTAGCACTAGCTACCCAAAATCTTGAGTTTAAATTTCAGAATTCATCTTTTAATCTTAGGGATTGTAAAGCCCTAGTGTCTACTCATGCTTCTGCCAACTCCAGGCTGTGCCATTCAGACAGTATGTGGTCTCCTCATGATTCAGCCAACTCCAGGCTGTGTCATTCAGGCAATATGTGGTTTACTGATGCTGCTGGGCCTGGGTCTGGACCTAAAACATTTTTATGGTAGCACTACCATAAATCTTTAATTTAAATTTCAAATTTCATCTTTTAATCTTAGGGATTGTGAAGCCCTAGTGTCTACTCATGCTGCTGCCAACTCCTGGCTGTGCCATTCAGACACTATATGGTCTCCTCGTGCTGCTGCAAGCTCCAGGCTGTGTCATTCAGCCACTATATGGTGCCCTCATGCTGCCAACACCTCCAAGCTGTGTCATTCAGCCACTATATGATCTCCTCATGCGGCCAACACCTCCACACTGTGTCATTCAGCCACTATATGGTTCCTCATGCTTCAGCCTCATCCAAGCTGTGTCATTCAGACACTATATGGTCTCCTCATGCTGTCAACACCTCCACGCTGTGTCATTCAGCCAATATATAGTCTCCTCATACTGATGCCACCTCCAGCTCTGTCATTGTGCCGCTCTGCGGCAGTGATTCTAAAAGCGATGCCTGTAATCTGCATGTCATTCTGAATAACAGTATTATTTCACTACCCCAGCACACTCCATATGCATGTTAGAACACAGCAAAGTGTTCTAAACCCCTATTGAGGCTCTCTTATGCCAGAAAAAGCCGTGTAGATTCACTGTGAATAAATTTGGATTGAAAAATTTTGCGAATCGGCCGAATCAAATTTTTCAAAAGTTCACTCATCTCTACCCCCAACCATTCATTTATAGACATTGCTTTGTTCACTGGGGCACAGTTATGCTGAAATACAGTTGAAAGCATACAATTGTCTAACCATGTCCAGGTATCATTCTTCAAGCAGAATTCGCTAGCAGAAATCAATAGAAGTCAATGGTAAAAAAAAATTCCACCCGACATCGTTTTCGTGCGGAATTCGCGTGGAAATGGCTGAAAATCCCTCCCCTTCTTTCTCCCCCATTTCTCCGCGAATTCCACTCGAATAGAAAATGTATTTTTTCCGCACATAATTTTTTCAGTGTGAATTCCTCTTGATTTACTCAGTGTGAACGCACCCTTAATGGAACTAAGGATACTATGCCAATGCCTGGAAAAACAACAACATAGCCTTATCTCTTTTCCACAAAGCTTAAAGGGGTTATCTGGCCAAATACATCTTATCCCTTATCCAAAGTATAGGGGATAAGATGTCTGATTATGGGGGGCCCACAACTGAGACCCCCCGCACATTCTGTGCAACTGGCTGTTGCTCCAGTCTCGGAAACCTTTGTGTTTCTTGGACTGATCAGACATCTCATCCCTTATCATATATAAGATAAGATGTCCATGGCCAGAATACCCCATTAACCAACACCTCTTCAATAAGAAGCTCAGACCAGAGTTCCAGAGTTTTACTTATACACCTGTGACCAATTAACCCCTCCCACCTAGGTGCAGAGCAGACGGGGAAAAAATGTAATTCAAATGGTGTTTTAAATGTCCGTAGTACTCTCACTATCTGCTATTGCAACTTCTCAAAACAAATATGACCTAACGCTATACGCCTAGCTATAGGGTGTCATATAACAGGCTATGGGGGCAGTCCTCCTGGCTCTAGAGCTTCACCCATTAAAAGTCACTACGGGAAGGAATGCGTGAGGTCGTGTCACTTCTAGAGATGAGCTATACCAGTACAGACCGGGTGAGTGAACTTCCATTTTGCACCTTATCATGTGGATATTCGTAGGCGTGCGCACGGGGTGTGCCGGGTGTGCCCAGGCACACCCTAATCCAGTGGCGTTGCGACCCGGGTGCGGGGGGTGCGGCCCGCACCGGGTGACACCAACCTAATGGGGTGACACCAAGACGCTCCGCAGCACCCTCCATCTGTGCCCGACCGTCCTTCACCAGCCCAGACCCCCCCCACCCCCCGCTGTGCGGTGCGGTGCGCCTGTCCGTCAGGCGCGCCGCACAGCGCTGCCTCCTGCTCCTTTTTGTGCCCCGCCCCGCTCCGGCTCACCTTCAGTTGGTCCGGGATTTGTATTTCCGCGCGTCACTGCCATCACATGACCATCAGGACGTCACGCTGTATTCAAGGATGCCGGCCCCAGAGCGTGACGTGACGTATCACGTGACGGTACGCGGCTCGTAGGATTACCGCGCTGAGTGAGTGAATGTTATTTCAACCTGCCTACTGGGTCTGGGGGGAGGGGGTTAATCTGGGGCACTGTACTATCTTCCTACAGGGGGGGGGGAGGGGGTTAATCAGGGGGATACTACCTTCTAATAGGATGGGGGGGATATGGTTAATCTGGGGGGTACTGCATTCCTACAGGGGGGGAGAGGGGGTTAAACTGGGGGGTACTACCATCCTACTGGGGGGGGGCGTTAATCTGGGGCTACTACCTGTCTGCTGGAGGGAGGGGGTTAATCTGGGGGTTACTACCTGCCTGCTGGGGGGAGGGGGTTAATCTTGGGTACTACCGGCCTACCTGGGGGGGGGAGGGTTAATCTGGGGCCCTGAGTAGGCAGGTAGTACCCCCAGATTTACCCCCTCCCCCCAGTAGGATGGTAGTACCCCCAGATTAACCCCCCCCCCAGTAAGAAGGTAGTACCCTCAAATTAACCCCCTCTTCCTGCCAGTAGGAAGGTAGCACCCCCAGATGCTGGTGGCCTCCATGTCTATTTTGCTTTTGTAGGGAACTGTACTGCACCTAATGTGGGGAATTATACTGCACCTAAAGTGGGGGAACTGTACTGCACCTAATGTGGAGGAACTATACTGCACCTAATGTGGGGAGAACTATACTGCACCTAATGTGGGGGAACTGTACTGCACCTAATGTGGGGAACTATACTGCACCTAATGTGGGGGAACTGTACTGCACCTAATGTGGGTGAACTGTACTGCACCTAATGTGGGGGAACTGTACTGTACCTAATGTGGGGAACTGTACTGCACCTAATGTGGGGGAACTATACTGCACCTAATGTGGGGGAACTATACTGCACCTAATGTGAGGGAACTATACTGCACCTAATGTGGGGAACTATACTGCCAACCTAATGTGGGGGAACTATACTGCCAACCTAATGTGGGGGAACTGTACTGCACCTAATGTGGGGAACTGTACTGCCAACCTAATGTGGGGGAACTGTACTGCCAACCTAATGTGGGGGAACTGTACTGCACCTAATGTGGGGGAACTATACTGCACCTAATGTGGGGGAACTATACTGCACCTAATGTGAGGGAACTATACTGCACCTAATGTGGGGAACTATACTGCACCTAATGTGGGGAACTATACTGCCAACCTAATGTGGGGGAACTGTACTGCACCTAATGTGGGGGGAACTATACTGCACCTAATGTGGAGAACTATACTGCCAACCTAATGTGGGGAACTATACTGCCAACCTAATGTGGGGAACTATACTGCCAACCTAATGTGGGGAACTATACTGCCAACCTAATGTGGGGAACTGTACTGCACCTAATGTGGGGGAACTGTACTGCACCTAATGTGGGTGAACTATACTGCACCTAATGTGGGGGAACTATACTGCACCTAATGTGGGGGAACTATACTGCACCTAATGTGGGGGAACTATACTGCACCTAATGTAGGGGAACTGTACTGCACATAATGTGGGGAACTATACTACACCTAGTGTGGCGGAACTGTACTGCACTTAATGTAGGGGAACTGTACTGGTGCAGTACAGTTCCCCCACATTAGGTGCAGTACAGTTCCCCCACATTAGGTGCAGTGCAGTTCCCCCACATTAGATGCAGTACAGTTCCCCTTCATTAGGTGCAGTATAAGTCCCACCACATTAGGTTTGCAGTACAGTTCCCCCACATTGGGTTGGCAGTACAGTTCCCCCACATTAGGTGCTGTTCAGTTCCCCCACATTAGGTGCCACCTAATGTGGGGTAACTGTACTGCACCTAATGTGGGGGAACTGTACTGCACCTAATGAAGGGGAACTGTACTGCATCTAATGTGGGGGAACTGCACTGCACCTAATGTGGGGGAATTGTACTGCACCTAATGTGGGGGAACTGTACTGCACCAGTACAGTTCCCCTACATTAAGTGCAGTACAGTTCCCCCACATTAGGTGTAGTATAGTTCCCAACATTATGTGAAGTATAGTTCCCCCACATTAGGTGCAGTATAGTTCCCCACATTAGGTGCAGTATAGTTCCCCACATTAGGTGCAGTATAGCTTCCCACATTAGGTGCAGTATAGCTTCCCACATTAGATGCAGTACAGTTCCCCCACATTAGGTTGGCAATATAGTTCCCCACATTAGGTTGGCAGTATAGTTCCCCACATTAGGTTGGCAGTATAGTTCCCCACATTAGGTGCAGCATAGTTCCCCCACATTAGGTGCAGTACAGTTCCCCCACATTAGGTTGGCAGTGTAGTTCCCCACATCAGGTGCAGTATAGTTCCCCACATTAGGTGCAGTATAGTTCCCTCACATTAGGTGCAGTATAGTTTCCCCACATTAGGTGCAGTATAGTTCCCCCACATTAGGTGCAGTACAGTTCCCCCACATTAGGTGCAGTATAGTTCCCCACATTAGGTGCAGTACAGTTCCCCCACATTAGGTTGGCAGTATAGTTCCCCACATTAGGTTGGCAGTATAGTTCCCCACATTAGGTTGGGTTGGCCGCGCGCGTGCATATATATGTATATATATATATACGCACACATACACACAGTTAGTATAGTTCCCCCACATTAGGTGCAGTATAGTTCCCCCACATTAGGTGCAGTATAGTTCCCCCACATTAGGTGCAGTATAGTTCCACCACATTAGGTGCAGTATAGTTCCCCCCACATTAGGTGCAGTACAGTTCCCCCCACATTAGGTTGGCAGTGTAGTTCCCCACATTAGGTGCAGTATAGTTCCCCACATTAGGTGCAGTATAGTTCCCTCACATTAGGTGCAGTATAGTTCCCCACATTAGGCGCAGTATAGTTCCCCACATTAGGTGCAGTATAGTTCCCCCACATTAGGTGCAGTATAATTCCCCCACATTATGTGCAGTACAGGTCCCCACATTAGGTACAGTACAGTTCCCCTACATTAGGTGCAGTATAGTTCCCCACATTAGGTGCAGTACAGTTCCCCCAAATTAGGTGCAGTATAGTTCTCCCCACATTAGGTGCAGTATAGTTCCTCCACATTAGGTGCAGTACAGTTCCCCCACATAAGGTGCAGTACAGTTCCCCGACATTAGGTGGCACCTAATGTGGGGGAACTGAACAGCACCTAATGTGGGGGAACTGTACTGCCAACCTAATGTGGGGGAACTGTACTGCAAACCTAATGTGGGGGAACTGTACTGCCAACCTAATGTGCGGGGACTTATACTGCCAACCTAATGTGGTGGGACTTATACTGCACCTAATGTGGGGGAACTATACTGCACCTAATGTGGCGGGACTTATACTGCACCTAATGTGGGGGAACTATACTGCACCTAATGTAGGGAGAACTATACTGCACCTAATGTGGGGGAACTATACTGCACCTAATGTGGGGGAACTCTACTGCACCTAATGTGGTGGGACTTATACTGCACCTAATGTGGGGGAACTATACTGCACCTAATGTGGGGGAACTATACTGCACCTAATGTGGGGGAACTATACTAACTGTGTGTATGCGTGCGTATATATATATATACATATATATGCACGCGCGCGGCGTGAGTTTGCGCTTTAGGGTGCACACCCTAATGCAATAGGCTGCGTACGCCTATGTGGATATTGTTTACATATTGTGTAGTATAGTGACCATTTAGCATTGAGTAGTATCCTAGGCACTCGGCACTACAATGTTTGAGGCAGAGATTTTTCCATCTATGCATATTTCCATCTATACTCATTTCCATCTATTGATTGTGTACTGTAATTGCATTTATTATAAGTGGGTATTAAAGGGGTACTCTGCCCCTAGACATTTTATAAGGTGTCTGATCGTGGGAGTCCCACAGATGGGACACCTGAGACAGGGGTTGTGACGGCATGGGTTGTTACATCACAGCCATGCCCCCTCATTACATCATGCAAGTCTATGGGAGGGGGCGTGGCCGTGATGTCACAACCTCTGCCGCCGTCACCCAGCGTTCGAAACAAAATGTTCCTAACACTGGGGCAGCAGAGTACCCCTTTAAGTATGCAGCTTTATTTGGTTGCATGGTATATAGCCCTATGTTTATTCCTGCATTTAGGAAAGTCTGATTTAGCTTATTCAGTGCTATAATCAGGAGTTTGTGTTTTAAGTGCACATATTGGTTAAATGACAAAACAAACAAACAAATGACAAAACAAACATGGGGAAATAGGTCACGGGGCCTATAGAAGCAGACAGAGACATCATCAGGGCCAGGACTCTTCCATTTTTGGTTTGCTGAAGGACACAATCGAATTCAGTCTCTTCAAAAGATGATTCATTCTGGCTTTATTAGATCTCCTAAATTGAGAGATAACACCCTTAGACCGGGTTCACACGGGCGAAAAATCTGCGGAATGTCTGTTCGAAAAAACAGGTGGGGGCATTCCACACATTTGACTAACCCACGTCCACCACTAGAACCGTTCGGAAATCCGTGGACTCATAACTAGCAATGCATTTCCTTGCAAACTCCGCAGAAATAAAGGGCTTCACTACTTTTTCTGTGGACGCTGGAATCAAAATTTCTGGAGCAGAAATTCTGCAGTGTGAAATGTGCAGCAGAATTCCATTGCAATCAATGGGACTCTGCTGCTGTGGAATGTCAGTGCAGAATATTCATGTGTCTGCACAGACATTCTGCCGAGTGAACATAGCCTTAGGTTTTTCTGATGATCCATCTCATTGGTCATGGTGCTCTCGCTTAACACAAAAAAGCTTTTGACTTGTTGGACTGGAAGTTCCTGGAGGCCTCACTAGCTCACTATGCTACAGAGAACTTAAAGGGGTACTCCTCTGGGAAAAATTTTCTTCATCAGCTGGTGCCAGAAAGTTAATATTTTTAAATTACTTATATGAAAAAGTCCAGCTGCTAAATGCTCTACCGGAAGTTCTATTCTTTTTGGATTTCCTTTCTGTCTGACCACAGTGCCCTCTGATGACACCTCTGTCCATATCAGGAACTATCCAGAGTAGGAGAAAATCCCCATAGCAAACCTATCCTGCTCTTGACAGTTCCTAAAATGGACAGAGGTGTCAGCAGAGAGCACTGTTGTCAGACAGAAAGGAAATTCAAAAAGAAAAGAGCTTCCTTTGTAGTATTCAGCAGCTAATAAGTACTGGAAGGGTTAAGATTTTTTAATAGAAGTAATTTACAAATCTGTTTAACTTTCAGGCACCAGTTGATTAAAAAAAAAAAAAAATACCAGTGGAGTACCCCGTTAAGCCCCATATTATGATCCTCGGGCCCAAGTCCGCTTTAATGGGTCACTATGAGCCCCTATAAAGATACATAATGGCACTAGACAGGGGTACCCACTGTCCCTCTTGCTGTATGTTTTCTGCATGGAGCATGTATTCGTTGCCTTTAGATTATACCTCCACACATGGGGCGATCGTCGGGGTCAACATGTTCTCTCTACAGAAGATTTTAAATATCTATTCATATTTTAGTAATCGTAAAATGTCCAAAAGTGTTACTGTGAATATTTCCCTCCCCGCTGATGTGGTTGCAGAGCTTCTTTAGGCTCACCCCCTTACCTGGCAGTGTCAGTCCTTTAAGTACTTAGGAGTCCATAACCTTTGGATCACTCTAACAGATCGGTAGTTAATTTTCCACCCCTAGTACTAGCGCTAGAATGGGATCTGACACTTTTCTGGTTAGGAAGGATGAATATACTGAAAATGAATGCTCGACCCCAAAAACCAACGAGGGTCTCTAAGGCATTTTTTAACGTGGCAAAAATCCTCTGAGGGTTTAGCGTTACTGGCTGTGTGTCTTATTACATAGAATGTGTCTTAAAGGAGTACGCGGCTGGAAACTTTTTTTAATTTTTTTATAAACTGGTGCCAAAAAGTTTAACATATTTGTAAATTACTTTTATTTAAAAATCTTAACCCTTCCAGTACTTATAAGATGCTGTATGCTCCACAGAAAGTTCTTTTCTTTTTTAATTTGTTTTCAGACTGACCACAGTGCTCTCTGCTGACACTCTTTTTTATTATAAAAATACAAAACAATTCCAAAAAACAAAAACACAAAACAAGCTTAACCAGCTACAACAGAAATGCAAAATAAAATAAAACCCTGCCTAACCGGCCAGCCCAGCTTTAATAAATTCTAAAATATACCAAACTACAACTATACTATACCTATACACCTAAGCAAACTATGAAATTCACACTCACACACATAACATAAAAAAAAAACAAAAAATTATAATAATAAACAAAAAATTAAATAAAAAAAATAAATAAATAAAAAATATACAAAAATTTAATTAGCTCAACTTGGCTAATTAAATGAAATAAATAAACCAACATAAAATTCAGCACCACCTGGCTATAACTCAAAATGATCCATACTTGGGAAAATAAATAAATAAATAAATCAAGCAACAGAAAACATAACACACGCATAAACTCCAAAACTAACAAACACACACACACACACATATTGAGAATGAACATAACAACAGCACAACTTGGCTTATCAAAAAAATAAAAATAAAAAATAAAAAAAATTCCTATATATAAACATATATATATATATATATATATATATATATATATATATATATATATAAATAAAAAAAAATAAAAAAATAAAAAATAATTAAAAAAATAAATAAATAAATAAAAATAAAAAAAACAAACGTTTTTTTTATAAGTTATACACAGACAAAAACACCTACATATAATAATAATAATAATTATAATAATACAGAACTACAACTGGTCCGACTGCCCTTTTCTTATGGCTAATGCAACAATATAAAACAAAATACATGACACAATATACCAACAAATAAATAATATAAAACAATATACATAGCACAGTATACATACAAATATAATAAATGTGCCTCACAAAAATACCTACAAAAACCCTAAAATAAATCCTACACTAAAACTGTGCCCTCTCCCACACCACCCCTCCTGTACATGGGTCAGTCCATAACCGTTCGTACAGTTCTTAAGTCCAGTCCTTAACTGACCCATGTCAGATCCCCTAAGGAGAAAAAAATAAATAAATAAAAAAACAACAACACACAAATACCCCCTCCCCACCTAGCACTCCAACCAACCAACTAAATACAACCTTATATACAAGACCACAACCCAATTTAGGCCCAAGTTCAGTGCCTGTAAGCCCTTCATACCATATCAGCTGTAAACAAAACAAAAAGCTATGGTGCACATGCAACAGCCCACCACCAGGGAGAAGGATGGCAGATCTGATACACTGAAGAAATTTAAACTCTTTCCCTAATTCCCCCTACTATTCTCCCTAATTCTATCCCTTCATTAAAACTGACCCTACTATCACCCTATCTCTATCCCTGTATGCCTGTCCCTAACCAAAATAAAGGTACTCTACCAAAAAGGTCTAGTACCTAGGGCACATGAAAAGAAAACCCTCTCCATAGAAGAGAAGCCCTACTGGTACCAAGACTGCCATACTCCAAAGACCTGATCTTCCCGAGGTCACCGGTGATGTTCCTACAGACCTCCACCTCGGAGAGGACTTTCTGCTGGGTGGACACTAAACACCGTGCATTCCACGTGTGATACTTAACCACTAAGCTGACTAAAAATAAAGTGCCCCGATCTCGGCCACCGAGGGTTGAATGCCCCATAAGCCCACTCTGGATAGGTAAGGCCGGCAAGTTGACTCCAGCCGATGGAAGCGCCCACCCGGTTGTAGACCCCTATGTTAAAGGGACAATGAAGCAGGAAGTGGTCCATGCTTTCCAGCGTGTCCACACACTCTTCTCGGGGACACCCCCGGTCATCAGAGTTCCTGTACTTCAGGTTGTCCCTTACACCTAGCTTCCCCTGAAAGCAGCGCCAGGCCAAGTCCCAAAACTTCTGGGGGATCCTTTTCAAGTTTAAAAGATACAACCCCACCCTCAGATCCCGACCTGGGCAGTCCCTGAGCGCCAGAGGCTTCTGGAAGTGGGTCAACAGAACCCGTTTGTCAAGGAACTGCCTTGACTGGGTCCTGATTTCCCACACTCCCAGACCCCACCGACGTATCTCCTTCAGAGTCGGGGTAGCGTAAGCCGGAAGATATCCATGTGGTGTACGGAGGTCCTTCACTTGCCCTCCTGTCTCCCATTCCTGGAAGAAAGGCCGAAACCATTCCCTGCAGGAGAGTACCCACGGAGGAGCCCTCTCTTTCCAGAGGTTCGAGATGTTAGCTTTCAAGAAGGTGTTGGTTAAGAACACCACAGGGTTTACCATAGATAAACCCCCTAGTCTCCTCGTACGGTACGTAACCTCCCTCTTGACTAGATTCAACCTGTTCCCCCATAACAGTTGGAAAAACAGGCTGTAGACCCTAGTGTAGTAAGCATCTGGCAAGATACATACACTGCCCAGATAGATAAACAAGCAGGTATGATTTGATCAGGTGCAACCTTTCCCTGAGGGTCATAGACCAACCCTTCCACTGGTTCACCCACTGAGTGGCATCATGGAGCTTACCGTCCCAGTTTTTGGTGGAATAATCATCCTGGCCGAATGTGATGCCTAGAATTTTTGCTGAGTCTTGGGGCCCTGGGAGGGTGTGCGGGAGATCAAACGTGGGATCCCCCCCTCCCTGCCAGAGACTTTCACACTTTTCCCGGTTGATCTTGGACCCGGATGCTTCCGAGTAGCGCTCCACCTCTGACATCACCACATCGACCTCCTCCCTCGAGGAGACGAAAATAGTGACATCATCAGCGTACGCCACCACACTCTGGGTGACATCCAGCTCCACCAGACTCATCCCGACTCCCGCCAACGGCCCACGATCTACCCTCCGGACGAAGGGATCAATCGCGAATACGTATAAAAGCGGGCTCAAAGGACAACCCTGACGGACTCCGGACCCCACCTCAAAAGAGCGGCCAGACCACCCGTTCACCAGTGGGAAACTCTCTGCCCCGGCATACAAGATCTTAAGTGAATTAACAAAAGTACACGGTAAGCCATACCTCAGGAGGACGGACCAGAGGTACTCGTGGTTCACCCGATCAAATGCTTTGGCCTGATCCAAGGACAGTAAGTACCCCTTCCAGAGACCCGCACTACTCCGCTCCACTGCCTCCCTGACACTGAGGACAGCACTTAAAGTGCTTCGGCCTGGAACAGAGCAGTGCTGAGCCCCCGAAAGGAGCCGGGGTGCAAACTTCACCAGCCGATTAAACAGTATCTTGGCCAGAAGCTTCCTGTCCGTATTGAAAAGAGCTATGGGCCTCCAGTTCTCAATACGGCTAGGATCTTTACCTTTTGAGAGAAGAATCAGGGCCGACCTCCTCATTGACTTTGGCAGAGTGCCCGAGGAGAGACACTCATTGAATACCTTGGTCAAGAGGGGAGCTAAAGACTCCTTAAAGGTCTTATACCACTCGGATGTTAAGCCATCCGGACCTGGCGACTTCTTAGGGGCGAGCCCCTCAATCGCCAGTCTCACTTCCTCTTCCCTGATATCTTCTGCCAAAACATCAAGAGAGGGGTCTACCCCTGGCTCAGGAATGGTTTCAGCCAGGTAAGCCGACATCCTGTCTCGATCTAGATCCTTCCTCCCCAAGAGGTGCAAGTAGAAAGATCTGACGACCTCCAGGATCCCTGATCTGGACCGATTCAGGGATCCCGTACTATCAACCAGTCCTGAGACTACTTTACTACTCACTGACATCTTGCAGTTCCTGTAAGGGTCGGGCAAGCGGTACTTCCCGAAATCCCTCTCAAAAACCAAAGATGCGTGCCTATCGTACTGACACCTCATCAGCAAGGACTTCACTCTGGAGATATCCTCCCGACTACCTCCAGTCGAGACAAGGAGCTCGAGTTTCCTCCTCAGACCCTGATACAAGCGATACCTGTTCAGGGACCTGAGGCTCGAGAGCTGGCGGAAGAACCCTGCAACCCGCTTCTTGAATATCTCCCACCACTCTGACTTACTACTACAAAGGCCCAGTAAAGGTACCTGACTCTGAAGAAAATCCTCAAAGGACTGTCTTATCTCTGCTTCCTCCAGGAGGGACGAATTCAGCTTCCAATAACCTTTACCCATCCGGGGGGTCTCTGAAACATTCAAGGAAAACAAAATCATACAGTGATCGGAGAACTCCACCTCAACCACTGACAATGCGGAAGAGACTGCTTCCTCCTTCAAATAAAACCAATCTATCCTAGACCTGCGACTACCTTGATGATAGGTGAAACCCGCGTGGCCTGAGGGGCTCCGGATGTGGGCGTCCTCTAGGCGAGCTTCCCTAATTATATTATTAAGGACCACACTATCGCAATCCAGCGGACCATTGGAGCCTCTCCTATCTTGGGACCTCGTGACATTATTGAAGTCCCCTCCAAAGATCACCTGCCGGCTTGTAAAAAGGAAGGGCTTAATCCTCATAAAAAGATTTTTACGGCCCAGCTTAGTTTGTGGGGCATAGATGTTTATGAGCCGGAGCTCTTGTCCCATTTCTAACTCAATAACCCGTCTGCATTCAACCGGAGCGGTAAAAAGGACCGCCACCCCACTATACGGCTCAGCCGCAAGAGACCAGTGGGAGGGCCCGCGCCTCCACTCTCTTCTGGCTTTCACCAGAGAGGCTAGATCTGACAACCTGGTCTCCTGTAAAAAGAAAATATCGGCTTCAACACGGCCAAGAAAATCGAAGGCTGCGAATCTAGCCGTATCAGACTTTATACTGGCACAATTAATAGATGCCAGCGTCAGTGGGGTGAGTGCCGCCATCATGGGTGATTGAGTTAGACGGCCACACCTTTACTTCTGCTTCCCCTTCTTTTTTGCCCCCTCATCCCCTGAAGAAGAGGAAAGGGCAGGACCACTTTTGAACCTTTTCTTAGATTCTGATTGGTCCATGTGGTCCCCGTCTCCATCCGGCCCCAGTCTAGCCTTGCCCTCCGGGGAAGATGCCTCCGCAGGACAGGGCCCAGTTCCCCCCAGAGGCTCTCTCATCCTAGGCACCCCGCCCTCACCTTCCCCCTCCAAGGAGGGGGAGGAGATGGTATCGAGGACGAGGTACCGGTTTGACAGGTCAATCAGAGGGGGGGCAGTCAGGCTTCCGTTTTGGACCTGGTCCTTAGTACAAGGCTTAACAGAGGGCTCCGACCTCTTCTTTCTCCCTTTCCTTTTGCCCTTGTCTTTCTTTTTTGGCCTTTCCCCACTCTCCTCATCCACACTTTCATAGTGGGAGGAATCAGAAGGGTCGGCCATTTTGCCTTCCTCTCTGCGCAGCCTCCTGATCTCCTCATCCAGCACGTTCTCCCCCAGGGCTTCAGTGGTTACAGGGCCAGCTTCAGGAGCAGGGGCCGGAGCTACCCCAGTCACCTGGGCACTCTCCAGCTCCCTACTCCTCCTACGATTTTCCTCCCGCCTTAGTTTGGCAGGGCCCTTTTTCCTCGTCACTAGCCCTGTTATGCCCCCATCCCTGCTCGTACCCTCCCCAGCCGGGGCAACTTCACAGCTCTCCCCGGCCGGAGCGGCCCCAGCACGGGCGAAGGCGCTTGAACAACGACTGAAAGGGTGCCCGAGGACACCACACAGGTGGCACCGGATCTGTCTGCAGGATGCAGCCAGATGACCCACCCCACCACACAAAGCACAAACCTGTACAGTACAGGCTGCACTAAAATGGGTGGGGCTACCGCACCTGTGACAGACCTTAGGCTGCCCCTGGTAAAAGACCTGGATTCTGTCACGTGCAAGGAAGGCAGCTGACGGAATGTGGGCAACTGTACTACCTGAACGCTTGAGTTTGACGGAAAACGTCCAGGCCCCAGACCAGATCCCGTGCTCATCTAGATTTTTCTTGGGCATGTCCGTCACATCCCCATACCGTCCCAGCCAGGTCATGATGTCATAGCAGGAGAGTGACTCGTTACGAGTCAAAACGGTCACTTTCTTGACTGAGTTCTGACGGGAAATAGCCTTTACAGCAAAATCCCGCCAGGCGGGCTCATTCTTCGCCACTGCGTAGTTCGACCAGAAGAGTTCGAGACCCTCCGGTCGAACAAAACTGACGTCAAATTCGGACGAACCATAGGGGTGAATCAGGGCAAAGATGTCACTCGCCCTGAATTCCATCTGGAGGAGGAGCTCAACCACTTTAGCGCGAGGCGGGCACACATCCTTGCCCCTCCAAATCAGACGGACCACGTTCCTACGGTTATTGTCCTGCCCGGGTGTCGGGAGGGACCAGACCACCTCCCCATTCTGCTCTCGGAATGCCCCCAAACCGTGCCTCTCTATCCAGAAAGACAGGTCGACCTCACCCCTTCCCTCTACCTCGATTGACCTGTCGCCCCTACGTAGAGCCTCCAGGAGGCGCTGCTGCAAGTGACCCCCGGGGCCGGATGGAGAGGGGGACCCCCCGGCAGCGACATGAGCATAGCTCCTAGGAGCAGTCACTACCGGGGGGGCAGCCGAACCAGACCCAGACCCAGGACCACCATTCACACCACTACACCCACCAACATTCACACCACAATTCTCATCATCCATACCAGACTTTGTATTCATACCACCACTACTCCCACCATTATTCACTCCACTAACACTCCCACATGCACTCTTCTCATTCACAACACTACCACACCCATCATCCTCACCCCCTACACTCGCGTTGTGCCTAACATATCCTGGGCTGGCTGGGACTTGTACTACTGCCGGTTTTAACAGAGTCTTTTTGCTGGCTTTGCTGTTGCTGGGGTCGACTCTGATGGCTCCTCCTCCATGGGCGATGTTACTGCCTGAGCCTGGGGCTGCCCCTCCGAGCGCACCCCAGCTCCTCCCACAACGCCATCACCATGTCTTCCCAACTGCACGGGCTCTGAGGCTGGCACTGACACTCGGACACTCTCCCCCTCACAGGAGAGTGCCCCGCAGCACCCACAGAACACACAGACCGACCGTTTTCCACTCCCGATGCCCGGACACTCCCCCCCCCCCTCACAGAGGAGTGCCCTGCAGCGCCGGTAAAGTCCACGGCACTCGGGGGACCGCCCCCCAAGCACACAGACATATCACTTATCTGGACACTCCCCCCCCTCACAGGGAAGTGCCCCTCAGTGCCAGCAACACCTGGGGAACCGCTCCCCAAGCAAACAGTAGCATAGCTTGCCCCTGGTGCCTGGACATGTCCCCCACCACCCTGGGGCGCTCCCGCAGCACCAGGGCTGCTCACCTTAAGCCCAATAGGACTTGCTGGCTCTATAGCGTCCTCTGCCATCTTGGACGCCATGCTGTACCCCCCTTTCTGGCCCTGCTTCACCACAGAAACGGGGACTGGCAGTTTGGGGGGCCCAGCAGTCTGAACCAACTTTACAGCTGGCCCGGACTGCTGGAAAGGACGAAACACATAAGTCACAGTCTCCTGAACCTTCTGCCTTTTCTTCCTTTTCTTTACTAGATCATCTTTACCGAGATCCTCACCAAAGGTAAAATCCTCCATACGGGTAGGGGACTCCTGCTGTATAATGGCTTGCAGCAAACCCTCACTGGCCAGCTCCTCCTCACCGCTCTCCTCTGTCTCCCCATCACTGGAGGGTAGCACCACCTGGGCTGGCTCAGGGTAGCTATCTTGGGGGGGCTGGGGCTCACACACACTAGGGGTGGCATCCATTTCACTTCCCACAGCCGACTCTCCGCCATCTTCCTCCCCTCCTTCCTCCTCCTCCTCACTGCTCTCCTGAGGGCAGCATGCACCATACTTCCTTTCCTTGAATCTCTCCTCATTAACCAGTTTTTCTTTTAGGAATCCTGCCCCCCCAGAGATTTTTCTTTTGGCCTCCTCCACCTCCGCCACCTCTATCTTCAGAGCCCGCACCTGGGCAGTGAACTTCTGCCTCTTACCTGTAGGGCCCTGGTCAGCCTGGTAGTGGGCAAATCTCAGGTCCTCTCTCAGACTCCTCAGCTTCCTGCCCAGCTCTTCGTACTCCGCCATCTTTGCTTGTTTCCTTGAGCCATATGTCGCCAATGACTCCCTTGGTCCCCGTGCCCCCCATTGCTGGGGTTCCGGGGTAACAGAAGGACCGCTGGTCTTTGCTGATGCCTTATGTCCCTCTGATCCGGTCAGGGGAGTGGGCTCCACATTTCTGCGGGCCCTGCTGGAACGTCTCACCCCGACCTTGAATCCGGCTGTAGACACTTTCTTCTCCCCTCTCGCCAGCCGGGAATGAGAGGTAGAAGCCCGAGGCTCCATGCAGGAAAGCCCTCCCAAGGAGCCTGCCACGCTCCTGGGAAAGCTCGATGTAAAAACCTGCTTCTCTGCCTGGAAGTCTGGAGAGCAAATGGAGCCACACCCGACAGCTGCACACACTGAAACCACAGGATGTGCTCTCTGCTGACACCTCTGTCTGTGTCAGGAACTGTCCAGACCAGGAGAGGTTTCCTATGGGGATTTGTTCCTGCTCTTGACAGTTCCTGACATGGACAGAGGTGTCAGCAGAGAGCACTGTGGTCAGACAGAAAGGAAATTCAAAAAGAAAATAACTTCCTGTGGACCATATAGCAACTAATAAGTACTGGAAGGATGAAGATTTTTAAATAGAAGAAATGTAAAAATCTTTCTGGCACCAGTTGATTTTAAAAAAAGTTTTCCAGTTGAGTACCCTTTTAACAAGACTATTAGATTTCTTTCACCCTAAAACCACCGCGCTATTGAACGCCTTGGAGATTTCTGTATCGGTCTTTGAACCAGTTTTGCTCTGATGGTTGCCCAAAAAAGCTTTTTCCCGCATGGCGAGAGAGGCAATGCACATTGGTCACATGAGAGCTGGAAGCAATTGCTTTGGCCTACATAACTAAAACCCCCAATTCCCTCCTAGACCTGATTCTCACCTCATTCCTAGACCTGTCGAGCTCTCCCATATTTTCAATATCTAGTTTTTTAGATGGTACCCTGCTTAAACCATAAATTGTCCAAGTGCCCTTATCACTTGGCACACTGACTAGGTATTAGTGTTGAGCGGCATAGGCCATATTCGAATTTGCGATACTTCGCGAATATATGGACGAATATTTGTCATATATTCGCTAAATTCGCATATTCATTATATTCGCGAATCATTTTCGCATATGCAAAAATTTGCACGCCAGTCTCACACAGTAGTATTAGAGCCTTCATTACACCACACAAGCTGGAAGCAGAGAGGGATGAACACTGTGATGTGTACTGTAAAAAAAAAAAAAAAAAAAAACGAATATTCGTAATTGCGAATATATAGTGCTATATTCGCGAATATTTGCAAATTCACGAATGTGCGATATTCACGAATAAAATTTGCATTGCGAATATTCGCAAGCAACACTACTAGGTATAGAGAATACATTCAGCTACAGCACTTTATTACATGGATGGGCCCTAGTCTATATCTTACAGGTTCCTTACTCCCATTTTGTTTTACTCCCATTGTATTGAATTTATCCCACATCTTCTGCCCATGTGCTGGAGGAATTGCTGACTGACACATATGGTCCCCTTGAGCACTATCTGCCAGCCATAGCTGGACTTATACACTATGATCCTCTCGCCGTCATTCAGACTCCTCTTCTCCTACATATGCTCAGGTTAGTTACAGTTCGATGTGTCCGGTTAAGTAACTGGACTGTAGTTTCCTCGCCTTCTTGACCCAGGCAGATTCTATATTTCTTTCATTGTTATATTGTTTTTCTGTTCTTACCCTGGGAAACCTGGGATCATAAAATACACAAACCACTTACTGACAACTTCTTCTGATTTTACTCAGCAAACAGACTTCAGTTAGGAGACACGTGAAATATCATCTTTATACGTGTGAATATCCCATGACAGAGCACTGATAGCCTTAGGTTTTCATCTCCGTAATTACAGTAGATTTTCAGAAAGAATACAGATTGACAGGCACTTATTGTCTTTTTATTTCAGATTGTTGGGGGCAAATATTTACCCTTATTGACCAACCTCTATATAATCTGGTGAGAAGAAGGATTAATCTTGTCTTTTGACAACCCCTCCATATTGTGACACAGTCATTACATTTACTATATGCTGGTGGTGCGGCGTAGAGATGAGTGAACTTTTCAAAAATGTGATTTGTTTCAAATTTTTTTGCGGCGAATCTATATTAGAAAAGGCTATTTCTAGCCTACATACAGCATCTATAGGGGTATAGAACACTTTGCTGTGTTCCAAAACGCATATTGAGTGTGCTGGGGCAGTGAAATAATACTGCTATTTAGAATAACATGCAGATTACCGGCCTCGCTTTTAGAATCACTGCCGCACAGCAGCACAATGACAGAGCCTGGTGGTGGCATCAGTGTCAGGAGACCATATAGTGACTGAATGACACAGTGTGGAGGTGTTGACAGCATGAGGACACCATATAGTGGCTGAATGGCACAGCGTGGAGGTGTAAGCAGCATGAGGACACCATATAGTGGCTGAATGACACAGCATGGACAGGTTGTCAGCATGAGGAGACCATATAGTAGCTGAATGACACAGCTTGGATGAAGCTGAAGCATGAGGACACCATATAGTGGCTGACTGACACAGCGTGGATGTGTTGGCAGCATGAGGAGACCATATAGTGGCTGAATGACACAGTGTGGAGTTGTTGGCAGCATGAGGACACCATATAGTGGCTGAATGACACAGCGTGGAGGTGTTGGCAGCATGAGGACACCATATAGTGGCTGAATGACACAGCTTGGATGAAGCTGAAGCATGAGGACACCATATAGTGGCTGAATGACACAGTATGGACAGGTTGTCAGCATGAGGAGACCATATAGTGGCTGAATGGCACAGTGTGGAGGTGTTGGCAGCATGAGGAGATCATATAGTGGCTGAATGACACAGCGTGGAGGTGTTGTCAGCATGAGGACACCATATAGTGGCTGAATGACACAGCGTGGAGGTGTTGGCAGCATGAGGACACCATATAGTGGCTGAATGACACAGCTTGGATGAAGTTGAAGCATGAGGACACCATATAGTGGCTGAATGACACAGCATGAACAGCTTGTCAGCATGAGGAGACCATATAGTGGCTGAATGACACAGCATGGAGGTGTTGGCAGCATGAATGACACATCGGCTGTCCGGGCTTGCTGGGAGTTGTAGTTTTGAAACCACTGGAGGTCCGCAGGTTGAAGACCACTGCGGCCTTCGACATCATCCAGACCCCCCACCCCCTTTAGTTTTGTACTCACCTCCGATCGGCGGGACGTTAGGGTGCGCTGGTCCGGTACTGCAGGACTGTCCGATGGGGAGGTCGTCCGGTGGGATAGTGGTTCCAGGCTGTCCATCTTCACCGGGGGGGGGGGGCCTCTTTTCCGTGCTTCGTTACTGGCCCCGGAATAGTCACGCTGCCTTGACGACGTCGCACAGGGACGTTCATTAGCAACGTCCCTCTGCATCGTCGTCAAGGCAACGCCTCTATTCCAGGCCCGAAGCGCGGAGAAGAGGCTGCCCGGTGAAGATGGACAGCCCGGAACCAATATCCCACCGGACGACCTCCCCACTGGACAGTTCTGCAGCACCGTATCAGCGCACCCTAATGTCCCGCCGAGCGGAGGTGAGTACAGAACTAAAGGGGGTGAGAGGGGGGGGGGGGGCTGGATGATGTCGAAGGCCGCAGTGGTCTTCAACCTGCGGACCAGCCATCGGGCTTGCTGGGAGTTGTAGTTTTGAAGCATTTGGAGGTCCGTAGGTTGGAGACCACTGTATCAGACATTGACAAGCGGTGATGATGAAGGGGGGGAGGGGGCTGATAACATGTGGTGATGATAACAAGGGGATGATGAAGGGGGGGGGTGTGGGATAATGACAAGGGGATGATGAAGGGGGGGGGTGTGGGATGATGACAGGCGGTGATGATGAAGGGGGGATGATGACAGGGTGATGATGATGAGGGTGTTAATGACGGGGGTCTGGATGATGACAGGGGGGATAATGTATTTCCCACCCTAGGCTTATACTCGAGTCAATAACTTTTCCTGGGATTTTGGGGTGAAATTAGGGGCCTCTGCTTATATTCTGGTCGGCTTATACTCGAGTATATACGGTATGTGTGTAAGCGCATCTGTCTCCAAAAGATCAGATCACCAAAGGAGTTTTTTCGCCAAAAATGATTAAACAGAGTTAATCCCTCTCTGCATTTTTTTTCTTTTTTTTTCATTAAAAAATCACACGCAACAAGCGTTCCGTTGTGTAACGGTTAGCATTCTGCAAAATTCTATTTTATCACTGATAAAATTATCAGTAACTTTGAAAATAACACTACCCAAGAGTGTTTAATTACCCCATACATTGCACCAGGAACAGTCAGGAGTAGACCTCAGCAGTACCCAAGAGGCTTTAATAACCCCTTACATTGCACAATCAATTGCGAGATCGAGCAATAACAGGTGTGTTATGGCCTCAGATGTCTGGGCCGCACTAACGCTCCACTGAACAGATTAGCGTGTCTCCATCTTTCACCGACAGGTGCGGGTAACCCACCCCCTCTCTGAAAGGTAAGCTGCCTCGAAGCAGGTGGTCTCCCCGGGCATGTTTTGTCTCCTGAATTTCCACTACTGCCACACCACGCTGACTGCCAACCGTGCTACCGCCTTGCTGACTCAAGGGCAACCTGCACCTCTCTTCTCCTGATGATGATTAAGCCCCTTCTGCACCCGGCTCCCGTTGGCGATAGGGATAATTTTATCCAGGAAAGAAGAATCAACTAAGCGCGGGTCATAAGCTATGGTTCATTAAGTCCCTGCCCCTTGTACACACCGCATGTCTCTACTAACAATTGGATGGTTTAGTGAGGTCCTCGAATGGGCCCCTGAAGGGGAGGAGAAGGCCCTGGCAGAGCGCCAAGAATTTAACGATCACTGTTAAATTTGCATGAAGCATGTATTTAGCTACTGTTAAACTTCAAAAAATGATTGGCCCAAGGCCAGAGGCACCAGGGAGGCAAGTAATTGCTGAAAGACACAGAATTATTCTAGAGCAGTCATTTGCAGTACCCAAGAGGGTTTCATAACCCCTTACATTTAAAGATCAATGTTGACATTTGCATTAAGCATGTATTTAGCTACTGCTAAACTTCAAAAAATTATAGGCCCAAGGCCTGAGGCGCCAGGGAGGCAAGTAGTTCCTGAAAGACACAGAATGATTCTGGAGCAGTCATTCGCAGTACCCAAGAGGGTTTCATAACCCCTTACATTTAAAGATCAATGTTGACATTTGCATTAAGCATGTATTTAGCTACTGCTAAACTTCAAAAAATTATAGGCATCAAATTATAGGCCCCAGATTAGGCATCATAGATGTCCCCCAGATTAGGCAGCATAGATGTCCCCCAGATTAGGAGCATACTAATCCCCCAGATTAGGCAGCATAGATGTCCCCCAGATTAGGCAGCATAGATGTCCCCCAGATTAGGAGCATAGTTGTCCCCCAGATTAAGCAGCATAGATGTCCCCCAGATTAGGAGCATAGTTGCCCCCCAGATTAGGAGCATAGTTGTCCCCCAGAGTAGGCAGCATAGATGTCCCCCAGATTAGGCAGCATAGATGTCCCCCAGATTAGGCAGCATAGATTTCCCCCAGATTAGGAGCATACTTGTCCCCCAGTTTAGGCAGAATAGATGTCCCACAGATTAGGCAGCATAGATGTCCCACAGATTAGGCAGCATAGTTGTTCCCGCAGTCAGCACGGGCCGGTCAGAGCCAATCAAAGGGCCGTATATGGCAAGCGGGCCATACAATGACCAGGTCTGCCCCAGAGGGTTTCATAACCAACCATAATTGAGAAATTCTTGTTGTAGGAGCATGGTCAATCTACTCCAAGCCATCTGGCATTGGTGGCTGGAAATTCTGGCTGATCCATCCCTGATTCATCTTGACAAACGTCAGTCTCTCCACATTTTTAGTGGACAGACGAGTTCGCCTTGGGGTGACTATGGCCCCGGCCGCACTAAACACCCGCTCTGATGGCACACTACTGGCCTGGCAGGACAGCTTTTCCAGGGCAAACTCTGCTAGTTGTGGCCGTAAATCAAGTTTGGCTGCCCAGAATTCCAGCGGATCTTCAATGGTTGTTGGCATGGCCATGTCAAGGTATGCCACCACCTGCTGGTTCAGGTCCTGCTCCATGTCTACCTGCTGCTGATGAGTTGCTTCACTATGCAGCGGAAGAAAGCTACTCCTCAGCGACTGTAGACTCAGGCTGCTGCTGATTGAGCTGGTACTGCTCCTGCCACCCCTCCCCTCCCCAGCAGCCATGGCAGTGGAAACTGAGTGCAGAGGGCCCCCCCGAGTCAGACCTGCGAGTGGATGGACCATGTGGCCCATAGGCATCAGCCAAATGACTACGTAGAAACTCTCTGTAGTAGGTCAGTTTGTCCTCCCTCTCAGTGGGTGTAAAAAGGGCCACCATTTTTGGACGGTAATGAGGGTCTAATAAGGTGGAGATCCAGAAGTCATCCCGCTGATGAATTTTGACAATTCAGGGGTCACTACGCAAGCAACTGAGCATGCATCATGCCATTTGCACCAGTGACTCGGAGGGACTACCTGCCTCCATCTCCACTGCATACTGCCATGGTGTGTCTGGGTCCTCTGTCTCAACTTACTCATAACCTTCCAGCTCCTCTGGCTGCTCCTGCTCCTCCTCTCCTGTCCGAAGACTAGAAAGACTGGCCATCTCATCCAACCTAAACTGTGCTCCGCTCAGCCCCTCAACATCCTCCTCCTCCAGTTCAGCCCCCACAGGGCCCATGTAGCCTGGAGATGTAGGCGCAACGTCTGCATTGCCGTGACCAGCCATGGTTTCAATCATTTGTTGTAGGAAATGTAGGAGTGGAATTACGTCGTTCATGTTGTAATCCAGGCGCCTCACAAATAATGTGGCTTCCTCATAGGGCCTCAGCAAATGGCAGGTGTCACGTATGAGCTGCCACTGGTTCACATTGAAGTTACACTGGGGAGTACTCCTATCTGCTTGGATCATCAAGACTATGTTGTGGGATACCGTTCTGACGCTGCAGCTCAAGGAAGGTGTGCTTAGCGGTGTACAAGTGGCTGAAGTGCATGCACAGTTTCCTTGCCATTTTCAGGATGTTTTGCAAATGGGGTGAAGACTTGAGGAAGCGCTTGACAACCAGATTCAACACGTGTGCCATGCAGGGCGCATGTTTCACACTTCCTTGTCGCAGCACGGACATGATGTTCTTCCCGTTGTCGGTCACCATGGTTCCCATTTCCAGATTTCGTGGAGTAAGCCATACTCGGATTTCTTTACGAATGAACTTTAGCAGGTCCTCCCCTGTGTGACTCCATTCGCCAAGGCAAACCATGTGAAGAACAGCTTGACACCGCTGTGCCCTACACACATGGTAAGATGAATGGCCACCGAGATTTGGATGTGCAGTGGAGGCCGATGACACAGTGGAGCATGAGGAGGCGGCGTCGCACACTGTAACAGGAGCAACTGCCTGTGAGCGAGAGCGGGGAGGAGCAAGCGGTGTGACCTGTCCAAGTTGCTGCTGTGGCTGTGCAGGAACCACATTTACCCAGTGAGCCGTAAAAGACATGCATTGTCCCTGCCCGTAGTTACAGCTCCACACGTCGGCGCTGCCGTGCACTTTTGAACACACCGACAGGCTCAAGGACTGGCCCACCTTCTCTTGTACAAACTTATGCAGGGCTGGTACTGCCTTCTTCGCAAAGAAATGACGGCTTGGGACTCTCCACCTCGGCTCGACACAAGCCATCAATTCTCTCAAAGGTGCAGAGTCCACCACTTGAAAAGGGAAGGACTGCAACACCAGCAACTTGGACAGGAGCACATTCAACTTCTGCGCCGTTGGATGAGTGGGTGCATACTGTTGTCTCTTGGACATGGCTTCGCCGATGGATCATTCGAAGAATGGCTGACTAAAAGCGGGAGAAGCAGGAGTGACAGAAGGAGGGTTTGACACGCAGCTCCCTTTGGCTGAGGTGGTGGAGCCTTGGCTGGATGAAGGAGGAAGCGGATGGCCACTGGGTGATGCAGCAGGCTGGACCACTACATCGGAGCCACGGTTCTCCCAGGCCGCTTTATGGTGTTGATTAACAGCTACAAAATGGTTCAAATGCACTACAGTCCACTGAACAATCACATATTTCTGAACAGCAGCAGGACCCAACAGTGCAGCACCACAAAAAAAAAAATCCAGGAATTAAACCCTAAATTGCACTCTGTCACACAATTCTGAGCAGCAGAAGTTTTGTTGCGCAAACAAAAATAAACTCAATTGTGCTGAACAATGAGGAGATAAGATGCTTCAGAAAGTTCAGGCAGCTTGGAGATCTGTATGAGGCAGCTGACAGCTATCTGCCCCTCTCTGCTGCAATGCTCAATAATGTGAATAGGAGGTTTAGCTATCAATGATCCTTCTCAGAGTAACAGCACAGCACTCTGCACTCCTGTCTTTCCCTAATGCTGATGTGACTAGCAGTTGCAGTGTAACACTGTGGTATGAGCTATTCACACACACGCAGTCCCGTCCTCTCTATCTGAGTGCATAGATGAAATGAGGTGAGGCAAGATGGCCGCCGATTATATAGGGCCTGTGACATCACAGCGGTCAGTGAACACTGATAGGCTGCATCTCACATGTGATTCAGGGTCAGCCCACCTACCTTCGTTCCCGCCGCTGTTTTCCGCCCTCCCATAATCCCCTGCCCCATGTACTCACATGTGGATCCGCCATCTTAGGTCCCCAATATAATGAAGTGATTCGTGCAATAGAATCGCGGCAATATTCGTATTCGTTGCGAATCGTATTTTTCATGAAATTCTTAACGAATTCGGGTTCGTCAACTTCGATTCGCTCATCTCTAGTGTGGTAGGGAGGCAGAGAAAGTTCCAAAGTTCATTCATTGACTGTTATTAGTACTTATAACAATGTTAGTGGTGTTGTTCATTTATGTTAGAGGGGTACTCTACTGCAGGATATTCCATTCCCTATCCACAGGAAAGGAGATAAGTGTCTAATCCTGGTGGTCCAACCGCTGGGACCCCCTGCGATCTTCTGCCTGGCACCCCAGTTCTCTTCGTCTAAGGAGCGATCTCTTCTGTGCATGAAGTGGTGAAGAAGTATGGCCAGCGACAGAGTCTCGCAGGGGGCCTGGCTTTATTTGGTATGGGTGCCCTGAGCGTTGTCAGTCTGCTTCTGGGTTTAGAGAGATACACAATCTAAAAAAGGTTTATTTTTTGCTACTTTTGCACATATCCTGAACGCCATAACTTTTTCATTTTTCACCCACTTATTCTTTCACTATTTTTTTATTAGTATTATTTTGTGGTACATGCCACCTTTTCATCATTTTTGTTCCACTTTATTGAAGACATGGTGACCAAAATGATTATTTTTGGCACCCCCCCCCCCCCCAATACCATCCCTTATGGCTTTTTACTTTGTGTAATAAATAGCATGCCCATTTAATAGCCTGCAGTAAGGCTTTCTTTTATATTATTAATGAGGGGCTTTCTATAATTTAGTTTTTTATTACCAGCCATGACAGATATATCTGTTATAGAACAGGAAGGGGTTAATGTTTGTATCTGCATGATACTGCTATGTCCATATGAACCTAAATCTCTAAGGAATGTTTCTAGCACCTTGTAGAAAGTATGCCACAATAAAGGAAGAGAGTAGTAAGGTGTTAAATTATATCTGTTGTTTCGGAAACACAAGGCCACTAAATAACCTGAATTCTTCATTACAGTTTTTTTCAGGCTTCAGTTCTCATTATCCCTGAGATGTGAGTGACTGGAGCCTAGCTACAATGGCTCCCATACATTGTGCATATATGGAAGAGGGGATCCTGCATTTAGATATCGCCATATATACCCTAAAAAGCAGCTTCAGCATGAAGAACATTACAGAGCAATACTAAGCAGTATAAGCTGTGAATCAAGTACTGTGGTGGTATCTAAGAAACTCTCCCTTGTAGCTCTGGGCTGATTTCTCACCTTTATGATCATTGAAACTTTATGAGGTGAGATCTTGTATGGAGCTTCTAACCAAGAAAGATTGACAGTTCTTTTGTGTTTCTTCCATTGGTGCACCAACTGTTGTAAACCTCTTACCAAGCTGCTTGGTGATGGTCTTGCCGCCCATTCCAGCCTTGTTTTGGTTTACGATCTTGTCCCTGATATCCTTGGGCAGCTCTTTGCTCTTGGCCCTGGTGGAGAGTTTGGATTCTGATTACATACTTCTGAGGACAGGTGTCCTTTAAACAGGTAACAAGCTTAGATTAGGGGCACTCCCTTTAAGAGAGTCCTCCTAGGCTCCGCTCGTTACCTTTAAAAAAGACACATAGGAGCCAGAAATCTTGCTGATTGATAGGGGATCAGTAAAATACAAATAAGTTCATAACTTATTTGAAATGTTTTTTCGTCTGGATTAAATTTTTTGTTTTGTTATTCTGTCTCTCACTGTTCACTGCTCACCTAACAATAAAATTACAGACTGGTCATCTCTTTTATCAGTGGGAAAATGTTCAAAATAAGCAGGGAATCAAATAATTTCTTCCTTCACTATAAAGCTGACTTCTTGGTGAATATTTTTTATATCCTAGCTCAGTTGTATCCATACATATTTACCATTTTCACTATTGCAGAATAGCATACAATTACATATTTTCATGTATTAACAGGAGATCAGTCCCTTGTGTTTGTCCCAGTGTTTGTCTCACTTCCTGTGAAGTAAAGGAAAATATCAAAACACCAATTAAAAACCCTCTTGGCAGCTGTCAGACCCCTCTGCACAAAGCTCTTCCCTCCTTGTTCCTCTTTATTACCCCCACCCATGTATAGTGTGCTGTTGAAAAGAAAAAAGAAAAAAAAAAAAAATATATATATATATATATATATATATATATATATATATGCTTTTTATTGTCCCAATAAATGTAAAATTAGAAAGGAAGCTACCTGTCAAAAGCTCATTATTAAAGATGTCCCCTCACATTTAGTTCCTACTGCTACTATAATAACAAACATGTTGATGTTGAATGGTATGATCAATAACAGTCAGGGCTATAGGGGGCTGTTTAACAGGTGCTAGACCTCCAATCGGCACCTCTGCAATGTAATCACAGAATGCCAACTGGTTATCATGGCAGCTGGAGGCCTTCTGAAGACTTCTGTGCCTGCCGTGTTAACTCTAAAACTAGTAGAATACCAATTTTATAGTTCAACGCATTGCAAAATCTTACTTCTGCAAAACGGAATATTTGGTATCATCACATGGAAAAAGATATGTTCTATTTTAAATATAATGTTATTAATCCCTCATGATGAACAGCATACAAAAAAATGCACAATTGCTTTTGTTTTGTCACATGACATCCAAGAAAAAGAAAAAAAATCAATAAAAAGCAATCAAAAAGTATTATCTATCACAAAATGATACTGATAAAGACTGCAGATTATAGAGAAAAAAAATGAGCCCTTCCATAGATGGAAAATAATTGAAAAGTTATTGGGCTCAGAATAGACAATTTTAAGCATACTTATACTTAAAGGGGTACTACGCCCCTAGACATCTTATCCCCTTTCCAAAGGATAGGGGATAAGATGTCAGATCGCTGTGGTCCCGCTGCCGGGGACCCCGGGGATCGCCGCTGCGGCAGCCCGCTGTCATTACAGCACAGAGCGAGATTGCTTTGTGCGTAATGACGGGCGATACAGGGGACAGAACAGCGTGACGTCATGGCTCCACCCCTCGTGACATCACGGCCCGTCCCCTTAATGCAAGTCTATGGCAGGGGGCGTGATGATTGCCACGCCCCCTCCCATAGACTTGTATTGAAAGGAGCGGGCTGTGACGTCACGAGGGGCGGAGCCGTGAAGTAACGATGCTCTGGCCCCTGTATCGCCCGCCATTACGCACAAAGCGAACTCGCTCTGTGCTGTAATGACAGCTGGCTGCCGTAGCAGCGATCCCCGGGGTCCCCAGCAGCGGCACCGCGGCGATCTGACATCTTATCCCCTATCCTTTGGATAGGGGATAAGATGTCTAGGGGCGTAGTACCCCTTTAAGGGTAGGGTCACTGGTAAAATATATGCAGCATATTTTCCCCTGCACAAAATCAGTCGCGCTGCAATAAATGTGCTGCAAATTCTATTAGCAGACACACAGGGCTACCCGGCAACAGCTTTGTGTGTGCAATGAGGTTTGGAGGCGGGCCCACATGTCACAGTCACGTCGGTCAGCTGACCCTGCCTCCAAACCCCACATAGGGCTGCTGACGGGTAGGGGGAAGCAATCTGATTGGTTGTAATGGGCAACTGGTCAATTTTTTTGATAAATTTCCCAATTGTCATTTATTTGTTTTTGCCGGATGGATAGTAAAGATGAAAGGTTGGAATGTTAATTTAAAACAGTTTAGGAAAGAGAAATTTGAGAGATGGAAAGAGCCAATTGTTTACGAATATATTGAAAAATCAAAATTACTCCCCAAACAGTAACCATCAATTTATTTAATTTAATATTATGTATAGATTATATTACTCTTCTGTTATATTAATATATTACATTTTGTATATGATAGAGGTTGGAAATAAAGGGATACTCTGCCCCTAGACATGTTTTTCCCTATCCAGAGGTGATAGTGGATAACTAGCCATGTACTAGAAGTCACACCCCCTCCTATAGACAAGCCCCAGGCTTCCCTGTTCATAACACTGCAGTGCCGGCCTTGAGATCGTAGAGGGTCCCAGAGTTCAGACCGCCCTGCGATCAGACATGGGATAACATATCTAGGGGCGGAGTACCCCTTTTAGTTTATATATTGAAAAATACAAATTAAAAGAAGAAAAAAAAAATATTGGCTATTTTTGGAATCTGGCCATCCACTGCCACCAAAACCGGCCTGGACAAGATTTTGGGAACAGGTCCAAGAAGTGGGGTCCACATATATGAGACATGCAACAGGGGGGTCCTCTCCATGGTACAGTGATCCAATTCGGTCTGATTGCATCAATGAGGGGATTAACTGTTTGGAGGGGTCTGATGCGCTCTCTGGTATAGGAAGATGGGGAAATATGTTAAAGCTATGCTGCCTCCACTGATTGTACCGGCACAATGGCAGTGCCATGAGATAGACGACTCATGATGTACAATTTTATTGTGGGATGGGAAGAGGCTAATATTAGTGTTTGCTTTGTGTTAAACTATATGACAAGCTGCATATAAAATATACCACCATCCGGAAAAAAAAATACATATCTGTGACAGTTCTATTTTTATCATTTTATTTTACCTAGAGACACATGAAAGGTATTATAACAATTTATTGTATTGTCTCTGTAGATATCATCTTCTTGTTATCTTTCGGCTGCGGTTACTTCCTGAATATATTTACTGTAATCATCCAGAAGATTGGGCTGTAACAAGAAAATAGAACAGAATTACTGCTCTGCATCTAGTGTTAAAAATCAATTAATAACTCTTCCACTAAATAATTAATAAATACATATCCAGAAAGATCACACGATAGATTTGCTGCGGATGTTACGACAGGTAAAATCTACAACATAATACAGTACAAGACAAGTGAGTGAGAATTATTTGAATCTCCTCATATGCTGCCCACTAACTTCCATTAAGATCACTGTTTCCCAACAGGTTTGCCTCCAGCTGTTGCAAAACTACAACTCCCAGCATGCCCGTACAGCCATTGGCTGTCCGGGCATGCTGGGAGTTGTAGTTGTGCAACAGCTGGAGGCATCCTGGTTGGGAAACACTGATTTAGATAAACAAGCAAATTACATATTGTAATGATGCTGTAGGTGGATCCACAGAGCTTTGTGGCTGATGACACAGTGGAGTTTAAGGTGCCGCTGGTCTTCCCCAGAGCCCGCCGCAAGTCGGGATGGGCTTGCTGAGGCAGGCGACACCCAGGGTGCTACGCCGATACGACTCGAAAACACAGGTAGCTGGGCGAGGTGAAGTACAGTAGGATGAGGCCGAGACGTAGTCGGACTAGCAGAAAGTCAAGGCAGGCAGCGATTGTTCGTAGTCAAAAAATGTAGCGGAAGGGTCAGAACACGGGCTGAGGCAAACAGACAATGGGTACACTTAATCTCAGGCAAATGGCACTGAAGATCCGGCAGGGAAGAGAGGGAGGTGCAGGGATTTATAAAATGGCCACAGGTGACACACATAATTATGGATGTACTGGCCCTTTAAATTTCAGAGCTCTGGTGCACTCGCCCTAAGGGACGGGTACACGCGCACCGGAGCTGAGAAGCAGTGGAGGAGGCAGCAGGGGAGCGTGGTAAGTGATGGGTTGGGATTCACATGCGGGTGGTGGTACATGCGGCCGGAGCGCAAGGCATTACACATATTTCCTAATATGAGCAGTCTGTTGTGGAAATTTCTTGGATTTTACCACTTTCAATGAATCCTCACCTAAATTCGCATGTGACAAGTTAGGATTCTACCGCAGATCCACCAGAGATTTTTAAAAGATCCACAAATGGTAAATTTTCACAATGTCTTAACTCATTCTAATTGGTTACATTTTATTTTGGCTAGGTCTCCATTTGAGTTATTTTCCCCTGAAAAAAACGTCAGGAAAACTGCAACTGCTTTGTTGTGTGTAAATGGCAATTTTGTACCCTGTGTTTTTCATTGCCTTCAGGGTACAACTCTGTGGGATGCAGGACCCTCGGCTCACAAAGTGTAAGGAGGTAAGTAGTGATGCACAGTAACTACTTACCACCAGTTAATACCATATAGTATTAACTGGTGCATATCGCAGCAATGAATACTATACAGGAACCAAGGGGGGTATTTATCATGCGTTTTACTCCGGTTTTTCGGCAGGTTCTTTGGCGCATATGTCTTGCGTCTTTGTGGTTTTGCGACTTTTCTTGCGACAATCGGTTTCCTTCATAACTCACGTTGAACCGAAATGTAGCGCGATAGCTACTTTGGCTGCAGTAGAAGCAAATGTATTATCTGCGACAATCCTAGTTTGGCGCAAAGTGTTTCACTTTTCCCGCAACTTAGGCGCATCGGGCCGCCATGAAATTACATGACCAGGAAATCGCCTAAATCTGCCCTCTCCACATAACCCTTATTTGTGTTAAACTGGCAAACCATAAAGCTCTCTAGGTACACCATTAAGCAAGATGCAATGTTAAAGGTAGGCGTTTTTGCATGACTTGAGGGATATGTGTTTCAGATATATGTATATTTCTTTTTCATTGCCTAAAATGTAATCTTTTTTTTTGGTACAAATGTATCTAATTACTAGTTAAACAGAGTAAAATATAGTTTCTTTTTGCTCTCCATGTTTAATTATTAATCAAAATTTCAATATACATATCTACATCTATTTCTTACGAGATATATTAATATTTCTCGATAAATATACTTTGGTCAATTAAGAAAGTTGTAGATCTAGCTTTCTCTCTCTATCTATCTCTAAATATATATGTATATGTATATATATATATATATATATATATATATATATATATATATATATAGTGCTACATATCAATTGAGAAAATGTGATGTGTCCTAGGCTGGCTTCACCGTCTTAGGTTTCTCATCAGCCCCATTTACATACGTGATGACTGTGGAATGTTTAATGCCTTTAAACAGCAAAGAAGGTTGTTAGGGAAGAGCAGCTAACAGGCAAATTAGTGAGTGACATGCTTAACATAACAAACATTACATGTTGCAAACCAACAAGCTTAATAAACAAACTAATTCCTACCGAAACACACGATAAAAAGCAGCAAAGAATGTAGTTTAGAAGTGCGGGAGTTCTGGCGGCCGTTCCTGACTGGAAAATGCGGTCTAATGTGGTTTTCGGGACTTGCGCCAAAGTTATTAACTGACGTGCGACAATTGATAAATTTGGCGCACGTCTGTGAAAAACAACGAAAAAAAAGGAGGGTAAAATATGACAAGGCCACTATTGATAAATATGATGGCGGTCCTTGCTCCTAGCGGGACAGAGCTGTGCCCTCAGCTTTACAGCCGAGGGTAGAGCTCAAGCTGGGTATACCCTGCTTTGGGGTAAATCAGGCTCTGTTCACATGATGCCTTTTTAGCATGTCTTTTTGTTTTAAAAGGGCCTGTTAAAAATGTATAATGTCAACAGACCCTTTCTGGCAGTGCGTTCTTAAACAGGGAGCCTCCAGGTGTTGCTAAACTACAAACTGTTTTATTGGGTAAGCCCAAGGATCTGTCATCTTCTTTCACATCTTTTAATGCTGGGATTAATAAAACAACTGGGCAGACCTTTGGTCTACAAAACTGAGCATCCAGTATTGCAAAAATACTACTTGGACATTACAGCGGCGGCTCAGGACATATGATCAAGACATTAGAAGTCCTTAAGGCTAAGTTTCCAATTGGTTTTAAGCCAGAAGAGTATTCAAAAGGAATAGGACATATAAAGGAAAGACTTACACTTCTCCCTTATGGATCCACTTCTGACTTTGGCTCAAAAACTGCAGTGGCAGTTTTCCACAAGCTGCCAGAATAAATAAAAACAAGTGGAAACTTAGCCTAAATCTTACTATTTGTTTGGAGGTAGAAAGCTTTCAATAGTTCAGATATTGTGAACATCATTGGTTTTAGAAGTATGAGTTGATCATATTTTCCTAAAATATGAAATTATTTTATTTCCTTTACCTGTACAGCTTGGATAGATCAGTTTTTCTCCAGAACATTTTCCAATAGGTCTAGTCTTACGATAATATCCAGTCTTACATTTAAAGTACACTCTCTCATTTTCTTCATAGTATACTTCATTATCATGGACTTCATCCAATTCCAAATTGTTTTTATCAATCTCCTCTTGATCTATTCGGCATATCTCTAGGGAATCAAACAGGGAACGTGATATCTACATGATGAAACAATAAATGTGTAATATACATCGGCATCACAGAGAAGTTCTCTGTGTAATAAATAGTGTTGGGCGCAAATATTCGCATTTCGAATATCGCAAGGCTGCGAATATTTCGAATATATTCGTTATATATTCAACTTTACGAATATTCACTTTTTTTCCGCATATGCGCATATTCCTTCTTTATACTTGTGGGCCAATTAGAATGTTGCAAATATACTTGTCAGAGGTTATCAACAACATCCTTAGCAACCAATAGTAAAGTTGCCCACCCCTCACTGTTTTCTTCCTCGAATTTGCGAATATAACGAATATGCAAAATTCACGAATATAGGACGAATATCCGTCTATATATTTGCAGAATATTGTGAATTCTAATATGGCCAATGCCGCTCATCACTAGTAATAAACCTATATGCTCTTATATATTCATTACATACAGACAAATGGCACATTATATGCTGATATGTTATAGAGTTTGGAGCAACATTACTTTGTCACATATCTTTATCAGTATTTTGTGCTGTTCAGAAAAGACTAAGAGAATTGGCTCATTCATTCAAGAACATCTAAAGATGCTATGCTTCATTATTACATTTTGAGTTACATATGTAGCGAGGGTCAAACTCTTGGCATCGCTGTTGATCAACTGTATGAAGGGGCTTCAGAGAATTCTGCGCCCCTTTCATAGTTTGTCAGGCACAGCTCCATACTTTAGCAGCGGCTGTTCAGCTTACTGGAGTCTTACCCAATTCAAGTGAATGAGACGGAATCAATACTAAGCACAGCTGCCCTACAAGTATACAGTATATATACAGCCGAGCCTAGGAAACAATGCAGAGGATGTGACAGGTGTTGGAGCACCATGGACCCTTCCAAAAGCTTACAGGTGGGGGTGTGGAGAGTGTAGAGAGCTGAACTTCCACTGATCTATCATTGTCTATTTTTGGAAATAAATATTTTATCCTGTATTTTCAGAAATGTTCGTATTTATTATTTGGTGAATTGTGAAAGTAGAATAGCCCTCATTTATTATTAATAACACATTGTGCACCAATGAAATTGACAGGGTAGATAGCAATTAGAATGATGCAAATACACTTGTCAGAGGTTATCAACAACATCCCTAGCAACCAATATTATAGTTGCTCACCCCTCACTGTTTTCTTCCTCGAATACGCGAACATGCGAATATTCACATATGCGAATATAATGAATACGCAAAATTCACAAATATAGGACAAATATTCGTCTATATATTCGCGAAATATCGCAAATTAGAATATGGGCAATGCTGCTCATCACTAGTCAGGATCGTAAGCGCTGAGAATAAGGAGGTGGCGCCAGCTACAGACTGAACTCCAGGCCATTGTCTATGTGCTGCAGCCAGGCCTCAGATGTTGCTGATTGGCAGCATCTTCAAAAAGGCAACATAGAGTAAGGGTAGGCACTGGAGGGTAAGAGGAGATGGAGGGAGACATGTAGGAGCAGACTGAGGGGCTAAAAGGTATAAATAGAGGGACTTCTATGTTACTTGGCCACGCCCTCTAACCAAGGTCAGGCCAACCAATTCATTGATAATGAGAATTGTCAACAGCAATTTCCATTATCAATTTTAGTCAATAATATCAATAAATCGTTGAAGCCCTAACCATGTATATACCATCTTGTTAGCAACAAGACAATACATGATACTTACTTCCAGCAAAGCATCTTGGATACCTAAATTCTCCATCATAACATTCAATCGCCAAAGCTTCTTGATTTGGTCGTCTAAATCCTGACTTGCAGGTTACACTGAATCGTGTGCCGTGTCTATGAGTGATATCAGGATTATTGTCAGAATTGTTTGATGGAAGGAGCTGAATATTGTGTAAATTAAGATCTTCTGTGGAGATTTTACATGGACCTGAAGGATAGGAAAAAGTTAAACATTTTTCTTCTCTTTTTACAACACACTAAAACTTTGTATACTTTGTAATTGTGTAGTTTACTGAACTTAGGCTCCATTCACACTATAAATCCATCCATTTTAAAGATCCGTTATAATGATCCATTAACAAAACCATTAAAAACGGACATTAAACAGCTGTTACAAAATCCTATTATAGTCAATGAGATTTTTACAATATCCGTTTTTACCCGTTATAGCCCATTATTAATAACGGACGTTATTTTGTGATGGGAGAAGGTAATGGAAGAAATAATGCATGCACTATTTCTTCCGTTACATTGAATGGAGAAGCATTGCATATACTCAACTGCTACTCCATTCAAACCCCTGGAGGGACCCCTGTTTATGTCATCGGTGGGTATCCTGGACAAATTTTGCCTAATCTTCCCCTAACAAACCAAATAAAAAAATATTCAAAACTGTTGCAGAAACACATAAAAATGTGAGTGAACATATGTGTGCATCCTTTGTAGGTAGATGGCAGTAACCTTTTATACCAAATAATTAGTAGAACTTATTATAAAGGCACAAACCAGTGGCCCATATTTACTATTGTTGTCCCTTTTCCAATGTTTTTTCCACTTGATTTATTAATCTGGTGACGGGAGAATTGCGGTGCAATGATAAAAAGTGGTGCATTGTGCTCCAAACGGGTTTTATTAAACCATAATTTTTTTTTTTATTTTAGGTATATGTTAAATATTATACTATATTTACAATTTTAAAAAGTAAACATTTCGAATAGATAGTAAAGGAAAAAAAATATTTGAATGCTTGCCCACTGACGAACAAATGATCACATTAAATGCTATACTTTTTATACAATGAGACAGAGTTGGTTTACATTTTACTCAGTGAAATAATTATTTGATATCCTATCAATCAGCAAGATTTCTGGCTCCCAGATTTCTTTTATACAGGTAAGGATTATGAGCACTCTATTAAAGGAAATCTGTCATCAGTGCCACCTGTACTAACCTGTCGGTACAGACAGGTAGTGCAGGTGACACTGATGACACTGATACTTACCTGATCTTATTCTGCGCTGTGGTTCTCCAGCTATCCTCTTCGGTATCTTCTGCTCTGGGCCCAACTTGGAGCATGGGCGGAGCTTAGGGATGTCACCGCTGCTCTTCTTTGTGATGTCACCGCTGCTGTTCTCCGCTGGGTCAAGCTGCTAGGAAACAGCAGCACTAACATCACTAAGCTCCACCCAGAAAAATACGAATCAATTCATAACTTTTGAAATGTATTATTCAGAATTTTTATGTTGTTATTCTGTCTCTCACTGTTCAAATAAACCTACCATTAAAATGAGATACTGATCATTTCTTTATCAACGAGAAAATGAAATATTTTTTCACCAATCTTGTGGTCACAAAAATACTAGGTAAACCGACAGGTACCGTATTTTTCGCCGTATAAGACACACTTTTTCTTTTTCTTTTTTTAAAGTAGAAATTTTTATTTTCCTTAAGAGAGGCAAATAAACAGTTGTGCGGTAACAAACAACAATCAATTGAAATGCTTACAGAAGGCAATCGGGTAGGTACCTCCGAACTATGAAACCATTGCATTGGTATAAAGACTGCGAGAAAGCATACAAAAATTTAGCTGTGCTGGCCATATGTCAGTCATGAGAGACATGTATCTAGAGGTGTGTGTGAAGAGCTAGAACAACTATCTATCCAATCGAAGTTATAGCAACTGTTTAGAGAGAGATCAAGAGAGAGGGAAGAAATAGAGGTGCTAAGGCAACAGGGTAGTGAAAGAGAAAGTGGTAGTAAAGGGAAGGGGGAAAGAGAGGGTAGGGAAAGAGCATATGAGTACAAGAATGGTAGTGGTACAAAGTGTTACAGGTAGAGCATCGGTGGGTTCCCAAGTGCGGTGAGCAGGTTCGTTCCCCTCCCTGTGGCTGCGGTCTTGAGTTTGAGTTGGGGACTCAACACACCCGGGAGACTCCCTGGACTGGGTGGGTGGGGTGTGAGGTGTACAATGTTCTGTAAGAGTCAGTAGATAGGAAGGCAGTCCATGAGCCCCATATTAGGTGATGTTTCGTTGCCTAACGTCTGGAGTCAGCTAGGAGCTCTTCCATCCGGTGAAGGAGGGAGAGTTCCTGAAACCAGGATGAGAGTGTAGGTGGGGAGGCGGATTTCCAGTTCCTCGGTATGACTGTTCTCGCTGCTAGGACCATGAAGCCCGCGAGGCGTGCTTGCCATTTCGGTAAAGGAGATGGGAACATGGATAGCAGGAGGGGGCCAGGGAGTTTAGGAAGTTGGATGGATGTCAGCCTATGAATGAGATCTAAGACTTGGGACCAGGAGGAGGTCAGGGCATTACATGTCAGCCAGATATGTGTCATATTTCCCCCAGGTTCTCCGCATCTCCAGCACATGTCAGGAACACCCGGGTAAAATTTTGCGAGAAGGGAGGGGACTCTGTACCACCTAGTTAGTATTTTATAATTCATTTCCTGAGCTTTGCAGGAGGTGGACAGTTTGTGGCATTGCAGTAACGCTTTCTTCCAATCCTCGTCGGAGAAGCATGTGTCTAGTTCCTTCTCCCACCCGTTTCTATAAGGTAACGGGGTGGTCCGTAAGGAGTCTAGTAGGGGAGAATATAGAGTGCTAATCGGACGGAAAGTCCTATCAGAGGCTACACATAGCTTCTCGAACGGGGAGAGGGTGCGATGTAGATGGAGGGAGGATTTGGAAGTCTTGTAAAAGTGATGTAGTTGAGAATACTGGAAGGATTGTGTGAAAGATGTAGGGGGGCCACCACATAGGACATCAAGTGGTTTAAGGGAGGTCGGCGTGAGAAGGTGGAAGAATGTGGGAGAGTCGGCACTGGACATTCCTAATAAGAGAGAGGCAGAGTGTGCTGCTGGGAAGAGGGGGTTGCCAAAAACAGGTGTCAGTGGACCATCGGGCGTGTAGATCGCGAGGGTAGGTAAGAAGTGTCGTTTGATGTGTGCAATCGAGGCTGTGACTGGAGGCATGTCTGTGGTGAGGTGAGGAGGAGGTTTTTTCATAGGGAGCCACAGTAGCGTTTTGGGGTCTAATGAGGTGGCGTCTCGTTCCAGGGCTATCTAGAGTTTGTTCGTGGCAGGTGTGTGGCAATCCAGTACTCTGGCGAGGACCGCCGCCAGGTGGTAGTGAAGGCAATGAAGGAGACCAAAGCCACCGTCAAGTTTGCGCATGGATAGGATTTCCCTGTTGAGTCTCGGGGGTTTATGGGCCCAGACAAAGCCAGTGAAGAGGGCAGAGACCTCCCTGAAGAAAGAGCGTGAGAGAAGAGTCGGTAAGACGCACTTTTTCTTCAGGGAGGTCTCTGCCCTCTTCACTGGCTTTGTCTGGGCCCATAAACCCCCGAGACTCAACAGGGACTCACAGTGTCAGTGCATCTTATACGGCGAATACACCCCTATCACGGCGGTCCCTGCAGCCATCGACGACCGGGACCCACGGCTAATACAGGACATCACCAATCACGGTGATGCCCTGTATTTACCCTTCAGACGTGGCGATCAAAGCGGACCGCCGCGTCTGAAGGGAAAGTGACACTAACCCGGCTGTTCAGTCAGGCTGTTCGGGACTATTTCACCGCAGCGGTCCCGAACAGCCCGACTGAATAGCCGGGTTAGTGCTTACAGGACACCGGGAGGGACCTTACCTACCTTCTCGGTGTCTTCTCCGTTCAGGGATCCCCTGTATGGCCGGCGTTCTCCTTCCTCATCATCACGTCGTCGCGTACGTGCGTTGGCGTGCGTAACGACGTGATAACGGTGACGGAGAGCAGCAGAGACGTTCCGGAGCGACGGGGACACGACGACAGCGATGGAGCGACATCCAGGGCAGCGGTGACGGGTCCGGAGCGGCGGGGACACGTGAGTATTACCTCCTATGCAGTGGTCTTCAATCTGCGGACCTCCAGATGTTGCAAAACTACAACTCCCAGCAACGGCTGTCCGGGCATGCTGGGAGTTGTAGTTTTGCAACATCTGGAGGTCCGCAGGTTGAAGACCACTATTGGGTTCAAAATCTTTATTTTTTAGATTTTGCACCTATAAATTGGGCGCGTCTTATACGCCTCATACGCGTCCTATAGGGCGAAAAATACGGTATTTACATAGTTTTCAATAATAAATCTGTTGGGTCTTGAAAAAAATATGGACATGCCCACTCTATTTTCTTGAACATGCAATTTGTGGGGTTAGGTGGGTTTCTTCTTTCAAAGTGTTGACTGTGAATTGGAATAGTAAATCTAGGCCTATGTGATGTTTGACTTTTATAGAGGGATATAAATATTTTTACACTGGTTTCACACTAAATGTAATAACAGAACATATTATCAAAGCATTGAGTGAAGACAAGGAATGATTTATTATAACTGCTGCTGAGCATTGTTCTCCTTGGTTCCTGAAAGGATGTATAAAATGCTCATGTCAGGTACATACATGTCTATACAGCAGACTTACTTGGAACAATACATTTTGGATAGATTATTCTTCCCAATTCACATTTGGCTTCCAGGTTATTTTCTGGTATTGTTTCTTCATTACATTGAAATGTAATTGTTTGTCCATTGTCCACTATAGTGCTTACATTGTAATGAATTTTATGAGTAATCATTGTTGGTTGATCTAACATACAAAAACCTGAAAAAGAAATATAATAAAGTTTGACTTTAGAGATATCAACCTAAAATGATGTTCTGGAGAACTAGTAGAGGGGGTGCATGCTGCAACATCAGAGAGCTATTTTCGTGTGTGACCCTTTAAGCCTATTGTAAATATCGTAATTTAGTCCATTTATACCCAACTTTCTTAAATGGGCACTGTCACCAACTTTATTTTTTGATATGTGGTAGTACTTATGTACTACAACATATCTCTAATATACTTTTATTATTATTTTTTTCATTAAAAAGGTTTCATTTACATTTAAAAACCGGCCACTGAAAAAGGACTGATTTTGGAGTGGCAATCAGTCCTTTTTCAGTTAGGCTGCACTCACTCCCTGCCTGTCAATCAGACAGGCGGGAGCAAGCGCATTGGCTCCCCGGCCACTGGCTGGGGGGCCACTCCTCCTGCACATCGCCGCCGCCGCCTCGTTGCCGCCGCTGTCCCTGCACGCCCACTGCCGGACTCTGCAGTAACTACAAGTGTAATGAGGGAAAGGGGTATGCGGGGGGGGGGGGGGGGGGGGGGGTTGGGTGGAGGAGGCAACGGGCTAGCAAAAAAAATAAATAGGATGGTGGGAGCTACCGTTTAAATACTGGAACAATTAAAAAGAGCACCGTCAGAGGAAAACAGGGCAGGCGAATAAGTGGTTTTGCTTACCACTGGTACTTGCGCTGACAGCACAATATCTGTATAAGCACATAGGTATAATGTCCCTGATTTACTAAGGGTGGAGTATAGTTTTCTTTGTGGGTTTCTTACCAACAGATATCTTTCCACAGTATTTACTGATGTTTCCCTACATTTTGTACTTTTCCCTAAATTTTTTCATTTTACACATGCTCTGATCTGGGGAATTTTCCTCATGTGAAATCCATCACACTTTCTGTGAAAACCTTAGTAAATATGTTGTGATTTTTTTTAAATGTTGGAGACACGCCCCTTTTTTCCGTTTTTGTTTTTTTTTCTTTTTTATCCTGGGGTACCACCGACAAAATAGGTCGGATTTACAATAGTAAATCAGGGCCAATATATTTAGTTCAGAAGCCTTGAATTTGTCTGATTTGTCCCACTATTCCCCCCCTCCCCCCCCCCCCCCCCCCACTCTGGTAAATAGGAAACAAGTGATTTTAATTATATTATTGGGCATTTGTTATATTTTAAAACCAAACTATTTCTCAGATATGTGCATATCAATAAAATGAAGACAGACATGTCTTGCCACTGGTTTAAAGTATGCCCAGGAAAAGAACACATTGTGTATTAGTTGTACACCTTGTTTGTGGATTAACCCAGGATGAAGTGAGATGATCAACTAAATAAACAAGACCTATAGATTAAGAGGTGTATAGACTTACATACAGTTTATAATAAATAATTATTAAAATTACAAAGCAATTATACTAAGAAGCCATGATAATTTAATGAATGCATGACTTACAGTAAGTTACAATAAGTTACGTATGAACACATAAAATTAATTATAGTAATGATTAATAAAACATTTAAATAGTTTCAAAGATCGTGCATTGTTACTGATGGGGGCAGCTAGAATGTAGCTGAGCATCTCCTATTGAGTTAATTGCAATGTTGCAAAATTGTTGTTAGGTAGATTTACAATGTTGCAAAGAGTGAGCAATATATAGGAATGTTGATCAAAAGACCAATAACTAGGTGTGACATCTCTTATATTATTACAGACAAGGAAGGGGCCATATATGACAGGTATGGATAAGGACAGAAGAAACAAAATCCACCATGGATTCGGTGTAACCCATCGTGAAGATAACTCCAGGTAACAGTAAGAGACATCGGTTGTGCTAAGTGGTAAAAAAAAATGAGAAAATAAGTGATAAAAAGTGTTCAGCATAAAGCTAGAATAATAAGGACTGATGCACTATGTTGAGAGGCTTTAGTGATGCAGGCTGTTAAAGCGGGAGGAAAGTACCTAATTATGGCAACAGATGTTCAACACATGAAGATAATGGGGTACCAATACAATCGAGACATTATAGTCTCTTACTTATAAGGGGTTATTTATCAAAACCTGTGCAGAGGAAAAAATAATCAGTTGCCCAAAGCATAGTAACATAGTTCTTAAGGTTGAAAAAAGACCAGAGTCCATCAAGTTCAACCTATATCCCTAATGAGTCCCTACTGAGTTGATCCAGAGGAAGGCAAAAAAAACAACCATATTATTAGAGGTAAAAATTCCTTCCTGACTTCAAATATGGCATCAGAATAAATCCCTGGATCAACGTTCTGTCCCTATAAATCTATTATCCATAACCTGTAATGTTATTATTCTCCAAAAAATGCATCCCTGACGACAGAGTTCACCATAACGAACTTCTCTGGGAGAGAGTTCATAAGAACTGCCAACTCTGACAGGACAAAAGAAAACCTGTGTGAGCTGGTAGTAGTTGGTAAAAAGATGATTGCTTTACTATATCCTAGGGGTATAATAAGTCTGGTAAAGACCAGTTGCAGAAAGCCAGACCCCATCATAGTGTCTATACACACAGATATTTTGGGTTATAAAACTGTTAATGTCTGTTTTTCTACTCCCTATGGTACCGTGAGTCACAAGGTCGCAATAGAGCCCTCCTTGGAGTATAATGTAGTGCTCGGGATGGATTTTCCATTTTTTCAGGTGACTAGAGCAGGTACAACTGATAGTCTCACAACACTTGACGCACCACACACTAGTTGAGAGTTACTCAGCAGAGGCCGATGACAGGGAGTGACAGCAGTCACTAGATATGTCAGTTAGGGGTCTGCTAGACTGCTAGGGGAGCTGAAGAACAGACCGAGAGTCAAGTCCAAGAGGATCCAGAGACTCAAGTGACAAGTGTGCCTCTGGCTAGAACAGAATCTTCAGTAAAGCCAGAAACTGATCAGGTACAAGAACATGGGTTCCATCCGCCAGCTGAATATGAGCCCAAGGTGGGGCTAGAGTTGCGCTGTCAGCTGGAAGAAGTGACTGAGAATGTGAAAGAGGAAGCTATGCTGAACCTTGAGAATAAAGATGAGCCTAAAGGGGGGTTGAAATTACACGGTCCTCTGGAAGAGGTGACCCAAAAAGAAGCTACAGAGATGTCTGTGGATAATGCAGAATTACTGAGGAGAGTACATGTGGAGCTGGGTGCTACGGTTACTGTCACAGACAGAGCCCTGAATGAAGGAGATATGACGTCTGGACCAGAGATGGATCGTGACCAGGAAGGTCGACCCACTGGACCAGATGTTGTTGCAGACCCAGGAGCCCTAGATGTTTCTGCCGGGCAGTGGAGAGACTGTGTCGAAGTGAAAAAGAAGTCTGCCCGTGAGCAGAGAGACAGTCCAGAGACACTGTCCGGGAACTACCCTGAAGCCCAAGTGGCCAAGACCGTTGAAAAGGGTGAGACTGCTCTAAAAGGTGGAGAAGAGTCGGAATGAGTTGGCTTGAAGGAAGAGACAGGCCAAGGACAGGTGACTTTCAGAGGTCAAGAGAATGTCTCAAGGTCCAGCGGTGAGAATGAGGAGACTGCTGTAAGTAAGAGATCTCTGAAAAAACGAGCTGATCTTGATAGGAAAAGGGATCAGATCCAGAATCTTGAAGAAACCTTACAGATGGTTTCTGCTAAATTGTCGCAAAAGGGAGAAGAGGTTCATCACCTGACAGAGGAGAAAGAAAAAACGCTTGCAGACTTGAAGAAAGAGCAGGAAGCGAAGCTTCAGCTGTAGAAAGATATGTAGCGCCACAAAAGTGAGTTTGTGGCTCTGCAGGATGAACTGTCCCGTTCCCAGGATCTTGTGACCTGCAAGGAGTTTACCAAAAGAAGAAAATTATATGTCACTCCCTCAAATGTGACCAAAATAATCCTCCAATGAGGCTGCGATAAAGATAATATTGATATTGATCCAAGGATTCATCCACAAAGAGACTGAATTATATAATAAAATATAAATTTTACTGATATCCATATAAAAAAGTAATTACAAATTGATAAAATATTTACACAAAGAAAGACACATAGAAGGATTAAAAAAATTGTGAGTGGCTCACAAGGTATAAGGATAGGGGATGGGGTAACAGGTGAGTAACCTAACACTAGCTGGCCTACCTAGCCAATACTAGTCTGAAACTAACAAATGTGGACAGGGAAAGATGTGGAAATCACCTAAAATATGTTTGTGGAAACCAGTGTACAATAACCGCTCATGCTCATTTACCAACGAGTTTCACTCAAATGTTGGTTTAGGGTTCATCAGGGGTAGAGGAGAGTTTATAGTACAATAAATACATACTCAAACATATGAATAAGACAGTGAACGAAAATTGGGCCTTGACAATAAATACAATTAAAGACAAACAGACCATATAGAAGAGGAATAATATCAGTCACACATTAAGTTAGTGAATGTTAGTTGGGTTCAACATAGATGTGTCAGAGTGAAAGATAACTAATGGTAAGTATCGTCACAGTTGTCAGCAATGGACTGTCGGGGTCAGACAGATGATAGCATGAAAGGTCCAAGACAAACCATAGATGGAAAATTATAACTAATAATTTACATCTATAAGAATAGATCACAGAATTATTCACAGATGGTGCACACTAAGGTAAAAGTTCATAGTCGTTGTCCTTAGTAAGATTTCACACCTAATGGGATAGAGGCACCTGTTGTATTGAATAATAGCAATCACACATTCAACTTAAGGATATGGCATATGAGGTTGACAAAATGCCATGGGGTGTGCACAGTGCATCTAGAGAGACAGAAACATATAAATAGTAACATACAAATATAGGTATGAGAGCATTATAGGTCCTTTAAGGGATGGTAAGGGACCTAATAAGAAGTTTTACCTGAACAAGCTGTGACCAGGAGGACCATCAATTGGACCCTATTGTCTGAGTGACCAACAAATGATAAGGGATGTTATACCACGATGGGTACCGGACGTTGTATATCAGTGGTGTAGGTAATCCTTATGGATCACTTCCCTAAATGAAAAAAAAAATGCAGTATACACTAAAGTAGTGGGGCCCAAAAGGATATATAAATAACAGTTGCCTAAATTGTAGTTGCCTGTGGATAAAAAATAATCACCCCATTGCATCTCACAAAAAAAAAAAAAAAAAAAAACAATATTAAAAATACTTATCTTTCACTCTGACACATCTACGTTGACCTCAACTAACATTCACTAACTAAATGTGTGACGGTCTGTTTATGGTCTGTTTGTCTTTAATTGTATTTATTGTCAAGGCCCAATTTTTGTTCACTGTCTTATTCATATGTTTCAGTATGTATTTATTGTACTATAAACTCTCCTCTATCCCTGATGAACCCTAAACCAACATTTGGGTGAAACGCGTTGGGAAAAATGAGCATAAGCGGTTATTGTACATTGGTTTCCACAAACATATTTTAGGTGGTTTCCACATCCTTCCCTGTCCACACTTATTGTTAGTTTCAGACTAGTATTGGCTAGGTAGGCCAGCTAGTGTTAGGTTACTCACCTGTTATTCCATCCCCTATCCTTATACCTTGTCGGCCACTCACAATTTTTGTTATCCTTCTATGCGTCTATCTTTGTGTAAATATTTTGTTCTCAATTTGTAATGAAATTTTTTTATATGGATATCAGTAAAAGTTATATTTTATTATATAATTCAGTCTCTGTGTGGATGAATCCTTGGATCAATATCAATATTACCTTGACATTATCATTGGAGGATTATTTTGGTCTGTATAGACCAGCAAGGAGGGCGAATTGGAGAGTCTGACCAAGAAGGTCTCATTCAAGGATGAAGAAGTGAATGTCCTGTGTTAGACATATCTGGCTCTACAAAGTGATCACAAGGCTAGGTTGGTAGCCATGGAAGAGCTGGAGAAGGAGAAAGTAGTAATGGCTCATAAAGGTGCCAGAACCTGAACAAAACGAACATTAAGTCTCACGCAGCTACTTTGGATTCACTGGGTACACAGCTCTCTGAACAAGATGCTCAGCTAAACGTCTATGAGCAGAAAGTGTCCAAGATGGTGCAGCTGAATAAGGACAATGAGCAGATGAGAGAACAACTGCTGTCCCTGGAGGATACTGTCAAAAACTTGACAGAATTGCTGGAAAGTGAGAAGGTGAACTCTGCTAAGCTCAAGAGTGAGCAGCAGAAATGTTTAAAGCTACTGGAGACTGAGATGCTTTCTCTAAAAGTGGTGGAATCTGAGCAATGGACTCAAGAAATGGTAGAGTCTGAAGACCATGAGAGGAAGCCATATGAGAAGTCCTCTGAAGCGGAGACTGAGGTGAAACCCTATGAAAGGTCCTCTGAAGCTGCAGAGATATGGACATTGGATGGTGAAAATGCTGAGGCAGAGAAGTTCTCTGAGGCATAAGCTAAACCAGAGATAACTGCAGAAGTACTGCAAATGGGTGATACACGGTTGGTTGGCCACCAGCAAAGTTCGGGCGATGGCCGTACTGGTGACAGAAGAAGTCAAAGTGCATGGAGCATCTGCCTTGTCCGCACGTAGTGTCCAGAGCACTGCACAGACCACAGTGAAGAACTTAGCGTTGGAAAGATGTGACATGAATAGAGCCTTTTACAATGAATTTGTCACAGGTGTCCAGCGTCCTGGCTTGGCGGGACTTCCCGCACCAGGATGTACATTTACGTCCTGTGTATGACCGCGAGCATCGAAACGGTGCTCGCGTCATATACGGCAGGTTCCGGCTGCTAGCAGCAGCCGGGGACCCGCCTGTAATGGCCGACATCCGCGATCGCGTGAATGTCCGCAATTAACCCCCTCAGATGCTGTGATCAATACAGATCACGGCATCTGCGGCATTGTGGTACTTTGATTGGATGATCGGATCACCCGCTGCGCTGCCGCGGCAATCTGATCATACAGCATGGCGGCCGGAGGTCTCTTCACCTGGCTCCGGCTGTCTCCCGGGGTCTTCTGCTCTGGTCTGCGATCTCGCAGACCAGAGCAGAAGATCACCGATAATACTGAGCAGTGCTGTGTCCTATACATAGCACTGCACAGTATTAGCAATCAAATGATTGCTATACATAGTCCCCTGCGGGGACATAAAAAGTCTAAAAAAAAAGTTGAAAAATTAAAAAAAAAATTAAAAAAAAATTTAAAAAAAGTGAAAAATCCCCTCCCCCAATAAAAATGAAAATTGTCCGTTTTTTCCATTTTACCCCCAAAAAGCGTAAAATATTTTTTTAAATAAACATATTTGGTATCGCCGCGTGTGTAAATGTCCGAACTATCAAAATATAATGTAATGATCCCGGTGAATGGCGTAAACGTAAAAAATAAAAAATAGTCCAAAAATGCTGCTTTTTTGTCACATTTTATAAAAAAAATTAATACAAAATGATCTAAAAGTTTTACATATGCAAATGTGGTATCTAAAAAAAAGTACAGATGACGGCGCATAAAATTAGCCCTCATACCGCTCTATATACGGAAAAATGAAAAAGTTATAGGTATTCAAAATAGGGCGATTTTAGATTACTCATTTTGTATAAAAAGTTTTAGATTTTTTTTAAGCGGTACAAAAATATAAAAGTATCTAGCCATGGGTATCATTTTAATCGTATTGACCCACAGAATAAAGAACACATATCATTTTTACCATAAATTGTACAGTGTGAAAACGAACCCCTCCAAAATGTGCAAAATTTTGGTTTTCATTTAAAATTCCTCCCTAAATTTTTTTTATTTTTGAGAGGCTTCATTACAAAGTACAATTGGTCACGCAAAAAATAAGCCCTTATATGGGTCTGTAGATGGAAATATAAAAGAGTTATGGATTTAAGAAGGCGGGGAGGAAAAAACGAAAAACGCAAAAATAAAATTGGTCTGGTCCTTAAGGTGAAAATGGGCTTGGTCATTAAGGGGTTAAAAGAAGAAAATTTACCATAAGAGGACATATTTAAAAAAAAAAGAAGGGGCAAAGGTTTCAGTAGTAATATCAGGAAGTATTACTTTACTGAGAGTAGTGGATGCATGGAATATCCTTCCTGCAGAAGGAGTTTAAACATGCATGGGATCCAACATATAAGATAGGGCCAGGGACTATTCATAGGATTCAGATTATTGGGCAGACTAGATGGGCCAAATGGCTCTTATCTGCCGACACATTCTATGTTTCTATGTTAAGTGCTCCTGGTCTGAGCAGAGGGGGGGGGGGATATGTGACAGTGAGGCAAGGGAAGGCTATAATTCCCTAGCTAACCCTGGAGAAACCTCCACCTGTGGCCTAACTAATGAGGTAGCAGAAATAGGAAGTGTGTTTAAACGAAACAGAAATAGTTGGGGCTCTCCCCAGAAGACAGCAAGCTGGCTGAAGGAGAAAGGCAGTGGTCCTGGTAAGGAACGCACAGCCCGAGCTGTGAATGGCCCCAAAGAGTGGTGTGGACAAGACACACAGCAAGAGGTTGAAAACGCTGAGTGTGAACAGTGAGTAGAAGGTTGCAGGAGGCATAGATTTAGTCAGGGCATGTTGGATTATTTAGGTCTAGGGTCTAATAAAGCTGGCAAGGAGCCAGACTTGCATAAAGAACTGCTGTTTGCTGGTTTATTGTGAGGAAACGTGTCCCTTGACGGTGTCAAGGATGATCCCAGAGCTATCTCCAGGGAGAAATCCTTACAATATATATATTTAAATAATAAGAGTTGTCTCTTTTAAAAGGTGAGGAGGATAAAAACAATAACAAAATTTTTATGGGCTGTGTTCATAATTAGAGATAAGTGAACTTTTCCAAAATTTGTTTCGCTGAATTTTCCGAAAAAAAAAATTTTTGATCCAAATTTATTTGCGGCAAATCTATGTTAAAAACGGCTATTTCTGGCCTACAGAGAGCCTCAATAGGGGTGTAGAACACTTTTCTGTGTTCTAACATGCATATGGAGCGTGCTGGGGTAGTGAAATAATACTGTTATTCAGAATAACATGCAGATTACTGGCATCGCTTTTAGAAGTGGCATCAGTATGAGGAGACCATATCAGTAAATGAACAAACATAGAAAAAAACCACACCTGCACTCACCGCAAGGGTACCGCAATTCCGGCCTCACTCAGACGGTGCCTATAATCCAAGATCGGGCATATCAGAAGTGGAGCGCTCAGAGAAGGCGACTGCCGGCGGTTTCACGCAATCACTATGAGGAGACCTATGAGGAGACCATATAGTGGCTGAATGACACAGCGTGGAGGTGGCATCAATATGAGGAGACCATATAGTGGCTGAATGACAAAACGTGGAGGTTTTGGCAGCATGAAGAGACTATACAGTGGGGACCAAAAGTTTGGGCACCCCAGGTAAAAATTTGTATTAATATGCATAAAGAAGCCAAGGAAAGATGGAAAAATCTCCAAAAGGCATCAAATACAGATTAGACATTCTTATAATATGTGAACAAAAGTTAGATTTTAATTCCATCATTTACACTTTCAAAATAACAGAAAAAAAAAATGGCATCTGCAAAAGTTTAAGCACCCTGCAGAATCTATAGCATGCACTGCCCCCTTTGCAAAGCTGAGACCTGCCAGTGTCATGGATTGTTCTCAATCATCATCTGGGAAGACCAGGTGATGTCAATCTCAAAGGTTTTAAATGCCCAGACTCATCTGACCTTGCCCCAACAATCAGCACCATGGGTTCTTCTAAGCAGTTGTCTAGAAATCTGAAACAAAGAAAATAGTTGACGCTCACAATGCTGGAGAAGGCTATAAGAAGATAGCAAAACGTTTTCAGATGTCAATATCCTCTGTTCGGAATGTAATTAAGAAATGGCAGTCATCAGGAACAGTGGAAGTTAAAGCAAGATCTGGAAGACCAAGCAAAAATATCAGACAGAACAGCTCGCAGGATTGTGAGAAAAACTATTCAAAACCCACATTTCACTGCACAATCCCTCCAGAAAGATCTGGCAGACAAAGGAGTTGTGGTACACTATTCCACTATAAAGAGATACTTGTACAAATATGGTCTTCACGGAAGAGTCATCAGAAGAAAACCTCTTCTACTTCCTCACCACAAAAATCAGCATTTGAACTTTTCAAGCCTGATGCATTTTTGAAACAAGTTCTGTGGACCAATGAGGTTAAAATTGAACTTTTTGGCCAAAATAAGCAAAGGTACGTTTGGAGAAGAAGGGGAACAGAGTTTAATTAAAAGAACCTCTGTCCAACTGTTAAGCATGGGGGTGGATCAATCATGCTTTGGGTTTGTATTGCAGCCAGTGGCACAGGGAACATCTCACGAGTAGAAGGAAAAATGGATTCAATAACATTTCTGCAAATTTTGGATGCTAACTTGATCCCATCTGTGAAAAGCTGAAGTTAAAGAGAGGATGGCTTCAACAAATGTATAATGATGAGAATAAATCAAAAAGAAAGCGTGACTACAGATCAACATAAACTTTATTAATACCTACTGTTTAAAAAAATACAGAGGAAAAGGTCAAAGACCAGTACATCAAGAAACATAAAAAACACATACTGAACACACAGTAAGAGACTGCACAGAAATGGCACTATACATCAAAATACATGGCCCAAAGGTATATAAGGGATCAAAGGATTAATATATTACAAGACTCGTCACGCCCCGGAAGAAGCAAACAGGTGGCAAAACGTTGGGTAGTGGCGCTCCTCATCAATCACTTTATCTACCACTTGGTATGTATTTAAGTGTTATTCTTAGGCCAATTGCAATGGCTATGTCTCGCTCACTTGAGGGAGTCTTGTAGTATATTAATCCTTTGATCCCTTATATACCATTGGGCCATGTATTTTGATGTATAGTGCCATTTCTGTGCAGTCTCTTACTGTGTGTTCAGTATGTGTTTTTTATGTTTCTTGATGTACTGATCTTTGACCTTTACCTCTGTATTTTTTTTAAACAGTTTTTATTGCAATGTAAGTGTACCAAGGAGTATAAAACATTAAAGGAGCATACAAAATTCAAGTCGTAGCATAATAATGTCCCGATAAGCATATCAGGAAAGGTCACAATGCACAATCCAGGTGGGTATCATTTACATTGACATGAAACCAAACCACACATAGAGAACCTTGAACAATCTTCCACTATCAGTGGGAACTTCACAAAGATCGGGGAAGGACAAGGACAAGACAACACTAAGGACGGACATAAAACGAACAAACAAACATAGCCCACACAACCACAGCGCTTCAGGCGGTGAAGGGGGAAGGGGGTGGGGAAAAGAAGGGGAAAATAGGGAAAGGGAGGAAATTAAAAGAGAGGAGAAAAGGAGAAGGGAAGACGGGATAAGAGGAGGCGAAGCAAATAGATATGGGCAAAAGGAAAGCAGAGAGGGGGGCAGGGACCGGGTGACGGGGAGAAACTAAGATGCCGAGGTGAGGTGGTCCCTAGCTGATAAAAACCGGGACCTAGAATAGTTATCGTGCGGAGAAGCACACCAGGTAGACCATATCTTATGAAATTTGACCTCTGTATTTTTTTAAACAGTATGTATTAATAAAGTTTATGTTGATCTGTAGTCACGCTTTGTTTTTGATTTATTCTAATTATCCCTAGCGTGGGATCTTTACTGTATTTGGGAGTTTCTTTGGTATTTAAATGTATAATGATCCTAAACACACCTCAAAATCCACGGGGGATTACATCAAGAGGCGTAAACTGAAGGTTTTGCCATGGCCTTCACAATCTCCTGACCTCAACATAATTGAAAATCTATGGATAGACCTTAAAAGAGCAGTGCATAACAGACAGCCCAGAAATCTCAAAGAACTGGAAGACTTTTGTAAGGAAGAATGGGCAAACATGCCTCAAAACAAGAATTGAAAGACCCTTGGTTGGCTACAAAAAACGTTTACAAACTGTGATACTTGCCAAAGGGGGCAGTACAAGATATTAACTCTGCAGGGTGCCCAAACTTTTGCAGACACCATTTTTTTTGTTTTCTGTTATTTTGAAAGTGTAAATGATGGAAATAAAATCTAACTTTTGTTGACATATTATGAGAATGTCTAATCTGTAATTTGATGCCTTTTGGAGATTTTTCCTTCTTTCCTTGACTTCTTTATGCACATTAATAAAATGTTTTACCTGGGGTGCCCAAACTTTTGATCCCCACTGTATAGTGGCTCAATGACACAGAATGGAGGTGTTGGCAGCATAAGGAGACCATATAGAGGCTGAATGACACAGCATGATGGTGTTGGCAGCATGAGGAGACCATGTAGTGGCTGAATGGCACAGCCAGGAGTTGGCAGCAGCATGAGTAGACATTAGGCCTTCACAATCCGTAAGATGAAAAGATGAATTCAGAAATTTAAACGGAAGATTTTGGATAGCTAGTGCTACCTACCATAATAAAATTTTTTATTCCCAGACCCAGGCCCAGCAGTGGCATCAGAAAACCATGTATTGCCTGAATGACACAGCCTGGAGTTGACTGAAGCATGAGTACACACTAGGGCTTCACGATCCCCAAAAAAAACACACCATTTTTTTTTATTTAAAATGAAGATTTTTGGATAGCTGGTGCTACTGTCACGATGCCGGCTGGCAGGTAGTGGATCCTCTGTGCCAGAGAGGGATTGGCGTGGACCGTGCTAGTGGATCGGTTCTAAGTCACTACTGGTTTTCACCAGAGCCCGCCGCAAAGCGGGATGGTCTTGCTGCGGCGGTAGTGACCAGGTCGTATCCACTAGCAACGGCTCAACCTCTCTGACTGCTGAAGATGGGCGCGGTACAAGGGAGTAGACAGAAGCAAGGTCGGACGTAGCAGAAGGTCGGGGCAGGCAGCAAGGATCGTAGTCGGGGGCAACGGCAGGAGGTCTGGAACACAGGCTAGGAACACACAAGGAAACGCTTTCACTGGCACAATGGCAACAAGATCCGGCGAGGGAGTGAAGGGGAAGTGAGGTATAAATAGGGAGTGCACAGGTGAACACACTAATTGGAACCACTGCGCCAATCAGCGGCGCAGTGGCCCTTTAAATCGCAGAGACCCGGCGCGCGCGCGCCCTAGGGAGCGGGGCCGCGCGCGCCGGGACAGGACAGACGGAGAGCGAGTCAGGTACGGGAGCCGGGATGCGCATCGCGAGCGGGCGCTACCCGCATCGCGAATCGCATCCCGGCTGGAGACGGTATCGCAGCGCACCGGGTCAGTGGAGCTGCCCGGAGCGCTGCGGTAGCGAGAGAGAAGCGAGCGCTCCGGGGAGGAGCGGGGACCCGGAGCGCTCGGCGTAACAGTACCCCCCCCTTGGGTCTCCCCCTCTTCTTAGAGCCTGAGAACCTGAGGAGCAGACTTTTGTCTAGGATGTTGTCCTCAGGTTCCCAGGATCTCTCTTCAGGTCCACAGCCCTCCCAATCCACCAAAAAGAACTTTTTTCCTCTGACCGTCTTGGAGGCCAGTATCTCTTTCACTGAGAAGACGTCAGAAGAACCGGAGACAGGAGTGGGAGAAACTAATTTGGGAGAGAAACGGTTGATGATGAGTGGTTTAAGAAGAGAGACATGAAAGGCATTAGGAATACGGAGAGAAGGAGGAAGAAGAAGTTTGTAAGAGACAGGATTAATTTGGCACAAGACTTTGAAGGGACCAAGATAGCGTGGACCCAGTTTGTAACTGGGGACACGAAAGCGGACATATTTAGCGGAGAGCCATACCTTGTCTCCGGGAGCAAAAATGGGGGGAGCTCTTCTTTTCTTATCGGCAAACTTTTTCATGCGAGATGAAGCCTGTAAAAGAGAAACTTGGGTCTCTTTCCATATGGTGGAAAGATCACGAGTCACTTCATCTACCGCGGGCAAACCAGAGGGCAAGGGAGTAGGGAGGGGGGGAAGAGGGTGACGGCCGTACACCACGAAAAATGGGGATTTGGAGGAAGATTCAGAGACTCTAAAGTTATACGAGAATTCTACCCATGGTAGAAGATCTGCCCAATCATCCTGGCGGGAGGAAACAAAATGTCGTAAATAATCACCCAAGACCTGGTTAATTCTTTCTACTTGTCCATTGGATTGAGGATGATATGCAGAAGAAAAGTTTAATTTAATCTTGAGTTGTTTACAGAGAGCCCTCCAGAATTTTGACACGAATTGGACGCCTCTATCCGAGACTATTTGTGTGGGCAACCCGTGAAGACGAAAAATGTGTACAAAAAATTGTTTAGCCAACTGAGGCGCTGAAGGAAGACCAGGAAGAGGGATGAAATGTGCCATCTTGGAGAATCGATCAACGACCACCCAAACAACAGTGTTGCCACGGGATGGGGGTAGGTCTGTAATAAAATCCATACCAATCAGAGACCAAGGCTGTTCGGGGACAGGCAGAGGATGAAGAAAACCAGCGGGCTTCTGGCGAGGAGTATCCCGAGCACAGACAGTGCAGGCTCGCACAAAGTCCACGACATCCGTCTCCAGAGTCGGCCACCAATAGAAGCGAGAGATGAGTTGCACAGATTTCTTGATGCCTGTATGACCTGCGAGATGGGAGGAGTGACCCCATTTGAGGATTCCGAGGCGTTGGCGTGGAGAGACGAAGGTCTTTCCTGGAGGAGTTTGCCTGATGGAGGCTGGAGAAGTGGAGATCAGGCAGTCAGGAGGAATGATGTGTTGCGGAGAGAGTTCAACTTCCGAGGCATCCGAGGAACGAGAGAGAGCATCGGCCCTAATGTTCTTATCGGCAGGCCGAAAGTGAATTTCAAAATTAAATCGGGCAAAGAACAGAGACCACCTGGCCTGGCGAGGATTCAGCCGTTGGGCAGACTGGAGATAGGAGAGGTTCTTGTGATCGGTGTAAATAATAACAGGAAATCTTGATCCCTCCAGCAGATGCCTCCATTCCTCAAGTGCTAATTTAATGGCTAGAAGCTCTCGATCCCCGATGGAGTAGTTCCTCTCCGCCGGAGAGAAGGTCCTAGAAAAAAAACCACAAGTAACAGCATGCCCGGAAGAATTTTTTTGTAGAAGGACCGCTCCAGCTCCTACAGAGGAGGCATCAACCTCCAATAGGAAGGGTTTAGATGGGTCAGGTCTGGAGAGCACGGGAGCCGAAGAAAAGGCAGACTTGAGCCGTTTAAAGGCGTCTTCCGCTTGAGGAGGCCAAGACTTGGGATTGGCATTTTTTTTGGTTAAAGCCACGATAGGGGCCACAACGGTAGAAAAATGTGGAATAAATTGCCTGTAATAATTGGCGAACCCCAAAAAACGTTGGATAGCACGGAGTCCGGAGGGGCGTGGCCAATCTAAGACGGCAGAGAGTTTGTCTGGATCCATTTGTAGTCCCTGGCCAGAGACCAAGTATCCTAGGAAAGGAAGAGATTGGCATTCAAACAGACATTTCTCTATCTTGGCATAAAGTTGATTGTCACGAAGTCTCTGAAGAACCATACGGACATGCTGGCGGTGTTCTTCTAGATTGGCAGAAAAAATCAGGATATCGTCCAGATATACAACAACACAGGAGTATAAGAGATCACGAAAAATTTCATTAACAAAGTCTTGGAAGACGGCAGGGGCGTTGCACAGGCCAAAGGGCATGACCAGATACTCAAAGTGTCCATCTCTAGTGTTAAATGCCGTTTTCCATTCATCCCCCTCTCTGATGCGGATGAGATTATAAGCACCTCTTAAGTCCAGTTTGGTAAAGATGTGGGCACCTTGGAGGCGATCAAAGAGTTCAGAGATGAGGGGTAGAGGGTAGCGGTTCTTTATCGTGATTTTATTAAGACCGCGGTAGTCAATGCAAGGGCGTAGAGAGCCATCTTTTTTGGACACAAAGAAAAATCCGGCTCCGGCAGGAGAGGAGGATTTACGGATAAAGCCTTTTTTTAAATTTTCCTGGATGTACTCCGACATAGCAAGAGTCTCTGGGGTGGACAGAGGATAGATTCTGCCCCGGGGTGGAGTAGTGCCCGGGAGGAGGTCAATAAGACAATCATAAGGCCTGTGAGGAGGTAGAGTCTCAGCTTGTTTTTTGCAAAAAACATCCGCAAAGTCCATATAGGCCTTAGGGAGACCGGTTACAGGGGGAACCACAGAGTCACGGCAAGGGGTACTGGGAACCGGTTTTAGGCAGTCCTTGAAACAAGAGGGCCCCCAACTCTTGATCTCCCCAGTGGACCAATCCAGGGTTGGGGAATGGAGTTGAAGCCAGGGTAGTCCAAGGAGGATTTCGGAAGTGCAATTGGGGAGGACCAAAAATTCAATCTTCTCGTGATGAGGTCCGAAGCACATTAGAAGGGGCTCCGTGCGGAAACGTATGGTACAATCCAATCTTTCATTGTTTACACAATTGATGTAGAGGGGTCTGGCGAGACTGGTCACTGGGATGTTGAACCTGTTGACGAGAGAGGCCAAAATAAAATTTCCTGCAGATCCGGAATCCAAGAAGGCCATAGTAGAGAAGGAGAAGGCAGAGGCAGATATCCGCACAGGCACAGTAAGACGTGGAGAAGCAGAGTAGACATCAAGGACTGTCTCACCTTTGTGCGGAGTCAGCGTACGTCTTTCCAGGCGGGGAGGACGGATAGGACAATCCTTCAGAAAGTGTTCGGTACTGGCACAGTACAGACAGAGATTCTCCATGCGGCGTCGTGTCCTCTCTTGAGGTGTCAGGCGAGACCGGTCGACCTGCATAGCCTCCACGGCGGGAGGCACAGAAACGGATTGCAGGGGACCAGAGGAGAGAGGAGCCGGGGAGAAAAAACGTCTTGTGCGAACAAAGTCCATATCCTGGCGGAGCTCCTGACGCCTTTCGGAAAAACGCATGTCAATGCGAGTGGCAAGATGGATGAGTTCATGTAGGTTAGCAGGGATTTCTCGTGCGGCCAGAACATCTTTAATGTTGCTGGATAGGCCTTTTTTAAAGGTCGCGCAGAGGGCCTCATTATTCCAGGATAATTCTGAAGCAAGAGTACGGAATTGTACGGCGTACTCGCCAACGGAAGAATTACCCTGGACCAGGTTCAACAGGGCAGTCTCAGCAGAAGAGGCTCGGGCAGGTTCCTCAAAGACACTTCGAATTTCTGAGAAGAAGGAGTGTATAGAGGCAGTGACGGGGTCATTGCGGTCCCAGAGCGGTGTGGCCTATGACAGAGCTTTTCCAGACAGAAGGCTGACTACGAAAGCCACCTTAGACCTTTCAGTAGGGAACTGGTCCGACATCATCTCCAAGTGCAGGGAACATTGGGAAAGAAAGCCACGGCAGAATTTAGAGTCCCCATCAAATTTATCCGGCAAGGATAGTCGTAGACCAGAAGCGGCCACTCGCTGCGGAGGAGGTGCAGGAGCTGGTGGAGGAGATGATTGCTGAAGCTGTGGTAGTAGCTGCTGTAGCATCACGGTCAGTTGAGACAGCTGTTGGCCTTGTTGCGCTATCTGTTGTGACTGCTGGGCGACCACCGTGGTGAGGTCGGCGACAACTGGCAGAGGAACTTCAGCGGGATCCATGGCCAGATCTACTGTCACGATGCCGGCTGGCAGGTAGTGGATCCTCTGTGCCAGAGAGGGATTGGCGTGGACCGTGCTAGTGGATCGGTTCTAAGTCACTACTGGTTTTCACCAGAGCCCGCCGCAAAGCGGGATGGTCTTGCTGCGGCGGTAGTGACCAGGTCGTATCCACTAGCAACGGCTCAACCTCTCTGACTGCTGAAGATGGGCGCGGTACAAGGGAGTAGACAGAAGCAAGGTCGGACGTAGCAGAAGGTCGGGGCAGGCAGCAAGGATCGTAGTCGGGGGCAACGGCAGGAGGTCTGGAACACAGGCTAGGAACACACAAGGAAACGCTTTCACTGGCACAATGGCAACAAGATCCGGCGAGGGAGTGAAGGGGAAGTGAGGTATAAATAGGGAGTGCACAGGTGAACACACTAATTGGAACCACTGCGCCAATCAGCGGCGCAGTGGCCCTTTAAATCGCAGAGACCCGGCGCGCGCGCGCCCTAGGGAGCGGGGCCGCGCGCGCCGGGACAGGACAGACGGAGAGCGAGTCAGGTACGGGAGCCGGGATGCGCATCGCGAGCGGGCGCTACCCGCATCGCGAATCGCATCCCGGCTGGAGACGGTATCGCAGCGCACCGGGTCAGTGGAGCTGCCCGGAGCGCTGCGGTAGCGAGAGAGAAGCGAGCGCTCCGGGGAGGAGCGGGGACCCGGAGCGCTCGGCGTAACAGCTACCTACCTTAACAAAAAAATTTTATTCCCAGGCCCAGCAGCAGTATCAGTAAACCATATACGTGTGGGTACAAAGGGCCAAATCTAACAAGACCCCACAGGGCTCATGTGGCCATGAGATGTAGGCAGAACATCTCCATTGCCCTGACCAGCAATTGTTTCCAACACTTTTCACCAAGGCAAACCATGTGAAGAAGAGCATGACACCGCAGTGCCCTGCACACATGGTATGCTGAAGGGCCACTGATACTTGTCCGGGCAGTGGAGGCAGAGAACATGGTGGAGGATGAGGACGCGGAGTCACACACTGTCACAGGACCAACGGGCTGACAGAGTGGAGCGGGAACCAGCATGAGTACACAAGAGGGGTTCACAACCCCTAAAATTAAAAGGTAAATTTTGAAATCTCTATTAAAGATGCATGTTAGCTAGTGCTACCATCCAAAAATGTAAGGCCCAAGCCCAGAAGCATCAGTAAGCCAAGTAGTTCTTGAAACACACAGTCAGGAGCATGCATCAGCAGTACCCAAGAGGGTTTCATAACCCCTTACATTGAAAGATCAATGTTTAAATTTCTATTAAGCATGTATTAAGCTACTGCTAAACATCCAAAAATTTAAGGCCCAAGCCCAGCAGCATCAATAAGCCAAGTAATGAACGACTTGAAGCCTACTGTAACTGAGAAACTTCAAAATGGTAAATCTACTACTTGGAATAGTCAATCAATTCCACCAGTCAGTGGTCAGTATCCACAGTTCTCTGTTTCTGCTAGTCCTTGGCAATATTCCTTTTATTACTGGTCTAGTATCAACATGGCAATAATGCTGGAAGAGTAACTCAAGGATAGACACATGTTTTCTACAATACAGAGTCAATATATGGAGACCATATAGTCGCTGAATGACACAGCTTGGAGGTGGCTGAAGCATGAGGAGACCATATAGTGTCTGAATGGCACAGCCTGGAGTTGGCGGCAGATGAGAAGACAATAGGGCCTCACAATCTCTCAGAATAAAAGATGAATTTTGACATTTCCATTGAAGATGTATGGTACCTAGTTATACCATAAACATATATAGGTAATGTCCTAGGCCCAGCAGCATCACTAAACCATATCGTTGCTGAAACGCACAGCCTGGAGGTGGGGAAAGCATAAGGAGCCCATATAGCGTCTGAATGGTACAGCCTGAAGTTGGCCGAAGCATGAGGAGACCATATAGTGGCTGAATGGCACAGCCTGGAGTTGGCAAAAGCATAAGAAGACAAAATAGTAGCTGAATGAAACAGCATGGAGGTGGCAGCAGCAGCATCAGGAGTCCTGAAACTGACCTGGTGACAGAGTGGTGCGGTGGGTGGCAATACCAGTACCCGGTGATGAAGGTGGCTGGAATGTTTGTAACTGGGGAGCAGTGCCTTAAATCTGTTTTGCACTATCCATATTTGTGCAGTGTTGGTGTAGCACCATAGTCAATCTACTCTGATGCATCTGGCATTGGTGGGTGGAAATCCTGGCTGATCCATGCCTGATTCATCTTCACAAAGGTCAGTCTCTCCACATATTTTGTGGACAGACGAGTTTTCCTTGGGTTGACTATGGCCCCTGCCGCACTTAAAATGATGCCACACTATTGACCGGGCAGGACAGTTTTTCCAGGGCAAACTCTGCAAGTTGCGGCCACAAATCAAGTTTGGGTGTGTTAGCATGGGCATGTCAAGGTATGCCACCACCTGCTGGTTCAGGTCCTGCTCCATGTCTACCTGCTGCTGATGTGTTGCTTCACTATATGAAGCTGCTGCTGATGGAGCTGGTACTGCTCCTGCCACCCCACCGCTCCCCAGCAGCCATGGCAGTGGAAGGTGAGCGCAGAGGGCCCCCCCGAGTAAGACCTGCTAGTGGATAGACGATGGCGCCGATAGGCATCAGCCAACTGACTATGTAGGATCTCTCTGTAGTAGGTCAGTTTGTCCTCCCTCTCAGTGGGTGTAAGAAAAGGCACCCATTTTGTGCCAGTAGCGAGGGACCAATAAGGTGGAGACCCAGAAGTCATCCCCGCTGCTGAATGGTGACAATTCGGCTGTCACTACGCAACCAAGTGAGCATGCATCGTGCCATTTGTGCAAGTAACTCGGAGGGACTCCCTGCCTCCATCTCCACTGCATACTGACACGGTGTGTCTGGGTCCTCTGTCTCGCCTTCCTCATTACCCTCTAGCTCCTCTAGTTCATTATGCTCCTCCTCTCCTGTCAGATCACTAGAAACACCGCCCATCTCATCAAACCTAAACTGTGCTCCACTGTGCCCCTCATCCTCCTCCTTCTCTTCCTCCAGTTTAGCCCCCGACAGGGATCGTGTGGCCATGAGATGTAGGCGCAACGTCTCCATTGCTCTGACCAGCCATCGTTTCCAACATTTGTTCTAGGATATGAAGCAGTGGAATGACGTTGTTCATCCCGTAATCCTGGCGACTTACGTATAATATGGCTTCCTCAAAGGGCCTGTCACGTATGAGCTGCCACTGGTTCACATTGAAGTTACAAACGAGATTACCCCTATCCACTTGGATCATCAAGAAATCGGTGATGGCTTTTCTTTGTTCGTATAGTCTGTCCAACATATGTAGGATGGAATTCCAATGTGTGGCAACGTCACAAATCAGACTATGTTGGGGGATATCATTCTGAAGCTGCAGCTCAAGGAGGGTGTGCTTTGCAGTGTACGAGTGGCTGAAGTGCATGCAAAGTTTCCTTACCATTCTTAGGATGTCTCACAAATGGGGGGAACACTTCAGGAACTGCTTGACAACCAGATTTAACACATGTGCCATGCAGGGTTCACGGGTCACCCTTCCTTGTCGCAGCGCAGCCACAATGTTCTTCCGGTTGTTGGTCACCATGGTTCCAATTTCTAGTTTTCGTGGAGTAAGCTATGCTCCTATTTCTTTACGAATGACTTTTAGCAGTTCATTCCCTGTGTGAATCTTTTTACCAAGGCAAACCATGTGAAGAACAGCCTGACACCGCCATGCCCTGCACAAATGGTATGGTGAAGGGCCACTGAGACTTGTCCTGGCAGTGGTGGCTGAGGACACGGTGGAGGATGAGGAGGCGGCGTTGCACACTGTCACAGGACCAATGGGCTGACAGCGTGGAGGAGGAAGTGGCGTAACCTGTCCAAGTTGTGGTCGCCGCTGTGCAGGAACCACATTCACCCAGTGAGCCGTAAAGGACATGTATTGTCCCTGACCGTAGTTACAGCTCCAGACATCGGCGCTAGCATGCACTTTGGTACACACCAACAGATTCAAGGACTGGCCCACCTTCTCTTTCACAAAATTGTGCAGGGCTGGTACTGCCTTCTTCGCAAAGAAATGACGGCTTGATACTCTCAACCTCGGCTCGGCACAATCCATCAATTCTCTGAAAGATGCAGAGTCCACCACTTGAAAAGGGAGGGACTGCAGCACCAGCAACTTAGACAGGAGCACATTCAGCTTCTGCGCCGTTGGATGAGTGGGCGCATTCTGCTGTCTCTTGGACATGGCTTCGCCGATGGATTGTTGGCGGAATGGCTGACTAAAAGTGGGAGAAGCAGGAGCATCTGGAGCGACAGAAGGAGGGTATGACACATAGCTCCATTCGGCTGAGGTGGTGGAGCCTTGGCTAGCTGAAGGAGGAAGCGTCATGCCACTGGGTGATGCAGCAGGCTGGACCACCACATGGGAGCCACAGTTCTCCCAGGCCACTTTATCGTGGTGAAGCATATGTTGATGCAGGGCCGTGGTGCTAACATTGGGACCCTGGCCACGCTTCACCTTCTGCCGACATATCTTGCTTGTGGCTATGTGAACCTCCTCCGGATGCTTGATGAAATACTGCCACACCGCCGAGTAGCTGATTTTCCCACCAACAGTCCACACTAATTGACCGCTACTGCCGCCATGTCCAGGAACCCCTGTTCCACTACCTCCCGGGAAGGGAAAGAGCAACTATGGGATTTTTTAAAACAAATTTTGCTGTCATGGTTTTGGGGGCCATGTTGCATTTAGGAAGTCTGATTAGACACACAGGTATAGGGCGCAACTCCAGCTGACACGCCGGCAACAGGATTTTAGGTGAGTATACACATGAATGTTCTGACTCACGGTTTAGTAGAAAGTTTCTTTCATGTTTATTCAAGTATATTCGGGTATTGTCTCGCAGGACATCAGGTTAGCAGCATAATATGCAAGCAGCAAAGGTGGATACAAGCTCCGTGCTCCCTTCAGTCATGGCCCAACGTTTCAGGGGCAAGCCCCCTTAGTCATGCGCAATGGCTGCCCGGAACATGAGCGATTAAATAGAAGTAAAACAGCTGAAAAATATTAACCCTTTAAAACATTGATCATTATGCGCATAAATATTTATCATTAGGGTACAACTGTAAACAACTATAAAAATACATTGAAGTTACAGCATTCATTCATCCCTCTCGGTGCAAGTGTGTCCAGTTCTGTTATCCAGAACGTTTCTCGCTGTAGCAAACGTTTGCGGTTTAAATCCTCATTGGTCTGAATAGGGACCTGTTCTAACACCTGCCATCTAAGTTCTGAAATTTGGTGTTCTGCCTCTTTAAAATGTCGAGCTACGGTGGTTTCTCGGTATTTAGTGGATGCGCTGGTAGGTCTTGTACAGATTTCAGTAACCTTTTTCTAATAGCTGACTTGTGTTCAGTAATCCTAGTTTTTATATTTCGAGAAGTTTGGCCTACATACCCTTTTCCGCACGGGCATTTTAATAAATAAATGACATTGTCAGAATTACAAGTAAAAAAGCCTTTGCTTTTAATTTTATTCCCTTTACTTGGGTGGGTGACATTGTCCCCTTTGATGATGTTATTACAATTCGAGCACGAGAGGCAAGGGTATGTGCCATATTTCTTAGCAGCCAAAAACGTTTGTCTATCTTTTTTCTTTTTAACGATATCACTTTTAATTAGTTGATCTCCAATAGATTTGCCTTTTTTATGTACATACATAGGTACTGTGTTAAACAGATGTCCGTATTTTTCATCATTTCTTAATGATCCCCAGTATTTTTGAATCGTGTTTTTAACCATCTTACTCCTTTTATCATATGTACCTACATATAGAATCTGTTTTTTATCTTTCTCTTTTCTAGTTGATCTCTTGTTAGTTGCCTTATTTTCTCTTTCTCTTTCTGGATTTTATATTTATTATAACCTTTTACAATAAATTTATTTGCAATCTGTTCGCTAGTTTTTTCGTATTCTATGTCTGTACTTGTAATACGACGAGCTCTTATTCATCACAACGATGGCACCTCCCTTGTCAGCTCTCTTTATGACAAGGGAGAGGTCATTTTTAAGCAACTGTAATGCAAAATATTCAGCTTTATTCAGGTTAGACTTGATATATGGAGTATCCTGCCAATGATTTTCTACTTCTCTAATTACTGTATTTTTGAATACCTCTAAGCTATCATTGTTGATAGGGGGGTCATATGAGGAACTTTTTTTGAGCGACAGTGGAACATCATCACAACCTCCTTTTTTTCCTAGTGAGCGATTAATATCAAAAAGGAACATTTGCATTCGAATATTCCTACAGAATTGATAAAATTCTATTTTAAATTCGAATTTAGACTTAAATTCGAAAAAGACTTAAAAAGTTCCTCATATGACCCCCCTATCAACAATGATAGCTTAGAGGTATTCAAAAATACGGTAATTAGAGAAGTAGAAAATCAATGGCAGGATACTCCATATATCAAGTCTAACCTGAATAAAGCTGAATATTTTGCATTACAGTCGCTTAAAAATGACCCCTCCCTTGTCATAAAGAGAACTGACAAGGGTGGTGCCATCGTTGTGATGAATAAGTCAGACTACATGATAGAAATTTATAATCAATTGTCCGATGGCAAAGTTTATGTTAAATTGAAAAAAGATCCTACATGTGAATTTAAAAGTACAGTTGATGCTTATATTAGGCAGAATGTAGAAGATGGTGTTATTTCAGAAAAATTTGCCAGATCACTTATAGTGGACTATCCTAGAGTTCCAGTGTTGTATACTTTACCTAAAGTCCACAAGGACCGCGAGAGGCCTCCAGGGCGCCCGATCGTATCTGGATCGGGATCCCTGTTACAGCCTCTTGCGATCCTTGTGGATAGTTACCTACAGAAAGAAGTAAAAAAACTACCTAGATGTTTACTTGATACTACAGATTTTTTGTCACGTTTGGAAAAGGTTGATTTTCATGATGTTACCTATTTATGTACTTTAGATGTACAAAGTTTGTACACAAATATCCCCCAAGAGGAAGGTATAAGAGAAATTTTAGCAAATAATCCCATGCTAAATAATAGAATGCTAGCTTTTTTGATGACTATTTTAGAAATGGCGCTCACAAAAAATTATTTCAGATTTGATACGGGGTTTTACCTCCAAAAACATGGCGTTTCAATGGGGTCCTCTGTGGCCCCATCTCTAGCGAATGTATTCATGTCTAAATTTAAAGATCAGTATGTTTTTTCCACAGGAATGTTGGACCCGTCGTCGACGTGGGTTCGCTACGTCGACGACGTGTTTATGGTATGGCGTAATACAGAAGAATCATTACTAGATTTTGTCAGCAAATTAAATCAGGTACATGAGAGCATTAAATTCACTCTTACCTATGATAAAACTAGGATACATTTCTTAGATGTAGAGGTAACAAAAACAGGGACTAGCTGTTCCACTACACTCTATACAAAACCGACTGATCAGAATAATATGCTACATAAAAATAGTTACCATGCTCCCAACATCTTTAATAGCCTACTCCGAAGCCAGTTTATAAGAGCTCGTCGTATTACAAGTACAGACATAGAATACGAAAAAACTAGCGAACAGATTGCAAATAAATTTATTGTAAAAGGTTATAATAAATATAAAATCCAGAAAGAGAAAGAGAAAATAAGGCAACTAACAAGAGAACAATTGAGGACTAGATCAACTAGAAAAGAGAAAGATAAAAAACAGATTCTATATGTAGGTACATATGATAAAAGGAGTAAGATGGTTAAAAACACGATTCAAAAATACTGGGGATTATTAAGAAATGATGAAAAATACGGACATCTGTTTAACACAGTACCTATGTATGTACATAAAAAAGGCAAATCTATTGGAGATCAACTAATTAAAAGTGATATCGTTAAAAAGAAAAAAGATAGACAAACGTTTTTGGCTGCTAAGAAATATGGCACATACCCTTGCCTCTCGTGCTCGAATTGTAATAACATCATCAAAGGGGACAATGTCACCCACCCAAGTAAAGGGAATAAAATTAAAAGCAAAGGCTTTTTTACTTGTAATTCTGACAATGTCATTTATTTATTAAAATGCCCGTGCGGAAAAGGGTATGTAGGCCAAACTTCTCGAAATATAAAAACTAGGATTACTGAACACAAGTCAGCTATTAGAAAAAGGTTACTGAAATCTGTACAAGACCTACCAGATAGCGCATCCACTAAATATGGAGAAACCACCGTAGCTCGACATTTTAAAGAGGCAGAACACCAAATTTCAGAACTTAGATGGCAGGTGTTAGAACAGGTCCCTATTCAGACCAATGAGGATTTAAACCGCAAACGTTTGCTACAGCGAGAAACGTTCTGGATAACAGAACTGGACACACTTGCACCGAGAGGGATGAATGAATGCTGTAACTTCAATGTATTTTTATAGTTGTTTACAGTTGTACCCTAATGATAAATATTTATGCGCATAATGATCAATGTTTTAAAGGGTTAATATTTTTCAGCTGTTTTACTTCTATTTAATCGCTCATGTTCCGGGCAGCCATTGCGCATGACTAAGGGGGCTTGCCCCTGAAACATTGGGCCATGACTGAAGGGAGCACGGAGCTTGTATCCACCTTTGCTGCTTGCATATTATGCTGCTAACCTGATGTCCTGCGAGACAATACCCGAATATACTTGAATAAACATGAAAGAAACTTTCTACTAAACCGTGAGTCAGAACATTCATGTGTATACTCACCTAAAATCCTGTTGCCGGCGTGTCAGCTGGAGTTGCGTCCTATACCTGTGTGTCTAATCATGAATCATTGAACAGAGAGGCTGGAGCTCTGTCGTATAGGAGTTGTTTATACACTCTACACATTGAAATAACTCGGTTACTACTCTGTATACTAGAGCATTTAGGAAGCCCCCATGGTGCCAGAACAGCAAAATAACCCCCACATGGCATACTATTTTGGAAACTACACCCCTCAAGGAACGTAACAAGGGGTATAGTGAACCTTAACACCTCACAGGTGTTTGACGACTTTGCGTTGAAGCTGGACATGAAAATGTTAAAATTAGATTTTTAACACTAAAATTATGGTGTTACCCCAAATTTTTCTTTTTTACAAGGGGCAATAGGTGCAAATGGACCCCATTTTTGAAGAGCAATTTCTCCAAATTAAGAAAATGCCCCACATGTGGACGTTAAGTGCTCTGCTGGCACACTACAATGCTCAGAAGAGAAGGAGCAAAATTTGGCTTTTTGAAATTCTGCTGAAATGGTTTTTGGGGAGCATGTTGCATTTAGAAAGTCCCCAGGGTGCCAGAACAGCAAGAAAATGCCCCATATGTGGATGTTCAGTGCTCTGCTGGTGAACTACAGGTCTTAGAACAGAAGGAGAGCCATTGGTCTTTTGGAGAGACAATTTTGCTGAAATTGAAGTTGAGGGGCCATGTGCATTTTTAAACCTCCCATGATGATAGATCAGCAGAAACCCCCCACATGTGACACCATTTTGGAAACTAAACCCCTCCAGGAACATAACAAGGGTTACAGTGAGTACTTAAACAGGTTTTTTGAACAGTGGGCCGTAAAAGTCTAAAATTAGATTTTTAACACTAAAATTATGGTATTAACCAAATTTTTTTTTAGTTTCACGTGTAGTAAGAGGAAAAAAAAGCTCTACAAAATTTGTAGCCCAATTTCTCCAGAATAAGGAAAAACCCAATATATGGCAGTAAAGCACTAAGCGGGTGCAAAACAGAGCTTAGGAGTGAGACAGCACCGATGAGATTTGAGGCCTAAAGTGGTGCTTTGCACTGCAATGGTTGAGGTTCTGACATAAAATCTGGAGAAAAAAAAACCCTGGCAAGTGACCATGATTTTGAAACTATACCCCTCAAGGAAGGTAACAAGGAGTACTGTGAGTACTTATACCTCAAAGGTTTTTTGAACAGTGGACTGTAAATTGAAAAATTAGATTTTTTTACACTAAAATGCTGGGGTTACCCAATTTTTAACATTTTCCCAAGGCGTAATTGGATAAATTGGGTTAAAAATTTTGGAGGGCTTTTTCTCTTGACTATATAAATACATCCAAATATGGGGTAACGTGCTGGGCGGGTGAACAACAAGGCTCAAAAGTCATAGAGGTCTGTTTGCATTTGAGGCCTATGGCATATCAGTAGTTGACGGTTACATACATTCAGAGGAAAATACAAAAATGAAACACCCACATGTGACACCATTACAGAAAGTACCAATCCTGAGGAATGGGTATAGGGGTAAAGAGGACATTTTGAACTCATAGGTGTTTTCTTAATTTATTTTCCATGAAGGGTGGATGAAGGGTAGCTTTTGAAAATTGCAATTTTCAATCTATGCTCTGCTTCATCATTCTGGGAACAACTAACATCTGACTCCGAATTGTCGCCTGGAAATACGACAGAGCTCATGAGCGAGAACTCTTCGCATTTACAAACAGTACACCCCCTAAGGAAGGTGTATAGGGGTGAAGTGGAGATTTGGAACAGATGGGTGTTCCCTAAATTTATTTTCCAGGAATGGATGAAATGTATTATGGGGGGGGGGGGGGGGGGGGGATAAAATTGCAATTTTAATACTGATATGCCAATTCCCAGAATGATGACCCAGAGTATAGCCGGAAGTAAAAATTATGCCCGCCCCAAACCCAATGCTCTGAATCATCATTCTGGGAATGTGATGTGTGTGGCCATCCCTATTCTATTACCTCAATTGCACATCCCGCATGGAAGTGTGATACTTCCTGATACAGTATTTAATGCAGAGGACCGGATGATCTGGGCAAGTGTCACACTGAGTGGTAGTGTCCTTCCGAATCCCCCTCCTGTGACACACTCTGCATTTTTTATGGTATCGTCCCTTCTTTCCAGTGTGGGGGACCTCACCTGAAAAGTGTTGGCTGGGGACGATCCGGGGCACTAAAATTTCCAGTGTTGCTCTGACCTGCTCCTTGGCGGTCACCAAAGATGAGGGCCTTTAGAACTACCTCTTGAAACTGCAGGAATGTCCCTGTGTTGCCAGCGTACTGTACCATGTAGACAGCAACTTTTTTGCACCATACCCGTGTTTTGCGCATGGCATCATATGGTTTGAGGACTTGATCAGAGAGATCAACTCCCTCCATATACTGATTGTAGTTCAGAATACAATCAGGCTTGAGGACCGGTACCTCGTAAAGGGACAGGAGTGCTGCCGTTCCCATGAACATCCCTCTTGTCCTTATACCTGACCAGCAACAGGTTTTCATGGAAAAAGGCACGGGATTCACCCTGGGGGATGGGAGCGTGTAGGGGTTGGGGCGGAAGGCATCTTTGATTCTTCCGGACTGTCCCACAACGACTGTAGATCTGACGGCGAGGGATGTGAAGAGAGGGATACTAGTATAAAAGTTATCCACGTAAAGGTGGTAACATTTATCTTGCAATGGGTGCAAAAGGCTCCAAACGATTTTCCTGCTAACACCCAGAGTGTGGGGACATTCTGGGGGTTCAAAGCGGGAATCTCGTCCCTGAGGTACTCTTGCAAAGTTTATACATCTTCACGCCATACCACGCTCGCTTGGTTAAAATGTATTGCTGGAAGCTGAGTCTCCCATTAAAGCTGATTAAAGTTCAACAATAGTGACCTCCCGCCTAGGGACATAGGCCTCCCAAATTTGGCCCCAGACCAGTCTGATTTTATATAGGCGGTCATACGCGGGATCACTTCGAGGGGGACATGCTGCATTATCAGCATAATGCAAACATTTCTGAATGGCCTCAAACTGTGTCATTGCCATACTGTAGAGCTGGGTCTGATAGAGGAAGTCCCCACTCCAGTCTGACACTGGGTTTTTTAACTAGACCCATATGCAGCACGAGGCCCCAAAAGGTCCTCATTTCGGCTACATTGATGGCATACCATTCATTGGGTCTAGCTAAAAATGAGCCCGGGTTTGCGGCGACGAACTGTTGGGTGTACAGGTTCGTCTGGTCAACCATCAGATTGACAAAGTCGTCCCTGAAAAAAAAAAGACTGAAATAGTCCATTTCAGTGAACCCACCAATGTCAATCTTGATTCCTGAGTCGCCAACAAACTTAGGAATCACGGGCTCGTGGTCCGCTGGCTGAGTCCAGACAAGTTTGCCGGTACCAGGCACCAGTAAACTTGGCTAGGGGGCTTGACTAGTATGAACGCCAGGGGGACTTATACTAGCATGGGCCACAGGGTCAGGAGAAGAGGTGGTTTGCGGACTCCCATGGCGGCATCTCTGCCGCCTTGGTGGCTCATCATCAGAAGATGATCAGGAGGACTAGAAAATAAGGAAGGTGTGGGTCTTCCTCATCCTCTGTGATGATTTCAGAGTCGGAGGTAAGTAAGGCATATGCCTCCTCCGCTGAAAACTCCCTGTGGGTCATTTCCCTACTCTAATGGGGGGGGGGGGGGGGGTGAAGTATTAAGCATTTTATTATTTTATTTTTCAGGTATTTTGTGTGGGGGTCTGTGTAGTTGCCACCAGCCACTGTTCTGGGTTGAGTGGTAAGACCCCCCACTGACTTCTGCGCCCCCTGCCGCCACAAAGCACTAATCAGTGTGCACACCAGTGATTAGTTAAACACTTTTCTTTGGCGTAGGGTTTTTTGTGCTAGAAGTCTTTATTTATTTATTTTTTTAATTAGTTTTATTTTATTTTTTTATATTTTAATTCTTAGGGCAGGGTAGTTAGTTAGGTTACGGAGGGTTAGGAAGGTAGTATCGCACCACCCCACACGCAGCACATACACAAATAAATATATAGGGGGGGGAAACTTTGTGTATGTGCTGCGTGTGGGGTGGGGCGATTCTATCTCCCTAACCTGCCCGTCCTGTGTCCCCCCATCACCATTAACTCCCTGCGGCCCCGCCAGGACATAGCGCACGCCGGGATGTCACTGACATCCAGTGCGTGCGCCCATGGAAACGAAGGTGCCGAGGACCAGAGGATAGAGAAGGAGGAAGACTCGCGCTGGCCAACTTGGTAAGTGACCAGCGGCACGTCATCTTCGGTGCTACAGCCGAAGCAGTGGTCTGAGCACTGAAGTGGGCAGCACACAGGCATACAGCCTCCAGCCTTACACTGTATATGGCTGGAGGCTGTATGTCTGTGGGGTAACACTGCCTACATCAGTGGTCTTCAACCTGTGGACCTCCAGATGTTGCAAAACTGCAACTCCCAGCATGCCCGGACAGCCGTTGGATGTCTGGGCATGCTGGGAGTTGTAGTTTTGCAACATCTGGAGGTCTGCAGGATGAAGACCACTGGCCTACATAATGTGGGGGAACACTGCCTGCCTAATGTGGGGGGAACACTGCCTGCCTAATGTGGGGGAACACTGCCTGCCTAATGTGGGGGAACACTGCCTGCCTAATGTGGGGGAACACTGCTATTGTTGGGAAAATGACTTGAGAGTGGCACTTGCCAAGGTAAAGCCGCACATTTCTGAACTGGTCTCTGAAAGACAACAGCAGAAGTCACACTGATTTGCACTAAATATTCATTATGTGATTGTGTGAAAATCATGTTTTCATGGTTTTTTCTTTGTTCTTAATGGTTTTGTTCATGTTGTGCACCTATGTATAAATAAATACTTAAATATATACCTCCTATGTTTTGAATATGAAAAAATCATATTTTATTTTTCCAATTAAGAGGGGTTCGGTGAATGCGCATATGAAACTGGTGGGGTTCAGTACCTCCAACAAGGTTAAGAACCACTGTATTAGTGTATTAGGGGGGAACAGGGCAGGACTGGGGATTAAAACCAGCCCTGGAAATAATTGCTGACCAGCCCCATGTCAGCCATCGGTAGCCACTAGAGATGAGCGAACTTACAGTAAATTCGATTCGTCACGAACTTCTCGGCTCGGCAGTTGATGACTTATCCTGCGTAAATTAGTTCAGCCTTCAGGTGCTCCGGTGGGCTGGAAAAGGTGCATACATTCCTAGGAAAGAGTCTCCTAGGACTGTATCCATTTTTTTCAGCCCACCGGAGCACCTGAAAGCTGAACTAATTTATGCAGGAAAAGTCATCAACTGCTGAGCCGAGAAGTTCGTGATGAATCGAATTTACTGTAAGTTCGCTCATCTCTAGTAGCCACGCCTAGATTTATCCCTTTACAGTACACTAATTATATATATATATATATATATATATATATATATATATATATTATTATTTTATTTTTCACTATAGCACTATAGTGAAGCAATTTATAGATGTGTCAATTTTCCATGCATTATAATACTGAATATGTCTATATAAGTCATACATTTACCAAGTAACAATAGTATGGGAGGAAAGGAAATGGATATGGTACAGTACTTTTAAGAACGCCATTTTTCTTCTCCGTTCTTCCCCAGGGCAACGACTCTGGGCTCCGGCAGGGCAATCATTCACGGCGCCGCAGGGGAACGCTGGGGCACGGGTCACTACACTGGCCCGACGCAGCTTCCGCATACTTCACTCTCTCTGGGCCGCAGGGGGGAGGGAGAAACTATGGGACGCTGGGGGGCGTAGGGGTACGCTGAGGCCTATAATAGCAGCCCCTGATCATGTGACTCCGACTCCTCCATGTGACTGATCACATGACGGACCGTCATGTGATCAGTCACATGGAGGAGTCGGAGTCACATGATCAGTGGCTGCTGACGGTGACATCATCGCAGGTCCTGCGGCGCCGGGGAGGGAAATTTAAAAATAAATAAAAATCAAATCACTGCGCTCTGGATGCGCAGGTACTGCTGGGGTGAGTGGCGGGGCTGGGAGCCTACAGCTCATAGCTCCACCTCTCTGTGGCCGCTTCACACAAGGTCCTGACTTAGTGTCAGCACCTTGTGTGAGTGAGCAGCCACTGTGTGCCCATCGGGAATCTTCCTGGTATCCCGCTAGGCCAGTCCGGCCCTGGGGGGGGAGATGGCAGCACGGGGCTCCGTCCTGCACACCAGATCTCTGTGAAATAGTGGGCAGAACGGAGCACTCCTGAACCCACCTCCTCCCTCCCTATACTGCAGTGATTGGTGCGGTCACTGCAACCACCCAATCACTGCTGTACTGGGGGGGGGTGACAACAGTGCCACCTCCCAGTACAGTATGGATGATGATTGGTGGTGTATATTACTGGGTCATCGGGTCACACGTCTGAATTGACCGTCAATTTGCAGCGATCGCCTATATGGGGGACCTCAGGACCCCACTGGGCGATATGCCGGGATGCCTGCTGAACGGCGAGCTGCAGGGGCCGGAAGAACGCAGGGCGTACCCATACGCCCTGAGTCCTTAAGGACTCGGAAATGAGGGTGTATGTATACGCACTGCGTCCTTAAGGGGTTAACAATACCTTTGTATTATTTTGTTATATTAGAAAACTACCTCCTTATTGTTAACATCATCTTGTCAAAAATAACCTAATATCTGAGGAAATAGTCGGCTCAGATGTGAATTGTATCGATTCTATATGTCTGCAATTTTCCAGATCATCATTTTTATAATTTTTGATAGTTTTCATGTTTTTAATTTTCATAATTAATAATTTTTATGACCATATTCATAATTCATAATTGAGTTATGCAGTTAAAATTACCACAACACTGGCCCTCATTTACTATTCTAAACCCGACCTCTTTTGTCGGGTTTTTTTGTCGCATCTTTGTCTGCGCCATGTCGCAGACATCGTGCCCCAGTCTGCGACACGATGCAACATTTTTTCCCAACGGACCCGATGTGGATTCTCCCAAACCCGAAAAAGGGGCGTAACCCGACATTTCTGAGCTTTCCCACGTATTTATAAAGGTTTCCAACCCGAATTTATTGTATTGTTGTGGATTTTTTCCCGACAGCTCAGAGGAGTTGGAAACCAAAACCAACAAAACCCACGTGCGACAAACAGGATGCGACATAATAATAAATACCAGGGGAAAAAAGCAGTCGGGTAAGAAAGCAAGATAGACTTACAACCCGATTTTCTTAGTAAATGAGGGCCACTGTGTTTTGACACTTACCTGCTTTGAAACATTTTGGATATTCCAATTTTCCTTGATCACAAGTAACTTTCATCTGAGTGCCAGGAAGAGCCTGATATCCATTAGGGCAAATAAATTCTATCATGTCACCATGTTTAAGATAAATCTTTCTTCCCAGTATCCACCTTATCCTTATATTATTGTCTCTCATGTCCTTTTCCTTTGCAGTACATGGCTCTGAAACATAAATGGACATTTTTTTTTATTATATTCATCAAAATTACATCTGATTCTAGTCAATAATTCAATAAGTCAAGTAAAATATATGCAACGACATAAGTTTCCTCCTGTTCCACCATTGTACCACTGTAAAATAAGTGAGATGATTTATACACTTACCTTCTGGAAAGCCGGAGTAATGAAGAAAACTGTGTCCCTATAGCAGAATGTGACCCTCCACACAGGGACATTGTTTTCTGCTTTACAGCCCGCTCCCTCTCACTCCATCCCGCTACCCTCTCTCAGGGGGACAGGGACACCGTTTTTCCTCACATCTCCCAGCCTTTCTCCCATCCACCAGCGCCACACATCCACTATCCTTCTGCTAGCTGATGCAAGACTACAACCCCCAGCATGTCCTCACTGTAAGGGCATATTGTGGGAGTTGTAGTCTAGCAACTGGTTTCGAGCAGATGGTAGATGTGCGGTGCCGGCAGGTAATAGATGTGAGGACGGGTGGGAGAGAGGCTTTGGAGCGCTCCTCTGACTGTGCTCCACTGTCTGTCTAAGCGGTCGGAATATGTACGGAGAAACTGTGAAAATGTGTCCAAGTCCCCCTGAGAAAGAATAGCGGTGATGGAGAGACAAGGAGCGGGCTGTAAAGCAGAAAACAATGTCCCTGTGCGAAGGGTCACATTCTGCTACAGGGACAAAGTTTTCTTCATTACAGAACAGCTGATGCCCACTGATGCACTATGGCCCAGATTTACTAAGAGTGGAGTGTAGTTTTCTTTGTGGGTTTTAATTCCCTACATTTTCCATGGTATTTACTAATGTTTCCCTACATTTTGAATTCTTTTACACATCCTCTGATATGTGGGGTTTTCCTCAGCTCAAATCCACCACATTTTCTGTGGAAACCTTAGTAAATATGTTGGGATTTTTGTGAAAATGTCAGGGACATGCCTCTTTTCTGTGGCCACGCCTACTCCCCCAACCGCCATGCCACTTTTTCAGATTTTTTCAATAAAATGGAGAGTTGGTCCTTTTTTTTATTTTTTATTTTTTTTCAATGTGCCAGAATCTGGAGCACAACCCGACAATAGTAAATCAGGGCCTTTGTCTTCAGTTGTAGTGAATTTTAGAGTGAGATACTGGATATATGTAAACCAAGCCTTAGACTTTCCTTCCAGGTCTAGGGGTATTCCAGGAAAAAAACTTTTTTTATATTTATCAACTGGGTTCAGAAAGTTAAATCGATTTGTAAATTACTTCTATAAAAAAAAATCTCAATCCTTTCAATAGTTATAAGCTGCTGAAGTTGAGTTGATCTTTTCTGTCTGGCAACAGTGCTCTCTGCTGACATCTCTGCTTGTCTCGGGAACTGCACAGAGTAGAAGAGGTTTGGTATGGGGATTTGCTTCTACTCTGGACAGTTCCCGAGACAGGTGTCATGAGAGAGCAAACAAGAACAAGTCAAATTCAGCAGCTCATAAGTACTGAAAGGATTAAGATTTTTTAATAGAAGTAATTTACGAATCTGTTTAACTTTCTGGAGCCAGTTGATATATATTAAAAAAAAAGTTTTTTCCTAGAAAACCCCTTTAAATCAAAGTAATGTTTCTCCTAATATGAAAGTCAGTTTGGGGATAGTTCATTTGCATCTACATCTAAAAGACATGGGGGGACATTTATCAATGTTGTATGTTTTATTATTTTTTTTTTTACTAATTTGCACCCCAATTTGCTATAAAGGTGCACGATCTTAATAAATATGGCACCTTTTGAGTTTTACCTCAGATTTTGCGGTCTACAGCCACGTTGCCTCAACATGGAATGAATTTGTTGCTTCTATAAGGTTGATGCACCTTTTTATGAGCCCTTTTACCAAGAGGTGCATATAGTAAATATCGCCCGCAGCTTTGGAAAATGCCCACAGGTGGATTTCACAGTCAGTTATAAAAACTGCTAGCATCCATGATGTCATGAATCACATTTATAAATGGAGTTATACGTAAACCAATAATATTAACCACTTAAGGACCAATGATCGTCTGGCCAATAGCAGCCGGCTGGGAAGGGGTTATCCCACCTCTTTTCGCCGCTCTGCCAGCTAAGTTCTGTCAGTGGTCAGAGCTGCCAGAAGGAGCCAGGGACGTCCCCTCTGCTGTGATCAGACCTCTCACCATGCCGGCTGGCAGGAGGTGGATCCTCTGTGCCAGAGAGGGATTGGCGTGGACCGTGCTAGTGGACCGGTTCTAAGTCACTACTGGTTTTCACCAGAGCCCGCCGCAAAGCGGGATGGTCTTGCTGCGGCGGTAGTGACCAGGTCGTATCCACTAGCAACGGCTCAACCTCTCTGACTGCTGAAGATAGGCGCGGTACAAGGGAGTAGACAGAAGCAAGGTCGGACGTAGCAGAAGGTCGGGGCAGGCAGCAAGGATCGTAGTCAGGGGCAACGGCAGGAGGTCTGGAACACAGGCTAGGAACACACAAGGAAACGCTTTCACTGGCACAATGGCAACAAGATCCGGCGAGGGAGTGCAGGGGAAGTGAGGTATAAATAGGGAGTGCACAGGTGAACACACTAATTAGAACCACTGCGCCAATCAGCGGCGCAGTGGCCCTTTAAATCGCAGAGACTCGGCGCGCGCGCGCCCTAGGGAGCGGGGCCGCGCGCGCCGGGACAGGACCGACGGAGAGCGAGTCAGGTACGGGAGCCGGGGTGCGCATCGCGAGCGGGCGCCACCCGCATCGCGAATCGCATCCCGGCTGGAGGCGGTATCGCAGCGCACCGGGTCAGTGGATCTGACCGGAGCGCTGCAGTAGCGAGAGTGTAGCGAGCGCTCCGGGGAGGAGCGGGGACCCGGAGCGCTCGGCGTAACAGTACCCCCCCCCTTGGGTCTCCCCCTCTTCTTAGAGCCTGAGAACCTGAGGAGCAGACTTTTGTCTAGGATATTGTCCTCAGGTTCCCAGAATCTCTCTTCAGGCCCACAACCCTCCCAATCGACTAAAAAAAAAGTTTTCCCTCTGACCTTCTTGGAGGCCAGTATCTCCTTTACGGAGAAGATGTCCGAGGAGCCGGAAACAGAAGTGGGAGAAACAAGTTTGGGAGAGAAACGGTTGATGATGAGTGGTTTAAGAAGAGAAACGTGAAAGGCATTAGGAATACGAAGAGAAGGAGGAAGAAGAAGTTTGTAAGAGACAGGATTAATCTGGCACAAAATTTTGAAAGGACCAAGATAGCGTGGTCCCAATTTGTAGCTAGGGACACGGAAGCGGACATATTTAGCGGAGAGCCATACCTTGTCTCCAGGAGAAAAAATGGGGGGAGCTCTTCTTTTCTTATCAGCAAACTTCTTCATGCGTGATGAAGCCTGTAAGAGAGAATTTTGGGTCTCTTTCCATATGGTGGAAAGATCACGAGATATTTCATCCACAGCGGGCAAACCAGAGGGCAAGGGAGTAGGGAGGGGGGGAAGAGGGTGACGGCCGTACACCACGAAAAATGGGGATTTGGAGGAAGATTCAGAGACTCTGAAGTTATACGAGAATTCGGCCCATGGTAGAAGATCTGCCCAGTCATCCTGGCGGGAGGAAACAAAATGCCGTAAATAATCACCCAGGACCTGGTTAATTCTTTCTACTTGCCCATTGGATTGAGGATGATATGCAGAAGAAAAGTTTAATTTAATCTTGAGTTGTTTACAGAGAGCCCTCCAGAATTTTGACACGAATTGGACGCCTCTATCCGAGACGATCTGCGTGGGCAACCCGTGAAGACGAAAAATGTGTACAAAAAATTGTTTTGCCAACTGAGGCGCTGAAGGAAGACCAGGAAGAGGGATGAAATGTGCCATCTTGGAGAATCGATCAACGACCACCCAAACAACAGTGTTGCCATGGGATGGGGGTAAGTCTGTAATAAAGTCCATACCAATCAGAGACCAAGGCTGTTCGGGGACAGGCAGAGGATGAAGAAGACCAGCAGGCTTCTGGCGAGGAGTCTTATCCCGGGCACAGACAGTACAGGCTCGCACAAAATCCACAACATCCGTCTCCAGAGTCGGCCACCAATAGAAACGAGAGATGAGTTGCACGGATTTCTTGATGCCCGCATGACCTGCGAGATGGGAGGAGTGACCCCATTTGAGGATTCCGAGGCGTTGGCGTGGAGAGACGAAGGTCTTCCCTGGAGGAGTTTGCCTGATGGAGGCTGGAGAAGTGGAGATCAGGCAGTCAGGAGGAATGATGTGTTGCGGAGAGAGCTCTACTTCCGAGGCATCCGAGGAACGAGAGAGAGCATCGGCCCTAATGTTCTTATCGGCAGGCCGAAAGTGAATTTCAAAATTAAATCGGGCAAAGAACAGAGACCACCTGGCCTGGCGAGGATTGAGCCGTTGGGCAGACTGGAGATAGGAGAGGTTCTTGTGATCGGTGTAAATAATAACTGGAAATCTTGATCCCTCCAGCAGATGCCTCCATTCCTCAAGTGCTAATTTAATGGCTAGAAGCTCTCAATCCCCGATGGAGTAGTTCCTCTCCGCCGGAGAGAAGGTCCTAGAAAAAAAAACCACAAGTAACAGCATGCCCGGAAGAATTTTTTTGTAGAAGGACCACTCCAGCTCCTACTGCGGAGGCATCAACCTCCAATAGGAAGGGTTTAGATGGGTCAGGTCTGGAGAGCACGGGAGCCGAAGAAAAGGCAGACTTGAGCTGTTTAAAGGCGTCTTCCGCTTGAGGAGGCCATGACTTAGGATTGGCATTCTTTTTGGTTAAAGCCACGATAGGAGCCACAATGGTGGAAAAATGTGGAATAAATTGTCTGTAATAATTGGCGAACCCCAAAAAACGTTGGATAGCACGGAGTCCGGAGGGGCGTGGCCAATCTAAGACGGCAGAGAGTTTGTCTGGATCCATTTGTAGTCCCTGGCCAGAGACCAAGTATCCTAGGAAAGGAAGAGATTGACATTCAAACAGACATTTCTCCATTTTGGCATAAAGTTGATTGTCACGAAGTCTCTGAAGAACCATGCGGACATGCTGGCGGTGTTCTTCTAGATTGGCAGAAAAAATCAGGATATCGTCCAGATATACAACAACACAGGAATATAAGAGATCACGAAAAATTTTGTTAACAAAGTCTTGGAAGACGGCAGGGGCGTTGCACAGGCCAAAGGGCATGACCAGATACTCAAAGTGTCCATCTCTAGTGTTAAATGCCGTTTTCCATTCATCCCCCTCTCTGATGCGGATGAGATTATAAGCACCTCTTAAGTCCAGTTTGGTAAAGATGTGGGCACCTTGGAGGCGATCAAAGAGTTCAGAGATGAGAGGTAGGGGGTAGCGGTTCTTTACCGTGATTTTATTAAGACCACGGTAGTCAATGCAAGGACGTAGGGAGCCATCTTTTTTGGACACAAAGAAAAATCCGGCTCCGGCAGGAGAGGAGGATTTGCGGATAAAGCCCTTTTTTTAAATTTTCCTGGATGTACTCAGACATAGCAAGAGTCTCTGGGGCAGAGAGAGGATAAATTCTGCCCCGGGGTGGAGTAGTGCCCGGGAGGAGGTCAATAGGACAGTCATAAGGCCTGTGAGGAGGTAGAGTCTCAGCTTGTTTTTTGCAAAAAACATCCGCAAAGTCCATATAGGCCTTAGGGAGACCGAATACAGGGGGAACCACAGAGTCACGGCAAGGAGTACTGGGAACCGGTTTAAGGCAGTCCTTGAAACAAGAGGGGCCCCAACTCTTGATCTCCCCAGTGGACCAATCCAGGGTTGGGGAATGGTGTTGAAGCCAGGGTAGTCCAAGGAGAATTTCGGAAGTGCAATTGGGGAGGACCAAAAACTCAATTTTCTCGTGATGAGGTCCGATGCACATTAGGAGGGGCTCCGTGCGGAAACGTATGGTACAGTCCAATCTTTCATTGTTAACACAATTGATGTAGAGGGGTCTGGCGAGACTGGTCACCGGGATGTTGAACCTGTTGACGAGAGAGGCCAAAATAAAATTTCCTGCAGATCCGGAATCCAAGAAGGCCATAGTAGAGAAGGAGAAGGTAGAGGCAGATATCCGCACAGGCACAGTAAGACGTGGAGAAGCAGAGTTGACATCAAGGACTGTCTCACCTTTGTGCGGAGTCAGCGTACGTCTTTCCAGGCGGGGAGGACGGATAGGACAATCCTTCAGGAAGTGTTCGGTACCGGCACAGTACAGGCAGAGATTCTCCATGCGGCGTCGTGTCCTCTCTTGAGGTGTCAGGCGAGACCGGTCGACCTGCATAGCCTCCACGGCGGGAGGCACAGGAACGGATTGCAGGGGACCAGAGGAGAGAGGAGCCGGGGAGAAAAAACGCCTCGTGCGAACAAAGTCCATATCCTGGCGGAGCTCCTGACGCCTTTCGGAAAAACGCATGTCAATGCGAGTGGCTAGATGAATGAGTTCATGTAGGTTAGCAGGAATTTCTCGTGCGGCCAGAACATCTTTAATGTTGCTGGATAGGCCTTTTTTAAAGGTCGCGCAGAGGGCCTCATTATTCCAGGATAGTTCTGAAGCAAGAGTACGGAATTGTACGGCGTACTCGCCAACGGAAGAATTACTCTGGACCAGGTTCAACAGGGCAGTCTCAGCAGAAGAGGCTCGGGCAGGTTCCTCAAAGACACTTCGAATTTCCGAGAAGAAGGAGTGTACAGAGGCAGTGACGGGGTCATTGCGGTCCCAGAGCGGTGTGGCCCATGACAGAGCTTTTCCAGACAGAAGGCTGACTACGAAAGCCACCTTAGACCTTTCAGTAGGAAACTGGTCCGACATCATCTCCAAGTGCAGGGAACATTGAGAAAGAAAGCCACGGCAAAATTTAGAGTCCCCATCAAATTTATCCGGCAAGGATAGTCGTAGGCCTGAAGCGGCCACTCGCTGCGGAGGAGGTGCAGGAGCTGGCGGAGGAGATGATTGCTGAAGCTGTGGTAGTAGCTGCTGTAGCATCACGGTCAGTTGAGACAGCTGGTGGCCTTGTTGCGCTATCTGTTGTGACTGCTGGGCGACCACCGTGGTGAGGTCGGCGACAACTGGCAGAGGAACTTCAGCGGGATCCATGGCTGGATCTACTGTCACGATGCCGGCTGGCAGGAGGTGGATCCTCTGTGCCAGAGAGGGATTGGCGTGGACCGTGCTAGTGGACCGGTTCTAAGTCACTACTGGTTTTCACCAGAGCCCGCCGCAAAGCGGGATGGTCTTGCTGCGGCGGTAGTGACCAGGTCGTATCCACTAGCAACGGCTCAACCTCTCTGACTGCTGAAGATAGGCGCGGTACAAGGGAGTAGACAGAAGCAAGGTCGGACGTAGCAGAAGGTCGGGGCAGGCAGCAAGGATCGTAGTCAGGGGCAACGGCAGGAGGTCTGGAACACAGGCTAGGAACACACAAGGAAACGCTTTCACTGGCACAATGGCAACAAGATCCGGCGAGGGAGTGCAGGGGAAGTGAGGTATAAATAGGGAGTGCACAGGTGAACACACTAATTAGAACCACTGCGCCAATCAGCGGCGCAGTGGCCCTTTAAATCGCAGAGACCCGGCGCGCGCGCGCCCTAGGGAGCGGGGCCGCGCGCGCCGGGACAGGACCGACGGAGAGCGAGTCAGGTACGGGAGCCAGGGTGCGCATCGCGAGCGGGCGCCACCCGCATCGCGAATCGCATCCCGGCTGGAGGCGGTATCGCAGCGCACCGGGTCAGTGGATCTGACCGGAGCGCTGCAGTAGCGAGAGTGTAGCGAGCGCTCCGGGGAGGAGCGGGGACCCGGAGCGCTCGGCGTAACAAGACCCCCTCAGGACAGAAGATCCCCCGTAGACCAGGGACAGAATACAGCCCAGGGACAGGTAAAAATAAAAGTAAACCCCCCCCCCCCCTGACCCCCTAATAGGTCCCCAAGGTTCTACTGCAGTTTTTTCAGTGTGACCCAGGCCTTATTAGGGGTTCAGGGCACTGCATTTGGCCCCCACACTCCCCCCCCCCCCCTCCCAATATAACAGTGTGTGATTTTTAATCACACACCGCTATAGATAAATTTAACACCAAGCACACACTACATACTCCGCCCCACACACCCCCCCCCCTCCGCTACCGTAGAAAAAATGACGATGGCTCGCCGGGCATTTTCGGTAGTGGAGGCATACTCTTCTTTTCTCAGACTCCGTCAGTGAGGACGAGGAAGATCCTACATTCCTGTGTTCTTCCTCGTCCTCCTCATCATCTAGTACTGATGATGAGCCCCACAGAAGGCGGCGGAGAAAGTAGCCCAGTGGCCACCACTAGTACGAGTGGCCATGCCACTCGTACTAGGAGTCCGACCCCCCAGACAAGTGTACCGGAGCCCCCTTCCGGCGAAGCTGTCTGGAGACCCCCAGAGGGTTATCAGCCATGTATTCTGGAGTTTGTTGGGGACTCAGGAATCCGGATTGACAATTCTGGATTCACTGAAATTGACTATTTCAGTTATTTTTTCCACAACAGTTTTGTCAATCTGTTGGTGGAGCAGACAAATCTGTATGCCCAGCAGTTCATCGCCCACCACCCTGATTCTTTTTTGGCAAGGTCCAATGAATGGTACACCATTGATGCAGCAGAAATGAGGAGTTTGAGAAAGTACCTCCGGGTACACTTACAAGTTTAGAGTATATGAGGGACGAGATTCCCGCATTGAACCCCCAGATTGTTCCCCCACTCTGTGTGTTAGCGGGAAAATAGTTTGGGACCTTGTGCACCCATTGCTGGATAAGGGTTACCACCTTTACGTGGAAAACCTTTATACCATTTATACCAGCATCCCTCTGCCTCATCTCTTCACACCCGTTGCCGTCAGATCCACGTCTGCTTGTGGGACCGTGCAGAAGAACCAGAGAGGCATCCCTCTAAATTTTCTCCAGACACCTATGCCCAAGGGTGATTCCCATGCCCTTACCCATGAAAACCTGTTGCTGGTCAAGTATAAGGATAAGAGCGATGTCCTTATGCTGACCACAATTCATGGTAACTGCAGCTCACCTGTCCCTGTGCGAAGTACCACAACACCGATCCTCAAGCCCGATTGTATTCTGGACTACAATCGGTATATGGGGGGAGTTGATCTCTCAGACAATGCCATGCGGAAAACACAGGTATGGTACAAAAAAGTTGCGGTCCTCTTGGTACAGGTTGCCATATACAACTCTTTTGTACTGTTCCAGTACACTGGCAACACAGGGACATTCCTCCAGTTCCAAGAAGGTCTTGATCTTTGTTGACCAGGAAAGAGCAAGCCGGACTTCCCAAGGAACTGAAGTTATAGGTGCCAGGATCGTCCCAGACCAACACTTTCCAGGTGAGGTCCCCCACACTGAAAAGAAGGGACGATCCCAGAAAAGATGCAGAGTGTGTCACAGGAAGGGGGATACGGAAAGACACCACCACTCAATGTGACACTTGCCCCGATCATCCGGGAATCTGCATTTAAGATTGCTTCAGGAAGTATCACACTTCCGTGGAGTACTAAATTTACCCTCTTCATTTTAATTTTCCATAATTTGACCCCAATGTACCAAGTTCAGAGTACATTCCGAGTTTTAACCCCACGAACCACTAAATTGCCCAAAAAAATGTTTCATCAAAAAAAAATAACACTGATAAGACATCTGGGGGTATTTTCTCCCAAAATGGGTCATGGGTCACTGAGTCACTATCATCGGGGACTTTTTATGTTGTCTCAAATGCGCAGCGCTCTCTCTCCACCTGAGTGGGGTGCGCATTTGAGGCAACAGGTTAGGGACGGCCACATACATCACATTCCCAGAATGATGATTCAGAGCATAGGGTTTGGGGTGGGCATATTTTTTAGTTTTGGCTATGATCTGGGTCATCATTCTGGGAACATAACCTTTTTTATGATTTTACGTCCCACTGTACCCCATTTTAGTTATTTAATGTACCCCATGTAATGCCCCTTGAGGGGGGGTCCCGCTGTTCTGGCTCCATAGGCAGCAATGAGAAGCTCAAGGCCCCATGACTGCGCTCCTGACTAGAAATGAGCGAATCGAACTTGACGAACCCGAATTCGTTACGAATTTCATGAAAAATTTGATTCTCAACGAATACAAATATCGCCGCGATTCTATCGCACGAATCGCTTCATTAAACTCCATTTTACAGCGTTCCAGGCTATTGTAGAGCTAAGATGGCGGATCCAAATGTGAGTACATGGGGCAGGGGATTATGGGAGGGCGGGAAACAGCGGCGGGAATGAAGGTAGGCGGGCTGACCCTGAACCACATGTGAGATGCAGCCTATCAATGTTCACTGACCCCTGTGATGTCACAGCCCCTATATAATCGGCGGCCATCTTGCCTCACTTCATTTCATCTATGCACTCAGATGGAGAGGACGGGACTGCGTGTGTGTGAATAGCTCATACCACAGCGTTACACTGCAACTGCTAGTCACATCAGCATTAGGGAAAGGCAGGAGTGCAGAGTGCTGTGCTGTTACTCTGAGAAGGATCATTGATAGCTAAACCTCCTATTCACGTTATTGAGCATTGCAGCAGAGAGGGGCAGATAGCTGTCAGCTGCCTCATACAGATCTTCAAGCTGCCTGAACTTTCTGAAGCATCTTATCTCCTCATTTTTCAGCTCTATTGAGTTTTTTTTTCTCCACAAATCTTCTGCTGCTCAGAATTGTGTGACAGAGTGCAATTTAGGGTTTAATCCCTGGATTTTTTATTTTTTTTGGTGGTGCTGCACTGTTGGGTCCTGCTGCTGTTCAGAAATAAGTCATATTAGCGTGGACTTTAGTGCCTTTTTACCATTTTTCACCTGTTAGTCTCTGTGCTAAATTCAGTGTTATACCACACGTTATACACCTGCCGGTGTATTAAAGAATTTTCCTGAGTACAAATACGCTTAACAGTGGCCTTATCATTGCAAAGGGCCTACATACAAGCAAATAGCGTACTATTTAGTACCTGTATTTCTGTTTTATAACACACGTTATACACCTGCCGGTGTATTAAAGAAAAAAAAGCTTTTCCTGCGTAAAAATACACTTTTTCTGTGGCCTTATCATTGCAAAGTGCCTAAATTCAAGCAAATAGTGTATCAAATATCACCTTTTTTTTCTGTCTCTGTGCTAAATTAAGTGTTATACTACACGTTATACACCTGCCGGAGTATTAAAGAAAAAAAGTTTTTCCTGCGTACAAATACGCTTAACAGTGCGCTCATCATTGCAAAGGGCCTACATACAACCAAGTAGTGTACTATTTAGTACCTGTATTTCTGTCTTGGTGCTAAATACAGTTCTATTCCACACATTAGTATACACTGGCTGGTGTATACAACAAAAAAAAGAGTTTTTCTCTGCATATAAATACGCTTAACAGTGTGCTCATCATTGCAAAGGGCATACATACAACAAAGGAGAGTACTATTTAGTAACTGTTATTCTGTCTAGAGCCTATATACTTTGAAAGGACAGCCGTAAGTAATCGCCTGCTGCTGCTCTATACCCTCATAAACGCACTAAGTATGTCAGGCAAGGAAGTGCCAGGACGTGCACAGAGAAGGGGCAGAGGCCTACATACGTCAGGCAGAGTTGGCAGCAGACTTGGGGCAAGTGGCAGCAGGAGTCGCAGCAATAGGCCTGAGCTCCCGTTAACACCCAGCGGTCGTGACGTCGACCCATCTCTCCTCGTCAATTGGTTTGCATACTCATCCCCATCAACACAAGCGACATTTCACAACCCCAGTCAAGAGTCGGTGGGTTCCTCAGACACAACCCTCAGTTGGCATGGCCCGGGAGCAGTCCCTGTAATCCCATTGCCTTTGTCCTATGCTGTTCCCTCTCTCAAAGAAGTATCTCATGCTTTGGGTTCAGCTCCACTATTTAGCAAGGACGATGTAATAGAGGACAGTCAGCATCTAATGGGCCAGCCAAGAATGTGAGGAGACATGCGTCCCTTGCTCCGCAAGGTGGCCAAGTAGTGATGCGGAAAGTGACGTGGGAGGCGGTGTTGCAATTGCTCAGGGTCCTGAGGCAGACACTGTTGTGGAACACAAGGAGAACATCAGTGACGTGCACACATCTTTTGATGATGATGATGAAGCCGATCGCAATTGGGAGCCGGGTGCAGAAGCCGGGGCTTCATCATCATCAGGAGAAGAGATTTGCTCTTTGTCTATGAGGCAGCAAGGCAGTAGCACGGTTGGCAATCAGCGTGGTGGTGGCAGTAGTGGAAATTCAGGAGCCAAATGTGCCAGGGGGAGACCACCTGCTTTGCGGCAAGCTACCATTCAGGGAGGTAGTGGAACAGGGGTTCCTGGAGACGGCGCCAATAGCAGTGAAATAGTGCGAACTACGGGTGGGAAAATCAGCTACTCTGCAGTGTGGTTGTTCTTCATAAAGAATCCGGAGGACCTTAGCGTAGTCACATGCAAAATCTGTAGGCAGAGAGTGAAGCGTGGCCAGGGTCCCAATCTCGGCACCACGGCCCTGCGTCGACACATGATTCGCCACCATAAAGCGGCCTGGAATAACCGTGGCTCCGAGGTAGTGGTCCAGCCTGCCGCATCACCCAGTGGCCATCCGCTCCTTCCGTCATCCAGCCAAGGCTCCACCACCTCAGCCGAAGGGAGTTGTGTGTCAAACCATCCTTTTTGCGCTCCTGCTTCCTCCGCTCGTAGGTCAGCCATTCCGCCAACAATCGATCGGCGAAGCCATGTCCAAGAGACAACAGTATGCGCCCACTCATCAAATGGCACAGAAGTGTAATGTGCTCTTGTCCAAGTTGCTGGTGTTGCAGTCCCTCCCTTTCCAACTGGTGGACGCTGCAGCTTTCAGGGAATTGATGGCTTGTGCCGAGCCGAGGTGGAGAGTCCCAAGCCGTCATTTCTTTGCGAAGAAGGCAGTATCAGCCCTGCATAAGAAGTTTGTACAAGAGAAGGTGAGCCAGTCATTGAGCCTGTTGGTGTGTTCAAAAGTGCACAACAGTGCCGACGTGTGGAGCTGTAACTACGGGCAGGGACAATACATGTCTTTTACTTCCCACTGGGTAAATGTTGTTCCTGCACAGCCTCAGCAGCAACTTGGACAGGTCACACTGCTTCCTCCTCCACGCTCTCGCTCCCAGGCAGTTGGTCCTTTTACAGTGTGCACCTCCTCCTCCCCGTGTCCTCAGCCTCCACTGCACATTCAAATCTCTGTGGCCCTTCATCGTACCACGTGTGTAGGGCACAGTGGTGTCAAGCCGTCCTTCACATGGTTTGCCTTGGCGAACGGAGTCACACAGGGGAGGAACTGCTGAATTTCATTAGGGAAGAAATCAGAGTATGGCTTACTCCACGAAATCTGGAAATGGGAACCATGGTGACCGACAATGGGAAGAACATTGTGGCCGCGCTGCGACAAGGAAGTGTGAAACATTCGCCCTGCATGGCACACGTGTTGAATCTGGTTGTCAAGAAGTTCATCAAGTCTTCACCCCATTTGCAAGACGTCCTGACAATGGCAAGGAAACTGTGCATGCACTTCAGCCACTCGTACACCACCAAGCACACTTTGCTTGAGCTGCAGCGTCAGAACGGTATCCCACAACATAGTCTCATTTGTGACTTTGCCACACGTTGGAATTCCACCCTCCATATGTTGGACAAACTATACGAACAAAGAAAAGCCATCACGGATTTTTTGATGATACAAGCAGATAGGAGTAATCCCCTGTATAACTTCAATGTGAACGAGTGGCAGCTCATACGTGACACCTGCCATTTGCTGAGGCCCTTTGAGGAAGCCACATTTTTTGTTAGTTGCTCGAATTATGCCATGAAAGACGTAATTCCACTCCTACATTTACTCCAAAAAATGATTGAAACCATGGCTGGTCACGGCAATGGAGATGTTGCGCCTACATCAGAAGGCTACATGAGTCCTGTGGGGGATGAACTGGAGGAGGATGATGAGGGGCAGAGTGGAGCACAGTTTACGGTGGATGAGATGGCTGGTGTTTCTGGTCATTGGACATGGCACGATGCATGCTGAGTTGCTTGCGTAGTGACCCCAGAATTGTCAAAATTCGTCAGCGCGATGACTTCTGGATCTCCATCTTATTAGACACTCGCTACCGGCCCAGAATGGGGGCCTTTTTTACACCCACTGAGAGGGAGGACAAACTGACCTACTTCAGGGAGCTTCTACGTAGTCAGTTGGCCAATGCCTATTGGCCACATGGTCCATCAACTCGCAGGTTTGACTCGGGGTGCCCTCTACGCTCACCTTCCACTGCCACAGCTGCTGGGGAGGGGTGGCAGGAGCAGTACCAGCTCAATCAGCAGCAGCCTGAGTCTACAGTCGCTGATGAGTAGCTTCCTTCAGCCGCATAGTGAAGCTACTCATCAGCAGCAGGTGGACATGGAGCAGGACCTGAACCAGCAGGTGATGGCTTACCTCGACATGACCCTGCCAACAACCGTTGAAGATCCGCTGGACTTCTGGGCAGCCAAACTCGATTTATGGCCGCAACTAGCGGAGTTTGCCCTGGAAAAGCTGTCCTGCCCGGCCAGTAGTGTGCCATCAGAGCGGGTGTTTAGTGCGGCCGGGGCCATAGTCACCCCAAAGCGAACTCGTCTGTCCACTAAAAATGTGGAGAGACTGACGTTTGTCAAGATGAATCAGGGATGGATCAGCCAGGATTTCCAGCCACCAATGACAGATGGGTCTGAGTCAATTGACCATGCTCCTACAACAACATTTTCTCTATTGTGGTTGGTTATGAAACCCTCTGGGGCAGACCTGGGGATTGTACGGCCCGCTTGACACATATGGCCCTTTGATTGGCTCTGACCGGCCCGTGCTGATTGGGGGACAACTATGCTGCCTAATCTGGGGGACATCTATGCTGCCTAATCTGGGGGACAACTATGCTCCTAATATGCGGAAAACTGAAGCTTCTTGCCTTGGGCTTATCATTTTTTGAAGTTTAGCAGTAGCTAAATACATGCTTAATGCAAATGTCAACATTGATCTTTAAATGTAAGTGGTTATGAAACCCTCTTGGGTACTGCGAATGACTGCTCCAGGCTCATTCTGTGTCTTTCACAAACTACTTGCCTCCCTGGTGCCTCAGGCCTTGGGCCTCTAATTTTTTGAAGTTTAGCAGTAGCTAAATACATGCTTAATGCAAATGTAAACATTGATCTTTAAATGTAAGGGGTTATGAAAACCTCTTGGGTACTGCAAATACATGCTCCAGACTCATTCTGTGTCTTTCAGGAACTACTTGCCTCCCTGGTGCCTCTGGCCTTGGGCCTTACATTTTTGGATGTTTAGCAGTAGCTAAATACATGCTTAATGCAAATTTCAACAATGATCGTTAAATTCTTGGCACTCTGCCAGTGCCTTCTCCTACCCCTCCTGGGCCGATCCGAGGACCTCATTAACCAACTCACAAACTAATCCAATGTGTACAAAGGGCAGGAACTTAATAAACGCCATCTTATGACCCTCACTTACTGGTAATTCCTCGTTTTAAGATTAAATAATTGCAATCACAGATCCCTATCACAAACTGGTTTCAGCGTGCAACACGCACCTGTCCTTGAAAGATAGAGAGACGCTAATCCGTTCAGTGGAGCGCTAGTGCGGCCCAGGACATCTGAGGCCATAAAACCCCTGTTATTGCTCGATCTCGCAATTGATCGGGCAAGGTAAGGGGTTATTAAAGCCTCTTGGGTACTGCTGAGGCCTACTCCTGACTGCTCCTGGTGCAATGTATGGGGTAATTAAACACTCTTGGGTAGTGTTATTGTTAAATTTACTGGTAATTTTATCAGTAATAAAATTGAATTTTGCAGAATGCTAATCGTTACACAACGGAACGCTTGTTGCGTGTGATTTTTTAATGAAAAAAAAATAGATGGAGAGGGATTAACTCTGCTTAATCATTTTTGGTGAATAGAATCCTTTTGTCATCTGATTTTTTGGAGACAGATGCATTTACACACATGTAATCATTTTTTTAACCAAATTTCAAATATTGTGTGGTTTATTACTTTTGAGAAGAATGTCTTTGGGTGGTCCACCATCCTGCATTATAGAGTCTTCTGAACTGCTGTATATGCACTTGATTTAAAAAAAAAAAGGTATTTTGTCCGACAATTTCGATAAAATTTTGCGTTTTTTTTGGGTGGATTGTGAAGCCCGATTGACGGGTGTGTAGTGTGTACTCGTGCATCAGTCAACTCCAGTCTGTGTCCGGTAGGCAATATATGGGTTACTGATGCAGCAGAGGTGGGGCCTTGGTCTTGGAATTTCAATTATTTAAAAAAAATTGAACATATTGTGTGATTTATTATATTATAGAAGAATGTCTTTGGGTGGTCCACCGTCCTGCATTATAGAGTCTTCTGAACTGCTGTATATGCGCTTGTTTTAACAAAAAGGTATTTTGTCAGACAATTTCAAAAAAATTTTGTTTTTTTGGGGGTGGATTGTGAAGCCCGGGTGTGTACTCGTGCATCAGCCAACTCCAGGCTGTGTCTTTCAGGCAATCTACGGGTTACTGATGCAGCTGAGGTGGGGCCTGGGTCTAGGAATTTCAATATTTTATTTTTTTTTATTCAACATTTGTGTGGTTCGTTATTTTTGAGAAGAAAGTCTTTGGGTGGTCCACCGTCCTGCCATATAGAGTCTTCTGAAATGTTGGATAAGCGCTTGTTCTTACACAAAGTTGTAAATAAAAAAAAAATTGTACAATTTTGTTGATTTTGGGGCGGATTGTGAAGCCCTGTGTGTACTGGTGCATCAGCCAACACCAGGCTTTGTCCTTCAGGCAATAAATGGGTTCCTGATGCCGTAGAGGTGGGGCCTGGGTCTGGGAATTTAAAATTTTTGGATTGCGGGTGCTACAAAAAAAGATGGACACACCCTAATCCGTTCAGTGGTGCGCGCCTGCGGCCCCGGACATCTGAGGGCATAACACACCTGTTATTGCTCGATCTCAGGAGAAGGGGGTTCATCATCGGGAGAAGAGAATTGCAGGTTGCCCTTGAGTCAGCAAGGCGGTAGCACGGTTGGCAGTCAGCGTGGTGTGGCAGTAGTGGAAATTCTGGAGCCAAACGTGCGCGGGGGACACCACCTGCTTCGCGGCAGCTTACCTTTCCGGGAGTTAGCGGGTTACCAGCACCGGTCGATGAAAGATAGAGACACGCTAATCCATTCAGTGGAGCTCGCCTGCGGCCCTGGAAATCAGAGGGCATAACACACCTGGTATTGCTCGATCTCGCAATTGATCATGCAAAGGTAGGGGGTTATTAAAGCCTCTTGGGTACTGCTGAGGCCTACTCTTGACTGCTCCTGGTGCAATGTATGGGGTAATTAAACACTCTTGGGTAGTGTTTTTTTTTTAATTTACTGATAATTTTATCAGTAATAAATTGAATTTTCCGGAATGCTAATCGTTACACAACGGTACGCTTGTTGCGTGTGATTTTTTTTAATGAAAATAAAAAAATAAATAAATAAATACGGATAGGGATTAACTCTGCTTCATCATTTGAGAAAAAGTCCTTTGGTGATCTGATCTTTTGGAGACAGATGCGCTTACACACATATTGAATTAGTTTTTGTAAAAAAATTTCAAACATTGTGTGGTTTATTATTTTTGAGAAGAATGTCTGGGTGGTCCACCGTCCTGCATTATAGAGTCTTGTGAACTGTTGGATATGCGCTTGTTCTTACACATAGGTATTTCTTTTAAAAATTTCTAAAATGTTGTTGTGTTTTGGAGGGGATTGTGAAGCCCTGGTGTGTACTGGTGCATCAGCCAACTCCAGGCTGTGTCCTTCAGGCAATATATGGGTTCCTGATGCCGCAGAGGTGGGGCCTGGGTCTTGAAATTTCAAATTTTTGGATAGCGGGTGCTACCAATGAGAAATCTTTGACAAAAATTTCATATATTTTGTTGTTTTTTTTGGGGGGGGATTGTGAAGCCCTGGTGTGTACTCTTGCATCAGCCAACTCCAGGCTGTATCATGCAGGCCATATATGGGTTACTGATGCCGCAGAGGTGGGGCCTGGGTCTGGAAATTTCTAATTTTTGGATAGCGGGTGCTACCAATGAGAAATCTATTGTGTTGTTTTTTTGGGGGGGATTGTGAAACCCTGGTGTGTAGTGTACTAGTGCATCAGCCAACTCCACGCTGTGCCATTCAGCCACTAAATGGTCTCCTCTTGCTGCCAACATGTCCACGCTATGTCATTCAGTCACTATATGGTCTCCTGACACTAATGCCACCACCAGGCTCTGTCATTGTGCTGCTGTGCGGCAGTGATCCTAAGAGCGATGCCCGTAATCTGCATGCTATTCTGAATAACAGTATTATTTCACTACCCCAGCACACTCCATATGCGTTTTGGGACACAGCAAAGTGTTCTATACCCCTATAGAGGCTGTATGTAGGCTAGAAATAGCCTTTTTTAACATCGATCCGCCGCAAATAAATTCGGATTGAAACAAACTTTTTCAGGAAAATTCGGCGAATCGGCCGAATCGAATTTTTGAAAAGTTCGCTCATCTCTACTCCTGACCCTCTGAGACCGGTGTGCACCCGCAGAGCTGCTGATGTCTAGATATGAGGTATATCCTTACTCCAAAGAAATATATCTACAAATTTACAGTGACATTTTCTCGTTTTACCACTTGTGAAAATGAAAAATTTGGGGTAACCCCAGCATTTTTGTGTAAAAAAATCTAATTATTCCTTTTCACATCCCACTTTAATGAACATTTATCAAACTCCTGTGGGGTGTTAAGGCTCACTGTACTGCTTGTTACTTTCCTTGAGGGGTGTAGTTTCAAAAATAGTATGCCATGCGTTTTTTTTTTTTTTTTGCTGTTATAGCACCATAGGAGCTTCCTAAATGAAACATGCCCCCCCCCCATTTTAGCAAAATTTGCAAATGTGGCTCCTTCTCTTCTGAGCATTGTAGTGCGCCCACAGTGCACTTGACATCCACACATGGGGTACTTTCACACTCAAAAAATTTTGGGGGCATTTTCTCCTATTACCCCTTGTAAAAATGTAAAATTTGGGGAAAAAAACAACATTTTAGTAAAAAAAAAAAATGTATTTACACATCCAAAGTCGTCAAACACCTGTGGGGTGTTAAGCTTCACTGTACCCCTTGTTACATTCCTTGAGGGGTGTAGTTTGCAAAGTAGTATGCCATGTGGGGTATTTTTTTTCGCTGTCCTGGCACCATAGGGGCTTCCTAAATGGGACATGCCCCCCAAAAACCATTTCAGACAAATTTGCTTTCCAAAAGCCAAATGTGACTCCTTCTCTTCTGACCATTGTAGTGCACCCGCAGAGCACTTGACGTCCACACATGGGGTATTTCCATACTCAGAAGAGATGGGGTTACAAATTTTGGGGGGCATTTTATCCTATAACCCCTTGTAAAAATGTAAAATTTGGGGGAAGACCAGCATTTTAGTGAAAAAAAAAATCAAATCTTGTGGAAGAAAAGGCAGTGGACTCCACACCGTTCTACATAATATTCAGCAATGTAGATAATGTAGCTGCAGACGGGTGCTGGCTGACTAACATATACCTGTGCAATATAGGTAGTGCTACTATGTTAAAAAGTCTGAAGTGACGTCAATAATAGAAAAGAAAGCAACGGAGCACTGACCGTGATGTTTGCAGAAGGATTTATTTTATTCTTTATCCAGGTGGATTACATGTGCGGGGGAGAGCGGATTGTCAGGGAGACCTTCAGGCGATGGACCATGTCTCGCGTAGTGTTGCTCACGAATATTCGCAATGTGAATTTTATTCGCGAATATCGCATATTCGCGAATTCGCGAATATTCGCTAATATAGCACTATATATTCGTAATAACGAATATTCGTTTTATTTTTTTTTTTATTTTATTTTTTTTCACAGTACACATCACAGTGATCATCCCTCTCTGCTTCTATCTTGTGTGGTGTAAAGAAGGCTCTAATACTACTGTGTGAGACTGGTGTGCGAATTTTCACATATGCGAAAATTTGTATATGCTAATTTTCGCATATGTAAATTTTCGCTTATGCTAATTTTCGCATACGCGAATTTTCGCGTATGCGAAAATAAAACGAGGATATTACTAATATGCGAATATTCGCGAATGTATAACGAATATTCGTCCATATATTCGCGAATATTCGCAAATTCGAATATGGCCTATGCCGCTCATCACTAGTCTCGCGTTAATGCTTCTTCAGGCCCTCTGACGTCATGTCCATAGGTGTGCTTAAAATACCTAACCTGGTGGTCATGACTAGAGATGAGCGAACTTTTCAATAATTCGATTTGTCCGATTTGCCGAATTTTCCGAAAAAGTTTGTTTTGATCCGAAGTTTTTTTGCGGCAAATCTATATTAAAAAAAGGCTATTTCTAGCCTACATACAGCCTCTATAGGGGTATAGAACACTTTGATGTGTTCTAAAACGCATATGGAGCGTGCTGGGGTAGTGAAATAATGCTGTTATTCAGAATAACATGCAGATTACCGGCATCACTTTTAGAATCACTGACGCGCAGCTGCACAATGACAGAGCCTGGTGGTGGCATCAGTGTCAGGAGACCATATAGTGACTGAATGACATAGTGTGGAGGTGTTGGCAGCATGAGGAGACCATATAGTGGCTGAATGGCACAGCGTGGAGGTGTTGGCAGCATGAGGAGACCATATAATGGCTGAATGACACAGCGTGGAGGTGTTGGCAGCATGAGGAGACCATATAGTGGATGAATGGCACAGCGTGGAGGTGTTGGCAGCATGAGGAGACCACATAGTGGATGAATGGCACAGCCTGGAGTTGCCAGCAGCATGAGTAGGCACTAGGCCTTCACAATCCCTAAGATTAAAATATGAATTAAGAAATTTAAACCGAAGATTTTGGATAGCGGGTGCTACCTTTGAGAAAATTTAAAATTCCCAGACCCAGGCCACACAGCGGCATCAGTAAACCATATAAACCATTTGCGTGTCCCGGACCCCATTGTGTGGGTATGAAGGGCCAAATCCAACAAGCCCCCACAGCAACATCAGTAAAGCATATATTGCCTGAATGACACAGCCTGGAGTTGGCTGATTCACGAGTACACAGCAGGGCTTCACAATTCCCCCCCAAAAAAACACAATTTTAGAAATTTTTGAAAAAGATTTTTGATAGCGGGTGCTACCTATGAGAAAATTTGAAATTACCAGACCCAGGCCCAGCAGCACCATAATTTTTTTATTTGAAAATTAAAAACAACCTTTGCGTGTACCAGACCCCAGCGTGTGGGTACAAAGGACCAAATCCAATAAGCCCCCACAGGGCTCATGTGGCTGTGAGATGTAGGCACAATGTCTCCATTGCCCTGACCGGCCATTGTTTCCAAGACTTCTCGCCAAGGCAAACCATGTGAAGAACAACGTGACACCGCCGTGCCCTGCACACATGGTATGCTGAAGGGCCACTGAGACTTGTCCGGGCAATGGAGGCTTAAGACACAAGTGTAGGATGTGGAGGCGGAGTAGAACACTGTCACAGGACCAACGGGCTGACAGAGTGTAGCAGGAAGAAGCATTGAGTACACACTGGGGCTTCAGAATCCCAAAGAAAAAACAACTATTTTTTAAAAAAGAATTAAGAATATTTAGGACAGCGGGTGCTACCTATATATTGCATAAATGACACACCCTGGAGTTGGCTGATGCATGAGTACACATTAGGGCTTCACAATCCCCCCTCAAAAAAACACAAAAATTGTAGAAATTTATGAAGAAGACTTTTGGATAGCAATTGCTACCTATGAGAAAATTTGAAATTCCCAGGCCCAGCAGCGCCATCAGTAAACCATATATTGCGTGAAAGACACAGGCTGGAGTTGGCTGATGCATGAGTACGCACCAAAGCTTCACAATCCCTAATAAAAAAGACAAACATTTTTTATGAAAAATGTTTACGAAAATTTAGGACAGTGAGTGCTTTCTATATATTACCAGAATGACGCAGCCTGAAGTTGGCTGCAGCATGAGGAGACCATTGAAATGTGTGATTTTTTAAATTTGAAATCTAAATCAAAATTTGTGTCCCACACCTCGCCGTGTGGGTACAAAGGACCTAACCTCAGAAGTACCCACAGGGCTCATTTGGCCGTAAGATGTAGGCGCAACGTCTTCATAGCCCTGACCGCCCATTTTTGTTTTTTGTACCTTTGTTTAAGAACAAGCGCATATCCAAGAGTCCAGAAGACTCTATAATGCAGGATGGTGGACCACCAAAAGACATTCTTCTATAAAAAATAAAGAAGCAGAGTTCATCCCTCTCTGTATTTTTTTTTGAAAATTTTACTTTAAAAAATCACACGCAACAAGCATCAAATTCAAGTTTATTACTGTGATAATTATCAGAAAATTTGAAAAAAAAAACACTACCCAAGAGTGTTTAATAACCCCATACATTGCACCATAAATGTTAACATTTTAATTAAGCATGTATGTATGTATTTCAAAAATCCTAAAATTAAAGGCCCAAGCCCAGAAGCATCATGAAGTCAAGTATTTCCAGAAAGACACAGGAGCAGTCAGGAGTAGGCATCAGCAGTACCCAAGAGGCTTCAATAACCCCTTACATTGCATGATCAATTGGGAGATCTAGCAATAACACGTGTGTATGCCCTCAGATGTCCTGGGCTGCACGCGCAAAACACTGGACGGACCAGCGTGTGTCTATCTTTCACCGACAGGTGCGGGTAACCCGCTAAACCCCGTTCGCGATAGGGATCAGGAATTGCAATTATTTGCCAGGAAAGAAGAATCACAACTAAGCGCCGGTCATAAGCTCGGGTTCATTAAGTCCCTGCCCTTTGTACACACCGCATGTCTCTACTACCGATTGGATGGTTTAGTGAGGTCCTCGGATCAGCCCAGGTGGGGTAGGAGAAGGCACTAGCAGAGCGCAGAGAATTTAAAGATCATTGTTGAAATTTGCATTAAGCATGTATTAGCTACTGCTAAACTTCCAAAAATTAAAGGCCCAAGGCCAGAAGCGTCAGTGAGGCAAGTAGTTCCTGAAAGACACAGGATGAGTCAGGAGCAGGCATTCGCAGTACCCAAGAGGGTTTCGTAACCCCTTACATTTAAAGATCAATGTTGAAATTTGCATTAAGCATGTATTTACCTACTGCTAAACATCCAAAAATTGAAGGCCCAAAGTCTGAGGCATCAGGGAGTCAAGTAGTTCCTGAAAGACACAGGATGAGCCAGGAGAAGGCCATGGCAGTACCAAAGAGGGTTTCATAACCCTAATTGATAACCCAAGAGGGTTTCATAACCAACCATAATTGGGAAATGTTGGTGTAGCAGCATAGTCAATCTACTCTGAGGCATCTGGCATTGTTGGCTGGAAATCCTGGCTGATCCATCCCTGATTCATCTTGACAAACATCAGTCTCTCCACATTTTTAGTGGACAGACGAGTTTGCCTTGGGGTGACTATGGCCCCGGCTGCAATAAACACCTGCTCTTATTGTCACACTACTGGCCGGGCAGGACAGCTTTTCCAGGGCAAACTCTGCTAGTTGCGGCCATAAATCAAGTTTGGCTGCCCAGAAGTCCAGCGGATCTTCAATGGTTGTTGGCATGGTCATGTCAAGGTATGCCACCACCTGCTGGTTCAGGTCCTGCTCCATGTCTACCTGCTGCTGATGAGTAGCTTCACTATGCATGTGAAGAAAGCTACTCATGAATGACTGTGGACTTAGGCTGCTGCTGATTGAGCTGGTACTGCTCCTGCCACCCCTCCCCAACAGCCATGGCAGTGGAAGGTGAGCGCAGAGGGCCCCCCGAGTAAGACCTGCGAGTGGATGGACCATGTGACCAATAGGCATTGGCCAACTGACTACGTAGAATCTCTCTGTAGTAGGTCAGTTTTCCCTCCCTCTCAGTGGGTGTAAAAAAGGCCCTCATTCTGGGACGGTAGCGAGGGTCTAATAAGGTGGAGATCCAGAAGTCATCCAGCTGATGAATTTTGACAATTCGGGGGTCACTACGCAAGCAACTGAGCATGAATCGTGCCATTTGCACCAGTGACTCGGAGGGACTACCTGCCTCCATCTCCACTGCATACTGCCACGGTGTGTCTGGGTCCTCTGTTTCGCCTTCCTCATAACCCTCCAGCTTCTCTGGCTGCCCCTGCTCCTACTCTACTGTCCGATGACTAGAAACACCGGCCATCTCATCCAACCTAAACTGTGCTCTGCTCTGCAGCCCCCACAGGGCCCCCACAGGGCTCATGTAGCCTTGAGATGTTGGCGCAACGTCTCCATTGCCGTGACCAGCCATTTAAAAAGGCAAATTTCCCTGGGCTGAGAGCTGCACTATAGGACATAGACTGGGGGAGGTGTTCTCAAATACTGATACAGAAGATAAATGGGACATCTTTAAATCAACTCTAAATAACTATACAGCTAAATATATACCAAAGGGGAACAAATATAAACGATTAAAACTAAATCCTACATGGCTGACAAATTATGTTAAAAGAGCAATAAACAACAAAAAAATATCCTTCAAAAAATTCAAATCTGATGGGTCAGCTATAACATTTAAACAGTACAAGAAGCTTAATAAAATCTGTAAAAATGAAATAAAAACAGCAAAAATTCAAAATGAGAGACAGGTGGCCAAAGAAAGCAAAACTAATCCTAAATATATTTTTTTATTATTTTTTACAAAAAAAACAAGGACAGAGCATCTATGACCCCTTAATAATGATAATGGAGAGGTTGTCACGGGTGATCAAGAGAAGGCGGAGCTACTGAATGGGTTCTTTAGTTCTGTATACACTATGGAAAAAGGAGCTGACATTGGCCAGGTCAGTGCTGGTAACACATCATGTAATGTACTGAACTGGATTAATGTAGAGATGGTACAAGGTAAGTTAAGTAAAGTAAATGTAAGCAAATCTCCAGGGCCGGATGGACTACACCCAAGAGTTCTTAGAGAGGCAAGTTCAGTAATATCAGTACCCCTGTTCATGATATTTAGAGATTCTCTGGTGTCTGGTATTGTGCCAAGGGACTGGCGCAAGGCTAATGTGGTGCCAATCTTCAAGAAGGGCTCTAGGTCTTCGCCAGGCAATTATAGACCGGTAAGTCTAACGTGCATTGTGGGTAAATTGTTTGAAGGAATTATAAGGGATTACATATAGGAATACATAGGAGATAATAGTATTATAAGTGATAGCCAGCATGGGTTTACTAAGGATAGAAGTTGTCAAACCAATCTAATTTGCTTTTATGAAGAGGTGAGTAGAAGCCTTGACAGAGGAATGGCTGTGGATATAGTGTTTCTGGATTTTGCCAAAGCGTTTGATACTGTCCCTCACAGACGTCTGACAGGTAAGTTAAGGTCTTTGGGCTTGGAAATTTTAGTTTGTAACTGGATTGAACACTGGCTCATGGATCGTACCCAGAGAGTGGTGGTCAATGATTCGTATTCTGATTAGTCCCCGGTAATTAGTGGTGTACCCCAAGGTTCAGTACTGGGCCCGCTGTTGTTTAATTTATTTATCAATGATATAGAGGATGGTATTAACAGCTCTGTTTCTATCTTTGCAGATGACACCAAGCTTTGTAGCACGGTACAGTCTATAGAGGATGTGCATAACTTACAAGATGACTTGGATAGACTAAGTGCCTGGGCATCCACTTGGCAAATGAGGTTCAATTTGGATAAATGTAAAGTTATGCATCTGGGTACTAAGAACATGCATGCATCGTATGTCTTAGGGGGATTAAACTGGCAGAGTCACTGGTAGAGAAGGATCTGGGTGTACTTGTAGATCACAGACTACAGAATAGCATGCAATGTCAGGCTGCTGCTTCCAAAGCCGGCAGGATATTGTCATGTATAAAAAGAGGCATCCACTCAAGGGACAGGGACATAATACTCCCCCTTTATAAAGCATTGGTACGGCCTCACCTGGAATATGCTGTTCAGTTTTGGTCGCCTGTTCATAAAAGGGACACTGCGGAGTTGGAAAGTGTGCAGAGACGCGCGACTAAACTAATATGGGGCATGGAACATCTTAGCTATGAGGAGCGATTAAAGGAGTTACAATTGTTTAGTCTTGAGAAGAGACGTTTAAGGGGGGATATGATAAACGTATATAAGTATATAAATGGCCCATACAAAAAATATGGAGAAAAACTGTTCCAGGTTTAACCCCCCCAAAGGACGAGGGGGCACTCCCTCCGTCTGGAGAAGAAAAGGTTTAGTCTAAAGGGGCGACACGCCTTCTTTACCGTGAGGACTGTGAATTTATGGAACGGTCTACCTCAGGAACTGGTCACAGCAGGAACAATTAACAGCTTTAAAACAGGGTTAGATACATTCCTGGAACAAAATAACATTAATGCTTATGCAGAATTATAAAACTACATCCCTTTCCCTTATCCCCTTACACCCTTCCCTTCAATTCCCTGGTTGGACTTGATGGACGTATGTCTTTTTTCAACCATACTAACTATGTAACTATGTAACTATGTAACTATGTAGTTGGGTGTAGGGTCCTCCAAGCGTCTATTAGGTGCATATCATGCAGAGTGGAATGGAGCTTGCGCAGGGCAGACTGAGAAATAGTAGATCTACTGAGGGTGGTGTCCACCAAGGGGTTTAGAGCTATATTGAAGTCTCTACCTAATATAATTGGGCCTTCAGCATAGAGACGGAGATCATCAAGGGTTTTGAGGACCCAGTGGTCCGAAGAGGGTAGACAGGTTGAGGTAAGGAGCCGATGATCCAACTCCCAAGACCACAGGGATAGCGTATCATGCAGACTCCATATAATTTGCAGCGGAGGCCAAGGCAGAATTGTCACAAGACAATGGCTACTTGAGGGCGAAAGTCTCAGGGTCAGCGAAGTGATGGGGTCAGAAATCAGCCAGATGTCCGGGGGTGACTACTGGTCACATCAGGGAGGAGGGTGAACACGTTGCATAGTCCATCCAGTTATGGAGGTAAGTAGAGAACAGTCAACAAACAGTAACGGTGGGTTGAAGTGTAAAAAGTCTTAAAGGGGTACTCCGCCCCTAGACATCTTATCCCCTATCCAAAGGATAGGTGAAAAGATGTCAGATCGCCGCGGTCCCGCTGCTGGGGACCCCTGGGATCCCTGCTGCGGCACCGCGCTATCATTACAGCACAGAGCGAGTTCGCTCTGCACGTAATGATGGGCAGTACAGGGGCCGGAGCATAGTTACGTCACGCCCCGCCCCTTTCAATACATGTCTATGGGAGGAGGCGTGGCAGTTGTCACGCCCCCTCCCATAGACTTGCATTAAGGGGACGGGCCGTTATGTCACGAGGGGTGGCGCCATGATGTCACGCTGCTCCGGCCCCTGTATCGCCCGTCATTACGCACAGAGCGAACTCGGTGCCGCAGCGGGGATCCCAGGGGTCTCCAGCAGTGGGACCGTGGCGGTCTGACATCTTATCCCCTATCCTTTGGATAGGGGATAAGATGTCTAGGGGCGGAGTGCCCCTTTAAGGCAAAACAAGGCACTTCTATGTCCCGTACTCCGGCACGGTCAGTGAGTAATGTAATAGAGCCGGGAGAGTGCAGTAGAAAGTCTTTCACCCAAGAGGGTGCAGAATAACAATCAGCATGGGGTCAGGTAGTACTCACTGTACCCGAGGCGGAGCACCCATCACTGGGGTCTTCTTATTGTTGTGGTTCTTCGGGGACTTGATCTTCGAGACCAGCTTCCAGGGTTCTTGCATTGGGAGAGCTGGGAGCGGGGAAGCCTCTGATCAGAAGCCATGAAGGGATCTGTAGCGGTTCCATGTCGAGTGCCGACCACGCTCCCTCGAGGTCATCGAGGGTATGTATGATGATGCGGCGCCCATTTTTCCGCACTGATATTCTGAAGGGGTATAACCAGGCGTATTGTAGGTTTTAGCGCGGAGCGCCTCTAAGAAGGGTTTCAGTATGCAGCGTTTGGCCAGAGTTGAGGGAGCGAGATCTTGATAGCACTGAAGTTCAGCACCGTCATAGCGGATGGGTCTCTGCTCTCTCGCAGTCGTTAGAATCGCCAGTGTGTCCACGAAGGACAAGATGCCACAAATAATGTCCCGAGGGGGCTCTCCCGGCAGGGGTCGGGGCCTCACCGCTCTATGGATCCGCTCCACTGTAATCCTGGAGGCTCTCTCTTCACCCAGTAGAGATGCGAAGAGTTCTGCAGCAACTCGAGGTAAGGCTTCAGCAGCCCAGCTCTCTGGGAGCCCCTTGATCCTGACGTTTCTTTGTCTGCTCCTACTTTCCTGATCTTCCAGCATGGCGAAAGCTTTGTTCAGGTGTGCAGTTTGCTCGTTTGCGCGAGCCGCTAGGGCAGAGGTGCACGTATGGAGGTCCGTGTACTTGGACTCAAGGGCCTAAACCCTGTGGCCTACGTGTTGCACTTCAGACTTAATCTGCGTTAATCTGCGAGGACAGGCTTGAAGGCTTGCGTCAGCGTTTTCCTCATCAGCGATTTCATCAGCACCGGGGTAAGCTGGTCGGTGTAGTAACTCGCCGCGCTGTCTCTGTCTGAGTCATCTCCGGCCTCGTGTAGGGAAGATGGTGCCAACACCATCTTGCGTGCTCCCGCCGGGAGCCCATACCCTTTTTATTTAAGAATTTAGCCAGACGTATTTGCCCATTTTGCAGCTGCTAAGGGAGTTCTAAAGTGCGTCCCTGAGCGTCTCACAGCGGAGCTAAGAGAGCATGCGACTGCTGTGGTTCGCGGCTAGGCTACGCCCCCCCGTAACAAATGAATTGTACATGCCTACGAAATTGTGAAAAACTAATTAAATTTTTGTTAAATTCGTCAAAAACAAAATTCATTTTCACTTAGAAGCAAGGGACCATTATCGGGAGCGGATGCATGGAAAAGAAGAGACCCGCGGAGATCAGAACATTAGAAGACAGGTAAGATAATGTATAATTTTATGTGATTTATTAATACATAATGCAATGTTGAATGAATGAATAAATGAATGAATGCTGCATGAATGATTGTGCTTGATTGACGGGTGATTTATGTATAACATGTCATGTAGATATTCATAGTAAAATATGTGATTTTAATATTTACTTACTGTTAATACATTTTTATGTAATGTGTATTTTTTTTTTAACATGTAAAATATGTTAGATACATGTTTTACACTTGCGCTAACCCAGTGTTTCTGTTACCCAACAAACCAGGGTGCCTCCAAGCTGTTGCAAAACTACAACACCCAGCATGCCCTTACAGCCAAAGGCAGTCTGGGCATGCTGGGAGTTGCAGTTTTGCAACAGCCGGAGGCACCCTGGTTCGTTGGCAAACAATGCGCTAAGTTACCGATTTCTGTTTTTTCTTTTTTAACTCCTTAACGACGCAGGACGTATATTTACATCCTCCGCCGGCTCCAGCGATATGCCGCGGGGTCACGCGGTGTCCCCGCGTCATATCGGGTCGGTCACGGCGGGTATCAATGGTCGGGACCCGCGGCTAATACAGAACCTCACCGATTGCGGTGATGCCCTGTATTAACCCTTCAGATGCGGCGATCAAAGCTTACCGCCGCGTCTGAAGTGAAAGTATCCCGGCTGCTCAGTCGGGCTGTTCTGGACCGCCGCGGTGAAATCGAGGCGTCCCGAACAGCTTACAGGACACCGGGAGGGTCCTTACCTGCCTCCTTGGTGTCCGATCAATGAATGACTGCTCCTGCCTGAGATCTAGGCAGGAGCAGTCAAGCGCCGATAACACTGATCACAGGCGTGTTAATATACGCCAGTGATCAGCATGAGAGATCAGTGTGTGCAGGGTTATAGGCCTATGGGACCTATAACACTGCAAAAAATAAGTGTTAATAAAGGTCATTTAACCCTTTCCCTAATAAAAGTTTGAATCACCCCCTTTTCCCATAAAAAAAATAAAACAGTGTAAATAAAAAACAAACAAACATATGTGGTATTGCCGTGTGCGTAAATGTCCGAACTATAAAAATATATCATGAATTAAACCACACGGTCAATGGCGTACGGGCAAAAAAAAAACAAAGTCCAAAAAAGCGTGTTTTTGGTCACTTTTTATACCATTAAAAAATGAATAAAAAGTGATCAAAAAGTCCGATCAAAACAAAAATCATACCGATAAAAACTTCAGATCACGGCGCAAAACATTAGTCCTCATACCGCCCTGTAGGTGGAAAAATAAAAAAGTTATAGGGGTCAGAAGATGACATTTTTAACCCCTTAAGGACACATGACGTACTGGAACGTCATGTGTCCACTCCCGATCTATAACGCGGGGCCACGGCGTGGCCCCGCGTCATAGCGGGTCGGGCCCGGCCTCTAACAACGGCCGGGACCCGTGGCTAATAGCGCGCGGCATTGATCGCTGTGCCGCGCGCTATTAACCCTTTAGACGCGGCGTTCAAAGTTGAACGCCGCGTCTAAAGTGAAACCGAAAGCATGCCGGCTAGCTCAGTGGGCTGTTCGGGATAGCCGCGGTGAAATCGCGGCATCCCGAACAGCTGACAGGACAGCGGGAGGGCCCCTACCTGCCTCCTCGCTGTCCGATCGCCGAATGACTGCTCAGTGCCTGAGATCCAGGCATGAGCAATCATGCGGCAGAATCATCGATCACTGGTTTCTTATGAGAAACCAGTGATCAATGTAAAAGATCAGTGTGTGCAGTGTTATAGGTCCCTATGGGACCTATAACACTGCAAAAAAAAAGTGCAAAAAAAAAGTGAATAAACATCATTTAACCCCTTCCCTATTAAAAGTTTGAATCACCCCCCTTTTCCCATAAAAGAAAAAACACAGTGTAAATAAAAATAAAAATAAACATAAATGGTATCGCCGCGTGCGGAAATGTCCGAATTATAAAAATATATCGTTAATTAAACCGCACGGTCAATGGCGTGCGCGCAAAAAAATTCCAAAGTCCAAAATAGTGCATTTTTGGTCACTTTTTATATCATGAAAAAATGAATAAAAAGCGATCAATAAGTCCTATCAATGCAAAAATGGTACCGTTAAAAACTTCAGATCACGGCGCAAAAAATGAGCCCTCATACCGCCCCATACACGGAAAAATAAAAAAGTTATAGGGGTCAGAAGATGACAATTTTAAACGTATTAATTTTCCTGCATGTAGTTATGATTTTTTCCAGAAGTCCGACAAAATCAAACCTATATAAGTAGGGTATCATTTTAATCGTATGGACCTACAGAATACATATCAGGTGTCATTTTTACCGAAAAATGTACTACGTAGAAACGGAAGCCCCCAAAAGTTACAAAACAGCGTTTTTTGTTTAAATTTTGTCGCACAATGATTTTTTTTCCAGCTTCACCATAGATTTTTGGGCAAAATGACTGACGTCATTACAAAGTAGAATTGGTTGCGCAAAAAATAAGCCATCATATGGATTTTTAGGTGTAAATTTGAAAGAGTTATGATTTTTTAAAGGCAAGGAGCAAAAAACGAAAATGCAAAAACGGAAAAACCTCCGGTCCTTAAGGGGTTAAACGTATAAATTTTCCTGCATGTAGTTATGATTTTTTTTCCAGAAGTGCGACAAAATCAAACCTATATAAGTAGGATAACATTTTAACCGTATGGACCTACAGAATAATGATAAGGTGTCATTTTTACCAAAATATGCACTGCGTAGAAACGGAAGCCCTCAAAATTTACAAAATGGCGTTTTTTCTTCAATTTTGTCGCACAATGATTTTTTTTCCGTTTCGCCTTGAATTTTTGGGTAAAATGACTGTCACTGCAAAGTAGAATTGGTGATGCAAAAAATAAGCCATAATATGGATTTTTAGGTGGAAAATTGAAAGGGTTATGATTTTTAAAAGGTAAGGAAGAAAAAACGAAAGTGCAAAAACTGAAAAACCCTGAGTCCTTAAGGGGTTAAATTTCCCTCTCTCTTTACTGAACTGGGTTAGTAGGTTAATGAAATGCATAGTTAATTGCCGTGGGAAAATCTTTTATTGACAAAACCACAGACATAATTTGATAATTACCCTTTGTGGTTTTATCAATAAAAAAAAAAAATTCCCACGGCAATTAACTATGCATTTCATTAACCTACTGAGTAGGGAGAGGGAAATTTAAAACCGGGAAATAAAAAACAGAAATAGGTTAGCGCATTGTTTGCCAACAAACCAGGGTGCCTCTAGCTGTTGCACAACTACAACTCCCAACATGCTAGAGGCACCCTGGTTCGTTGGGAAAAAGAAACACTGGGTTAACACAAGTGTAAAACATGTAACTATCTATATCTAACATATTTTACATTTTCAAAAAAATACACATTGCATAAAATTTACCGTATTTTTCGCCATATATGGGGGAGATTTATCAAAGGATTTAGACTGGTTTTTCCTGTCTAAATTTGTCACACAGAAAGTCGCAGTCTAAATATGTGCCACTTTTCTGCGACTTTTGCTGTAGAGGATTTTTAGAAAATGATGCATGCAAGTCTATTTTAGACGGAAATGCATTAGAAAATGCATTGGTGCTGAATTTATCAAGTGCGACTTTTGTGCGACAAGTCGCATCTGCCCAAAATACACTGAAATGTCAGACCATGTTGGAGCAGGTCTAAATGCAGTTTGAGCTGTAGACCCTGAAGTCTGAGCACAGAATTTATCAAGGGCTGTGAGACCTTTGATAAATTAGGAGCACGATAGACAGGAGACTACCACATACGCTATAAGCATACCCAGAATAGACTAGGTTAGTAAATGTCCCCCTATATGTTCACATTATCCGTGGTGAATTTATTAAGTGGTCCGTGGTTCTTCTTTTTACACTTACCACAGTTCTGTTTATTCAATGTAAATTATGTGTGTGACATTACCTATACACTTTATTATAGTATTTATAATATATTATTTTATTAAGTGGCAACTTACTGCACAGGTGCATCCCTGCCCTGATACATTCTTGGTACGATCCTAATGGCTGCTGATTGTGCATGCGTAGATTGTTTATCTCTGTACAGGATCTTCTGCGCATGTGCGAGTGACGTCATCGGACACGCAGGGGCAGAGAGCCATCTGACTTACAAATAATTACATCTACTTGCCAATCAGGAATCTCCTCACAATCAATATAACCAATCAATGCAGAGCTAGTGTTACATGTCATCAAATTGTGTCCCATACTAGGTAGATGCTAAATAATATCTGTCATACTCATGCGTCCAATGACACATGTGAAAACATGTTAGCTAGTTAGCTTGTGATACACATTTTGTTCGATATATTGAGCTGCAAGGAAAGGTAAGGAAGGACAGTACACATCTCTACCTCAATTTCAGCATGCAGCTAGATAGATAGATAGATATATGAATAATTCTTTTTTGTGTGAACACACAGTAGAAATCATACAATGACTTGCCATAGTCCCTATTTGTATGAATATACTATTTTCATGGTCATGACCACAAAAAGCTCCATAACTGAATGGCTCCACCTTTGACTCTTGATTCACTACCCTGCTTTTTCTGTGTATGTTGTTATCCCTGGCTCTGCTGCTTCAAACCCTCCAGCCCTGGCACTATTTTTTTTCATAATAACAGCCCTGAGTATAAAGAACATTTCCTCTGTGCATTATAATCCTAATACTGATTGGATTTTCTTTCCTTTACGTCATTTGTGCACACACTGTAATGAAGTATAATGGACATACCTAGACAAACTGGTGCTTCATCCCAGACGCCATTTAAACATCTCACAACCCTGTTTCCTTTAAGAATATAATATTCTGGGCATTTATATTCCACAGATTCACCAGATCTATAGAAAGGTTTGTTAAAGCTTATGGTGTCTCCATATTGTACAACTGGTGGTGGACCACACTGCTCACCGATCCCTGAAAAAGAAAGATAATGAAGTAAATATAATCATTTCATAATAAAATAAATAATTTGAGTTTTGGTTTTCTCTTTGTAGTCCCATACTTTAATGTACAGACATGTCAGCATTTATTTAGCAGCTGCAGTATTCTTCTGGTACTACACTGCTCAAACATAAAGGGAACACTTAAACAACACAATGTAACTCAATCACACTTCTGTGAAATCACACTGACCACTCAGGAAGCAACACTGATTGACAATCAATTTCACATGATGTTGTGTAAATGGAACAGACAACAGGTGGAAATTATAGGCAATAAGCAAGAAACCCCAATAAAGAAGTAGTTCTGCAGTTGGTGACCACAGACCACTTCTCAGTTCCTATGCTTCCTGGCTGATGTTTTGGTCACTCATGAATGCTGGCGGTGCTTTCACTCTAGTGGTAGCATGAGACAGTGTTTACAACCCACACAAGTGGCTCAGGTAGTGCAGCTCATCCAGGATGGTACATCAATGCGAGCTGTGGCAAGAAGGTTTGCTGTGTCTGTCAGTTTAGTGTCCAGAGCATGGAGACGCTACCAGGAGATGCATGTGCATGTGTCCACTCAAACGGACAGAAAAAGACTCCATGAGGGTGGTATGAGGGCCCGATGTCCACAAAAAAATAAAAATAAATGCCCATTCTGCTGCAGCCAAATGTTAGTTGCAAGTCAACAAGGAACTGAAAAAAAGTTTTTTCAGTTTGCAATTTTTTTTTTCATCCTTTTGGTATTTTTTGGCTTTTTTGGCCTCAGCGGGTGATTTTCAAAAATGACCTCATAATGAGACTATGGCATTTTTTCAGGAAAATTGCGGCGTTTTATTTCCCATAGCTCTCTATGAGAGTGAAAAAAGTGCCACAAAAAAGCCATGTGGGTTTTAACATTGGCGTTTTTGCGGGTGATTTTTTTTTTTACACTTAGATCACAAATGTATTGAGAGATAAAGAAATATCTACAATACATCAGCCTAAGGAAAAGAACAGGACCAAGGAAGAACAGTACAGATTGCTACACTGTATCTCTGCCGCTATTGCAGAGCGTCGCACCGCCTTACAAAGGATATCTAAAGATTCCCCTTTTGGGCAATCCAAAAATACCCTTTCTCCCATATACCCTTTAAAAACTACCCATGAGCATTATTCTTTATATTAATACACACTTTAAAAACAGTTAGTGCAATAGCGGAATCTGTAGGCGCTATATAAATAAATTATTATTATTATAGCCCTTTGTTATTCATCAACACTGTATCTGGAGGATTCACTTAGTCCTCAATACATGATCTGTACTCAGATTCAAACTGTGCGATCACATATGTGCAAACACAGAGCCAATGTTAAAAACAACTTATTACATAGTGTATCTCGTCATTTTTCTAGTGTACATAATAATGACATTAATGATTTACATCTTATCAATTTAGAAACTATCCTGGAAACAATTTCTAACCGTTATCAAAAACGAATTAACCATGAATCCTATTGGATTTTTAAGCCCGCCACATTGACCCCCCAGGGGCTTAATGAATCAATAGAGAATATTTGGTGATTATTTATAGTATTGCACATATATATTTGTGTTCGGGCCTCATACATGTACTAGTGACAGGAAAGATTGCCTACATACCTATACAAGATCTTACCCTAGCATAGCGGTCTGAGCTGTGCCATAACCACGCAATGAGGGCACGCCTATAGAGGGCATGCCCTATGGTGAAGGAATAAAATAAGTGAGGGTTGGGAGGGTTCCACAAATGACACGTGCTCCGCCCCTGTAGGAGAGGGGAGAGTTATATACACACGCCCCCACCTGTTCCCAATAAGACCCACCTGGAAGTGCAGGGAGCAATGATTACTTCCGCCCCTCTCACAAATGCAGCCCTGCAGGCTTTAAACTTGTGTTCGGGCTCCATATATGTACTAGTGACAGGAAAGATTGCTTACATACCTATACAAGATCTTACCCTAGCATAGCGGTCTGAGCTGTGCCATAACCGCGCAATGAGGGCACGCCTGTAGAGGGCAAAAAGCCACCATGCTAGGATAAATACAATTCCTGAAATAACACATCCTACACCCAGCATCAATCTTCACATACCCGAAGTAGACTATACCTAGTGTGCTGAGAGAGTAGCCCCGACCAACTAGTGACTACTAGAGGTGGTAACCATACCTTGGAAACTGTGGCAGTAACGTCCATCTGTAAAGAAACGACCTGAGAATGATAACATTCCCTGCCAAATAGTAACTGAACTATACCTATTACCATCCCTACTTGTGACATTACTTCAAATGGACATGGAACGGCTAACTTCATGGCAGGTCTGACAAGCACCAATCCCCTGCTATTTATGAGGCAAAACTAAACTGACAGGTAAATGACAAGAAATACCTATCTACCTGATAGACCGTGTGGATCATGTCGCCTGACAAGGTTCACGAAGGCACCTTACCTGATTGAGACTGTAACAACAGACATACCTAACTGGCCAATGTACTGACCCAACTGGACTTGGGAGTGATGACCAGTTGCCGATGACAGCTCCCTGCATGAGCAACGTACCTGTAGATGTGACCAGTGTTTAGGTGAACCATCATGCCTGTAGACCTGACAGGTCTTTGTGACAGTCGTGCCTGAACTCGTCACAGGTCCCCGCGAAACCATCGAGGATGTAGACATGACAGGTCTGTGTGAAATCATCGTGCCTGTAACGTAACAGGTCTTGTAAACCCTTTTCTTTTTCATAATACGTAAGTGAGAAATGCCATAGTGAGACTGTATGCGATCTGAAATGTGTCAGATTACCTACACAACCATGTCAAAATCAATTGCTCTGAAATGAGACAGCAGTAACCACGATTCAATCCCCGATCCTAAAGAAATGAGTCATGTAACTGTAATAAATATACAATATATCTGCCACTAAATGCCGACCCTCCTTAAAAAGAGAGCGTACAACTATGCCGGATAGTTGAATCTGTGTACTACAACGAAATGATAAGGTAATCGAGAAATACAACAGACGAGGTTGTATCTGACCTGAAAACGTGTCAGGTCATAACAAATATAACAAACTACAAAATTGCTCTGAAAACGAGTCAGTAACAACTGACATTACCCCTTTAACCTGATTTTTTCTCTCTTTTTTTTCCTCCGGCCCAAGACTGCTGTGGACAAGTGAGGGACAATCAACCATATGGTCTGCTCTGAGGACGCATTAGCAACAGGCGTGTAATGTTGCTACCCCTACCTAAAGACTATTCTGAGAAATGGGTCAGGAACAGTGGTTTGCGTGGGCTGCTCCGGGAACATATGAAATAACAAGTAGGTGATGCTGTAGTATAAGTACTGAGACTGTTCTGAAGAGTCAGGAACAGCGTAACTGTGTGGCCTGCTCTGAAGACGTGTCAGTAACAAGCATGTGATACAGTACTAAAGAACTAAGACTGTTCTGAAGACAAGTCAGGAACAGTAGACTACGTGGCATGCTCTGACTACGTGTCAGTAACAAGTATGTGGATGACTTACTTAACAACCAAGACTGTTCTGAAGATGAGTCAGGAACAGTGGAATTACGTGGCCCACTCTGAAGAAGTGTCAGTAACAAACGTGTGATGCAATACTAAATGAACTGAGACTGTTCTGAAGAGCAGTCAGGAACAGTAGACTACGTGGCCTGCTCTGAAGACGTGTCAGCAACAAGCATGTGGATGACGTACTTAACAACCGACTGCTCTGAAGATGTGTCAGGAACAGTGGAATTACGTGGCCTGCTCTGAAGACGTGTCAGTAACAAACGTGTAATGCAATACTAAATGAACTGAGACTGTTGTGAAAAGGAGTCAGGAACAGTAGACTACGTGGCCTGCTCTGAAGATGTGTCAGCAACAAGCATATGATACAGTCTAAAAGAACTGAGACGGTTCTGAAGACGAGTCAGGAACAGTAGACTACGTGCCGTGCTCTGAATATGTGTCAGCAACAAGCATGTGCACTGATACCCTTACCCAGACTATTTTAGAAAGGAATCAAATTAGTTGTTTGCGTGGTCTGCTCTGTGGACGTGGGCGTGACCCGTGGTACTGTTCACCACTCAGACCCTGAGACTGCTCTGAAGAAGAGTCAGAACCAGTCAACTGTGTGGCATTGCTCTGAAGATGGGTCGATAACAAACATGTGCTGCTGTGTTTATGGGGACTGTGACTGACCTGAAGAAGAGTCAGAAAAGTGGGTAGCGTGCTGGCTTTGAAATACTTGAGTAAAACGTGAGGGAACGTGCGACTTAAGGCAGCCTGCTCTGAGGATGTGTCAGTACCAAGCCACCAAAACAAAAACAAAAAACGACCCTATGAGTGTACTGCGGACATGTCAGGAACGGTCAGTTTACATATGCCGGAAACCAGTTTTTTTTTTTTTGTTTTTGTTTTTTTTACCAATTCCCTGATAGTAACTACACACACCTTAGCAGCACTTAGGAACTTTGATGTTGACACGAAGAAAACTGAATGAACGAAACATAATGATTGCACCTGGCCACTGAATGACAGTGGCTACACCGACCCTCTACTGAGACCGTGGGCCACCTGAATGCCCTGAGAGCCTGGGGGGGGGGGTGCCGCTGGGGTTGCTATGGGCAACCAGAGCCCGGCAGCGGCGAGTCAGGCAACAGGGTAACATTGTGAGTATTCCTGAAATTGGTTGCTCTGAATGTGAGTCAGTAACAATCGCGATTCAAACCCTAATCCTGAAGGAACGAGTCAGGTGACCGGGTATTGAACAGCCGATTAGTGCCACTAAAATGAATGACCACCCTTTGAACGAGTACCTGTGCCGGATAGTTGAATATGTGTACTATAACTAACTGATAACATAGTCATGAAATACAAGCGAGGAGGTTGTATCTGACCTGAGAACGTGTCAGGTCCTGACAATAAACAACAACGCGATTGCTCTGAATGAGTCAGTAGCAACAGACATTGACCCATAGACGCTACGGTTGAACATGCAGAATAAATACCATTAACCATGTGCAGTAAACGCTATGGATGTTAGTGCAGAGAACATAACAGAATGAATGCTACATGTACGCAGAATAAGTATTACAACGTGTCAGCATAATAAACACTACCATCGTATGTACAGACTGAATGCTACGAATGTCCGTGTAGTGTATTGCTACAAATATATGTGCAATATACATGACGTGAGCATGTCTGTGGTATGAATACAACGAGCGTATATGTGGTATAAATGCTATGAGCATATAGTGGTATGATACTATGAGCAGTATAATGCTATGAGTATACTTGCGGTATCAATGCTAAAAGCGTATGTGCCTGATGTAGGCCATGTGTATGTGCAGTATAAATGCTACAAGTACCTGTGCAGTATAACCGTCGAGCCATGTGCGTCATGAGTGCTATGAATTAATATGTGGTATGACGCTATGAGGTATGAGTATTATGAGCAGTATAATGCTGTAAACATGCTATGAGCGTGTGGCCACAACCGCACGAAACAGCATGACACTACGTGTGAGAACCGTATGAACCTGCATGTATGAATGCACTGAACATGTGAACAACTTAAGAACCGTGAGCGTGTGTCACGATCACACAATATCGGTACAGCTAAGACGCTAGAGAGAGTGTGATGGTGCAAGGGTTAAAGCCGCCAGACCTCTGGGTATCCACTGCTAGTCCCAGCAAGTCACCAAATTAACCCTTAGATAAACATGTTTCCACCAGAGCTGCCTTCAGAAAGGTGAGCTCATATTTAGAGATCAAAGACCAGAACTGATTAATTAAACATTTAATCTGATAAAAGGTATCACAGTGCTGACTATATAAAAATACAGAAACAAATGACATACAGGTACAAAAATATATAAAAGAGTTTTGGCAAGGCAAGTTCAGAAAACAAAAGATGAAGTTCTTACAGCATGATGATATAGCAGTCCATGAGAGAGAGTGCTGTTCTTAGGATGGTCTTGTCAGCTTGTGGCACAGCCTTGAAAAACAGTTGAGTCCAGCATTTTAAATCTTATCTCTGCTTCTTGGGAGGGAAACTTCATTCCCCCCCCTCCCCTCTGATCCCATCAGGTGGGGCATCTCCCTTCCTGAGCCCTTATATGTTTGATTATATGATGGGACCAGAGTGCATGACTTCAAAGGAGATACCAGACAGCCAGACCTCCAATAAAATGCAATACACAAAAAACAAAGGATACACCGTCTGAATGACCTCTCACCCATGTCTTGGATAATACATCACACAGTTATAATTATAATACACATAGGATTTTAATAATCAGGCCTTGGGCCTGACAGCGTGCGACCACTATAACTGCCATGAGTGTATGAACCGTATAATTGCCATAGGCAGTATACTGCCGTAACCAGTATGAAATACCAATAACATATGAACCGAATGACACTTTGAGCGTATGAACCAGTGATAAGTACGAGGTGTTTGACTGCCATGAACGTAACATGGTAAAGAAAGAACGTAAGACCATGAACATGCCAAGAATATGTGAACAGCATAAATGCCAAGTTTGTGGAGCGTGTATAACACCCGCGAGTGAAAGAATAAACAGGAGGTGAACAGCATAAACGAGTCTGTACAGTATAAAAGCTGTGAATATATCGTCGGTGAGTATATGTACCGTATAATGATATTAGCACATGAAACTGTATACATACTAAGCGCGTACGAGCAGTGTGACCATAAGCGTATAAATTAACCATGAGAGTACGGACGATAAGAAACTCATGGAGTTATCAAACCGTGAAGATGCTCTACTCGTGTGCACCTTGTACCAGTAATGCGTGTATGCCCATTATAAACCAAGCGTATGAACCGTATGGATACCATGATCATGCAAATAACGAGTATTACACTGTGTATACTATGATTTAAATAGATGTAGCCTATGTTATATCCCTACAGAGCATTGCACCCTACTGTATACCGTATGCTATATTGAAACAAGACACTCTGCAGAGCAATGCATCACCACACAGCATATGCTACCCTGCAACAAGATCCTCTGCAGAGTATTGCACCACACCAAACACAGTACAAGCCACCCTGTGTTGCAACGAGACCCTTCGCAGAGCATTGCCCCACACTGCACATGCTAACTGTAACGACCCTCTGCAGAGCATTGCACTATACCCTATATAGTATGTTATATTGAAACCATCCCATCTGCAGAGCATTACACTAACTGTATAAAGTTTGTTTATAATGAGACCATCTGCAGAGTATTGCACTATACTGTATATAGTATATATTATATTGTAACAAGACCATCTGCAGAGCATTGCACCATAACTATATATCATGTATACTATATTGTAACGATACCATTTGCAGAGAATTGTACCATAACTGTATATCATGTATACTATATTGTAACGAGAGCACTGCACCATACAGTACATGTTATATTGTAACGAGACCCTTTGCAGAGCATTAAACTGTACAGTATACTGCAAGGGCACCATATACCCCGCAGAGCACCGCAGCACACAGCAAAAGTTATATTGAAACGACTCTTTGCAGAGCATTGCACCACACTGTATACAGCAAACGTTATATGGAAACAACCCTCCACAGAGCATTGTGCTATACTTTAGATTAACGATAGCAGACAAGCTGACAGGACCGCCTGACGAGCGGCCATGCAGAGAACTGGGCAGATGCCGCACAATTGTAGCTGTGCAGGTGGCGGGCGGTCCACATGCCGCCATGAGGCAGTTAGCGGGCTGCGCGAAATGCTGAGTCCACGCCACCCCCAGCACCAATTTAACTCACCTGCTTGCCGCTCCTGGCCCCCACTACCGCTGCGGGCAGAGCCAGCCAGCACCATACCTGCCCTATTTTACCTTATAATCAGAGTGAAACACAGCATCCCTAGATAAGACAGCCAGTGGAGCTGCCAGGGATGCCACACCTGCACCCCCCAAGCCAGACTCATGATCAGCGAGGCCTCGGCACCGTGAGCAGCTGCTCTGAAGATTTTTGTGGGAGATTCAGACACAGGAAGAAGTGATTACACAAACGACACGTGCTCCGCCCCTGTAGGAGAGGGGAGAGTTATATACACACGGCCCCACTTGTTCCCAATAAGCCCCACCTGGAAGTGCAGGGAGCGATAATTACTTCTGCCCCTCTCACAAATGCATCCCTGCAGGCTTTAAACATATATATATATATATATATATATATATATATATATATATATATATATATTAGAGATGAGCGAACTTTTCAAAAATTCGATTCAGCCGATGCGCCAAATTTTCCGGAAAAGTTTGTTTTGATCCAAATTCTAGCCTACATACAGCCTCTATAGGGGTATAGAACACTTTGCTGTGTTCTAAAACGCATATGGAGTGTGCTGGGTTAGTGAAATAATACTGTTATTCAGAATAACATGCAGATTACCGGCATCGCTTTTAGAATCACTGCCGCACAGCAGCACAATGACAGAGCCTGGTGGTGGCATCAGTGTCAGGAGACCATATAGTGACTGAATGACAGCGTGGATGTGTTGGCAGTATGAGGAGACCATTTAGTGGTTGAATGGCACAGCGTTGAGGTGTTGGCAGAATGAGGATACCATATAGTGGCTGAATGACACAGCATGGAGGTGTTGGCAGCATGAGGAGACCATATAGTGGCTGAATGACACAGCGTGGAGGTGTTGGCAGCATGAGGACACCATATAGTGGATGAATGACACAGCTTGGATGAAGCTGAAGCATGAGGACACCATATAGTGGCTGAATGACACAGCATGGAGGTGTTGTCAGCATGAGGAGACCATATAGTGGCTTAATGACAAAGCATGGACATGTTGGCAGCATGAGGACACCATATAGTGGCTGAATGACACAGCATGGACATGTTGTCAGCATGAGGACACCATATAGTGGCTGATTGACACAGCTTGGATGAGGCTGAAGCATGAGGACACCATATAGTGGCTGAATGACACAGCATGGAGGTGTTGGCAGCATGAGGAGACCATATAGTGGATGAATGGCACAGCACGGAGTTGCCAGCAGCATGAGTAGGCACTAGGCCTTCACAATCCCTAAGATTAAAAGATGAATTAAGAAATTTAAACCAAAGATTTTGGATAGCGGGTGCTACCTATGAGAAAATTTGAAATTACCAGACCCAGGCCCCACAGCGGCATCAGTAACCCATATATTACCTGAATGACACAGCCTGGAGTTGGCTGATGCACGAGTACACACCAGGGCTTCACAATCCCTCCCAAAAAACACCACAATTTTAGAAATTTTTGAAAAAGATTTTGGATAGCGGGTGCTACCTATGAGAAAATTTGAAATGACCAGACCCAGGCACCACAGCGGCATCAGCAACCCATATATTGCCTGAATGACACAGCCTGGAGTTGGCTGATGCACGAGTTCACACCAGGGCTTCACAATCCACCCCAAAAAACACCACAATTTTAGAAATTTTTGGATAGCGTGTGCTACCCATGAGAAAATTTGAAATGAACAGACCCAGGCCCAGCAGCGCAATCATTTTTTTTTTTGAAATTTAAAACAACCTTTGCGTGTCCCAGACCCCAGCGTGTGGGTATGAAGGACCAAATCCAACAAGCCTCCACAGGGCTCATGTGGCCGTGAGATTTAGGCAAAACGTCTCCATTGCCCTGACCGACCGTTGTTTCCAAGACTTCTCGCCAAGGCAAACCATGTGAAGAACAGCGTGACACCGCCGTAACCTGCCACTGAGACTTGTCCGGGCAGTGGAGGCTTAAGACACAGAGGAGGATGTGGAGGCGGAGTAGCACACTGTCGCAGGACCAACGGGCTGACAGAGTGTAGCAGGAAGCAGCATTGAGTGCACACCAGGGCTTCAGAATCCCAAAGAAAAAACAACCATTTTTAAAATAATTTTAAGAATATTTAGGACAGTGGGTGCTACCTATATGTTGCATGAATGACACAGCCTGGAGTTGGCTGATGCATGAGTACACACTAGGGCTTCACAATCCCTCCAAAAAAACACAACAATTGTAGAAATTTATGAAGAAGACTTATAGATAGCGGGTGCTACCTATGAGAAAATTTGAAATTCCCAGACCCAGGCCCAGCAGCGCCATCAGTAAACCATATATTGCCTGAATGACACAGGCTGGAGTTGGCTGATGCATGAGTACGCACCAAAGCTTCACAATCTCTAATAAAAAAGACAAAAATTTTTGACGTAAAATTTTCACGAAAATTTAGGACAGCGAGTGCTCTTTATATATCACCAGAATGATGCAGCCTGGAGTTGGCTGCAGCATGAGGAGACCATTGAAATGTGTGATTTTTTTTTTGAAATTTAAATCAAAATTTGTGTCCCGAACCAAGCCGTGTGGGTACAAAGGACCTTATCTCACAAGCACCCACAGGGCTCATGTGGCCGTAAGATGTAGGCGCAACGTCTCCATATCCCTGACTGGCCATTTTTGTTTTTTGTACCTTTGTTTAAGAACAAGCGCATATCCAAGAGTCCAGAAGACTCTATAATGCAGGATGGTGGACCACCAAAAGACATTTTTCTATAAAAGAAATAAAGAAGCAGAGTTCATCCCTCTGCGTATTTTTTTTTGAAAATTTTACTTTAAAAAATCACACGCAACAATAGTTCAATGGTGTAATGGTTATTATTGTGGAAAATTCAAGTTTATTACTGTGATAATTATAAGAAAATTTGAAAAAAACACTACCCAAGAGTGTTTACTAACCCCATACATTGCACCATAAATGTTGAAATTTTAATTAAGCATGTATATATGTATTTCAAAAATCCTAAAATTAAAGGCCCAAGCCCAGAAGCATCAGGAAGTCAAGTTATTCCTGAAAGACACAGGAGCAGTCAGGAGTAGGCATCAGCAGTATCCAAGAGGCTTTAATAACCCCTTACATTGCACGATCACAATTGCACGAAGCATGTATGTATGTATTTCAAAAATCCTAAAATTAAAGGCCCAAGCCCAGAAGCATCAGGAAGTCAAGTACTTCCTGAAAGACACAGGAGCAGTCAGGAGTAGGCATCAGCAGTACCCAAGAGGCTTTAATAACCCCTTACATTGCACGATCATTTGCGAGATCGAGCAATAACAGGTGTGGTATGCACTCAGATGTCTGGGGCTGCACGCGCGCTTCACTGAACGGACCAGCGTGTGTCTATCTTTCACCGACAGGTGCGGGTAACCCGCTGAAGCCCCTTCACGATAGGGATCAGGGATTGCAATTATTTGCCAGGAAAGAAGAATCACAACTAAGCGCTGGTCATAAGCTCGGGTTCATTAAGTCCCTGCCCTTTGTACACACCGCATGTCTCTACTACCGATTGGATGGTTTAGTGAGGTCCTGGGATCGGCCCCGGCGGGGTAGGAGAAGTTAGCATTAAGCATGTATTAGCTACTGCTAAACTTCCAAAAATGTAAGGCCCAAGGCCTGAGGCATCAGGGAGGCAATTATTTCCTGAAAGACACAGAATGAGTCAGGAGCAGTCATTCGCAGTACCCAAGAGGGTTTCATAACCAACCCCTTACATTTAAAAGTCAATGTTGAAATTTGCATTAAGCATGTATTTATCTAGTGCTGAACATCCAAAAATTGAAGGTCAAAGGTCTGAGGGCAGGGAGGCAAGTAGTTCCTGAAAGACACAGAAGGAGTATGGAGCAGGCATTCGCAGTACCCAAGAGGGTTTCATAACCCCTTACATTTAAAGATCAATGTTGACATTTGCATTAAGCATATATTTAGCTACTGCTAAAGATCCAAAAATTTAAGGCCCAAGGCCAGAAGCATCAGTGAGGCAAGTAGTTCCTGAAAGACACAGGATGAGCCAGGAGCAGGCAATCACAGTAGCCAAGAGGGTTTCCTAACCAACCCCTTACATTTAAAGATGAATGTTGAAATTTGCATTCAGCATGTATTTAGCTACTGCTAAACATCCAAAAATTAAAGGCCCAAGGCCAGAAGCATCAGTGAGGCAAGTAGTTCCTGAAAGACACAGGATGAGCCAGGAGCAGGCAATCACAGTACCAATGAGGGTTCCATAACCCTAATTGATATCCCAAGAGGGTTTCATAACCAACCATAATTGGGAAATGTTGGTGTAGCATCTTGGTCAATCTACTCTGAGGCATCTGGCATTGGTGGCTGGAAATCCTGGCTGATCCATCCCTGATTCATCTTGACAAACGTCAGTCTCTCCACATTTTTGGTGGACAGACAAGTTCGCCTTGGAGTGACTATGGCCCCGGCCGCACTAAACACCCGCTCTGATGGCACACTAATGGCCAGGCAGGGCTTTTCCAGCTTTTCCAGGGCAAACTCTGCTAGTTGTGGCCATAAATCAAGTTTGGTTGCCCAGAAGTCCAGCGGATGTTCAATGGTTGTTGGCATGGCCATGTCAAGGTATGCCACCACCTGCTGGTTCAGGTCCTGCTACATGTCTATCTGCTGCTGATGAGTTGCTTCACTATGCGGGTGAAGAAAGCTACTCATCAGCGATTGTAGACTCAGGCTGCTGCTGATTGAGCTGGTACTGCTCCTCCCTCCCCTCCCCATGGCAGCCATGGCAGTGAAAGGTGAGCGCAGAGGGCCCCCCGAGTCAGACCTGCGAGTGGATGGACCATGTGGCCGACAGGCATCAGCCAACTGACTACGTAGAATGTCTCTGTAGTAGGTCAGTTTGTCCCCCCTCTTAGTGGGTGTAAAAAAGGCCCCCATTTTCGGACAGTAGCGAGGGTCTAATAAGGTGGAGATCCAAAAGTCAACCCGCTGACGAATTTTGACATTTCGGGGGTCACTACGCAAGCAACTGAGCATGCATCGTGCCATTTGAGCCAGTGACTCGGAGGGACTACCTGCTTCCATCTCCACTGCATACTGCCACGGTGTGTCTGGGTCCTCTGTCTCAACTTCCTCATAACCCTCCAGCTCCTCTGGCTGCTCCTGCTCCTCCTCTCCTGTCCGAAGACTAGAAACACCGGCCATCTCATCCAACCTAAACTGTGCTCCGCTCTGCCCCTCATCATCCTCCTCCTCCAGTTCAGCCCCCACAGGGCTCATGTAGCCTTGAGATGTAGGCGCAACGTCTCCATTGCCGTGACCAGCCATGGTTTCAATAATTTGTTGTAGGAAATGTAGGAGTGGAATTAAGTCGTTCATGGCGTAATCCAGGTGACTCGCAAATAATGTGGCTTCCTCAAAGGGCCTCAGCAAACGGCATGTGTCACGTATGAGCTGCCACTTGTTCACATTGAAGTTACACAGGGGAGTACTCCTATCTGCTTGGATCATCAAGAAATTGGTGATGGCTTTTTTTGTTCGTATAGTTTGTCCAACATATGGCGGGTGGAATTCCAACGTATGGCAACGTCACAAATACGACTATGTTGTGGGATACCGTTCTGACGCTGCAGCTCAAGGAAGGTGTGCTTGGCGGTGTACGAGTGGCTGAAGTGCATGCACAGTTTCCTTGACATTTTCAGGATGTTTTGCAAATGGGGTGAAGACTTGAGGAAGTGCTTGACAACCAGATTCAACACGTGTTCCTTGCAGGGCGCATGTTTCACACTTCCTTGTCGCAGCGAGGACACGATGTTCTTCCCGTTGTCTGTCACCATGGTTCCCATTTCCAGATTTAGTGGAGTAAGCCATACTCGGATTTCTTTACGAATGACCTTTAGCAGTTCCTCCCCTGTGTGACTCCGTTCGCCAAGGCAAGCCATGTGAAGAACAGCTTGACACCGCCGTGCCCTACACACATGGTAAGATGAATGTCCACCGAGATTTGGATGTGCAGTGGAGGCCGAGGACACGGTGGAGCATGAGGAGGCGGTGTCGCACACTGTAACAGGACCAACTGCCCGGGAGCGAGAGCGTGGAGGAGGAAGCGGTGTGACCTGTCCAAGTTGCTGTTGTGGCTGTGCAGGAACCACATTTACCCAGTGAGCCGTAAAAGACAAGTATTGTCCCTGCCCGTAGTTACAGCTCCACACATCGGCGCTGCCGTGCACTTTTGAACACACCGACAGTCTCAAGGACTGGCCACCTTCTCTTGTACAAACTTATGCAGGGCTGGTACTGCCTTCTTCGCAAAGAAATGACGGCTTGGGACTCTCCACCTCGGCTCAGCACAAGCCATCAATTCTCTGAAAGGTACAGAGTCCACCACTTGAAAAGGGAGGGACTGCAACACCAGCAACTTGGACAGGAGCACATTCAACTTCTGCGCTGTTGGATAAGTGAGCGCATACTGTTGTCTCTTGGACATGGCTTCGCCGATGGATTGTTGGCAGAATGGCTGACTAAAAGCGGGAGAAGCAGGAGCGACAGAAGGAGGGTTTAACACACAGCTCCCTTTGGCTGAGGTGGTGGAGCCTTGGCTGGATGAAGGAGGGAGCGGATGGCCACTGGGTGATGCAGCAGGCTGGACCTCTACATCGGAGCCACGGTTCTCCCAGGCCGCTTTATGGTGGCGAAGCAAGTGTTGACGCAGGGCCGTGGTGCCGACATTGGGACCCTGGCCACGCTTCACCTTTTGCCGACAGATCTTGCATGTGGCTACATGAACCTCCTCCGGATGCCTTATGAAAAACTTCCACACCGCTGAGTAGCTGATTTTCCTACCCGCAGTCCGCACTAATTGACTGCTACTGGCTCCCTCTCCAGGAACCCCTGTTCCTCTACCTCCAGGAAAGGTAGGCTGTCGAGAAGCAGGTGGTCTCCCCCAGGCATGTTTGGCTCCGGAATTTCCACTACTGCCACCACGCTGACTGCCAACCGTGCTACCGCCTTGCTTCCTCAAGGGCAACCTGCAACTCTCTTCTCCTGATGATGATGAAGCCCCTTCTGCACTCAGCTCCCAATTGCGATCGGCTTCATCATCATTAGAGATGAGCGAATCGAACTTGTTGAATCCGAATTCGTTACGAATTTCTTGAAAAATTCAATTTGCAACGAATACGAATATCGCCGCGATTCTATCGCACGAATCGCTTTATTAAACTCCATTTTACAGCTAAACTACAATTAAACTCCATTTTCCAGGCTATTGTAGAGCTAAGATGGCAGATCCACATGTGAGTACATGGGGCAGGGGATTATGGGAGGGCGGGAAACCGCGGCGGGAATGAAGGTAGGCGGACTGACCCAGAACCACATGTGAGATGCAGCCTATCAGTGTTCACTGACCCCTGTAATGTCACAGCCCCTATATAATCGGCGGCCATCTTGCCTCACTTCATTTCATCTATGCAGTCAGATGGAGAGGACGGGACTGCGTGTGTGTGAATAGCTCATACCACAGCCTTACACTGCAACTGCTAGTCACATCAGCATTAGGGAAAGGCAGGAGTGCAGAGTGCTGTGCTGTTACTCTGAGAAGGATCATTGATAGCTAAACCTCCTATTCACGTTATTGAGCATTGCAGCAGAGAGGGGCAGATAGCTGTCAGCTGCCTCATACAGATCTCCAAGCTGCCTGAACTTTCTGAAGCATCTCATCTCCTAATTTTTCAGCTCTATTGAGTTTTTTTTTCTCCACAAATCTTCTGCTGCTCAGAATTGTGTGACAGAATGCAATTTAGGGTTTAATCCCTGGATTTTTTTTTTTTTTTGGTGGTGCTGCACTGTTGGGTCCTGCTGCTGTTCAGAAATAAGTCATATTAGTGTGGACTTTAGTGCCTTTTTACCATTTTTCACCTGTTACTCTGTCTCTTTGCTAAATTCTGTGTTATACCACACATTATACACCTGCCGGTGTATTAAAGAATTTTTTTTTTCCTGAGTACAAATACGCTTAACAGTGGCCTTATCATTGCAAAGGGCCTACATACAAGCAAATAGTGTACCATATGCCACCTTTTTTTCTGTCTCTGTGCTAAATTAAGTGTTATACCACACGTTATACACCTGCCGGTGTATTAAAGAAAAAAGTTTTTCCTGAGTACAAATAAGCTTTTTCAGTGGCATTATCATTGCAAAGGGCCTACATACAAGCAAATAGCGTACTATATACCACCTTTTTTTCTGTCTCTGTGCTAAATTCATTGTTATACCACATGTTATATACTTGCCGGTGTATTAAAGAAAAAAAAAGGTTTTCCTGCGTAAAAATACGCTTAACAGTGGCCTTATCATTGCAAAGGGCCTACATACAAGCAAATAGCGTACTATTTAGTACCTGTATTTCTGTTTTATACCACACGTCATACACCTCCCGGAGTATTAAAGAAAAAAAAGGGTTTCCTGCATAAAAATACGCTTTTTCAGTGGCCTTATCATTGCAAAGGGCCTAAATTCAAGCAAATAGTGTACCATATACCACCTTTTTTTCTGTCTCTGTGCTAAATTAAGTGTTATACCACACGTTATACACCTGCCGGTGTATTAAAGAAAAAAAAAAGTTTTTTCTGCATACAAATACGCTTTAGTACCTGTATTTCTGTCTCGGTGCTAAATTCTGTGCTATTCCACACATTAGTATACACTGGCTGGTGTATACAACAAAAAAAGAGTTTTTTTCTGCGTATAAATACACTTAACAGTGCGCTCATCATTGCAAAGGGCATACATACAACAAAGGAGTGTACTATTTAGTAACTGTTATTCTGTCTAGGGCCTATATACTTTGAAAGGACAGCCGTAAGTAATCGCCTGCTGCTGTTATATAACCTCATAAACGCACTAAGTATGTGAGGCAGGGAAGTGCCAGGACGTGCACAGAGAAGGGGCAGAGGCCTACATATGTCAGGCAGAGTTGGCAGCAGACTTGGGGGCGAGTGGCAGCAGGAGTCGTAGAAATAGGCCTGAGCTCCCGTTAACACCCAGCGGTCGAGTCGTCGACCCATCTCTCCTCGTCAATTGGTTTGCATACTCATCCCCATCATCACAAGCGACATCTGACAACCCCAGTTAAGAGTCGGTGGGTTCCTCAGACACAACCTTCAGTTGGCATGGCCCGGGAGCAGTCCCCATAATCCCATTGCCTTTGTCCTATGCTGTTCCCTCTCCCAAAGAAGTATCTCATGCCTTGGGTTCAGCTCCACTATTTAGCGAGGATGATGTAATAGAGGACAGTCAGCATCTAATGGGCAGCCAAGAATGTGAGGAGACATGCGTCCCTTGCTCCGCAAGGCGGCCAAGTAGTGATGCGGAGAGTGACGTGGGAGGCGGTGTTTCAATTGCTCAGGGTCTTGAGGCAGACACTGTTGTGGAACACGAGAAGGACATCAGTGACGTGCACACATCTTTTGATGATGATGAAGCCGATCACAATTGGGAGCCGGGTGCAGAAGCTGGGGTTTCATCATCATCAGGAGAAGAGATTTGCTCTTTGTCTATGAGGCAGCAAGGTGGTAGCACGGTTGGCAATCAGCGTGGTGGTGGCAGTAGTGGAAATTCAGGAGCCAAAGTGCCGAGGGAGACCACCTGCTTCGCGGCAAGCTACCATTCAGGGAGGTAGTGGAACAGGGGTTCCTGGAGACGGCGCCAAAAGCAGGGAAATAGTGCGAACTACGGGTGGGAAAATCAGCTACTCTGCGGTGTGGTTGTTCTTCATAAAGAATCTGGAGGACCTTAGCGTAGTCACATGCAAAATCTGTGGGCAGAAAGTGAAGCGTGGCCAGGGTCTCAATCTCGGCACCACGGCCCTGCATCAACACATGATTTGACACCATAAAGCGGCCTGGGATAACCGTGGCTCCGAGGTAGTGGTCCAGCCTGCCGCATCACCCAGTGGCCATCCGCTCCCTCCGTCATCCAGCCAAGGCTCCACCACCTCAGCCAAAGGGAGCATTGTCTCAAACCATCCTTCTTGCGCTCCTGCTTCCTCCGCTCATGGTCAGCCATTCCACCAACAATCGATCGGCGAAGCCATGTCCAAGAGACAACAGTATGCGCCCGCTCATCCAACGGCGCAGAAGTTTAATGTGCTCCTGTCCAAGTTGCTGGTGTTGCAGTCCCTCCCTTTCCACCTGGTGGACTCTGTAGCTTTCAGGGAATTGATGGCTTGTGCCGAGCCGAGGTGGAGAGTCCCAAGCCGTCATTTCTTTGCGAAGAAGGCAGTACCAACCCTGCATAAGTTTGTACAAGAGAAGGTGAGCCAGTCCTTTAGCCTGTCAGTGTGTTCAAAAGTGCACGGCAGCGCCGACGTGTGGAGCTGTAACTACGGGCAGGGACAATGCATGTTGTCCTGCTCTGACTGAGTCTAGCTGAAGCTGGGTCTGTATTCTAAAGTGTGGTATTATTAAGTGTTACATTTGAGAAGTTTTATAAGCAGAAGTTCATGTGCTAAGTATACTGTGGATCATTGTTTTCCAAACAGGGTGTCTCCAGCGGTTGTATAGCCCTTGCATTTTTTTTTTCCTCCTGTCTGTAGCACACCTGGGGGAGGGGTTAATTGATTAACTGCTCTCAGGTGTATAAAACTAACTGGGAAACTCTGTGAGCCCTGCTCTGACTGAGTCTAGCTGAAGCTGGGTCTGTATTCTAAAGTGTGGTATTATTAAGTGTTACATTTGAGAAGTTTTATAAGCAGAAGTTCATGTGCTAAGTATACTGTGGATCATTGTTTTCCAAACAGGGTGTCTCCAGCGGTTGTATAGCCCTTGCATTTTTTTTTTTTTTTTTTCCTCCTGTCTGTAGCACACCTGGGGGAGGGGTTAATTGATTAACTGCTCTCAGGTGTATAAAACTAACTGGGAAACTCTGTGAGCCCTGCTCTGACTGAGTCTAGCTGAAGCTGGGTCTGTATTCTAAAGTGTGGTATTATTAAGTGTTACATTTGAGAAGTTTTATAAGCAGAAGTTCATGTGCTAAGTATACTGTGGATCATTGTTTTCCAAACAGGGTGTCTCCAGCGGTTGTATAGCCCTTGCATTTTTTTTTTTTTTTTTTCCTCCTGTCTGTAGCACACCTGGGGGAGGGGTTAATTGATTAACTGCTCTCAGGTGTATAAAACTAACTGGGAAACTCTGTGAGCCCTGCTCTGACTGAGTCTAGCTGAAGCTGGGTCTGTATTCTAAAGTGTGGTATTATTAAGTGTTACATTTGAGAAGTTTTATAAGCAGAAGTTCATGTGCTAAGTATACTGTGGATCATTGTTTTCCAAACAGGGTGTCTCCAGCGGTTGTATAGCCCTTGCATTTTTTTTTTTTTTTTTTCCTCCTGTCTGTAGCACACCTGGGGGAGGGGTTAATTGATTAACTGCTCTCAGGTGTATAAAACTAACTGGGAAACTCTGTGAGCCCTGCTCTGACTGAGTCTAGCTGAAGCTGGGTCTGTATTCTAAAGTGTGGTATTATTAAGTGTTACATTTGAGAAGTTTTATAAGCAGAAGTTTAGAAAGCAGGAGTTGTAAGCAGGACCCACTGTAACTGTAAGTATTTCACTCCCTTGATAAAAGTAGTTTTTCTTAATAGTTAATAACAGCTGTTTGTCACCAAGGATATGGAATGCAGGATTGGAGGTTTTCTTCAGTGCACATTGTGCCACATGTATACATCTCTGGAGCAGCAGCTTCAGGGTGAATACCGCTGTGACAAATGTGAGCATGTTGCCCACCTGGAAGCTCGTATTAGAGATCTAGAGGAGCAAAATGCAACATTGAGGGCGATTGACAATCTTACAGAGCAAGCAGTTAGTGGGGTAGAAATGGAGGTTGGAGAAACTAGCCAGGAGGCCCAAGTAGGGAGCTGGGTTAATGTAGTTAGAGGGACTGGAAAGGGGGCAAGGAAAAGGAAGGTCACTTCTGCTTCTGATCTCCCAAGTAAAATTGCCAAGTTGGGCAATGATGCGAGGGCCTCAGTATCAGAGATGGCAACCCTAGTGGATACTGGTCTCCCTAACAGCCGGGGGAACAGCTCAACTAGTAGTGTGGGGGATGGTAACGCAGGTAGGCCAAGACAGTTAGTTGTCGTAGGGGACTCTATAATCAGGAAGACGGATAGAATAATTTGTCGCCAAGACCACCTCAACCGAATGGTTTGCTGTCTCCCTGGTGCCAGGGTTCGGCATGTGGTGGAAAGGGTGGACAAATTACTAGGGGGGGCTGGGGATGACCCAGCTGTCGTGGTCCATGTGGGAACCAACGACAGAATACATGGTAGGTGGAGGTCCTTGAAGAATAATTACAAGGAACTAGGTGCCAAGCTGAAGGGAAGGACCTCTAAGGTTGTGTTCTCTGGAATACTTCCTGTGCCATGCGCATCGCAGGAAAGACAGCGGGAGCTTAGGGAGTTAAATGCATGGCTTAAGTCGTGGTGTGAGGGGGAAGGGTTTGGGTTTTTAGAGCACTGGGCTGACTTTTCATTGGGGTACAAACTCTATTCTACGGATAATTTGCACCTGAATGGAAGGGGGTCTTCTGTGCTGGGGGAGAGAATCCTGGAAGGGGTGGCTGAGTATTTAAACTAGGTGAGTGGGGGGAGGATAATAAAGCAAAGAAAGCAGACAGTGGGATGGATAGGTTAGAGAGGGGTCAGGACATAATGGCGGGTGGAGAGGAGTCCTGTGGGGGGAGGTTAAGAACAGTGGATAAGGAGATTCATGCGTTACAAACCAGCTGTAAAAATAAATGTAGCCCGAAAAATAGTAATCCCAATAATTCAAAAAATTCCATTAGCCCCAATAACTCAATAACTACAATAAGCCCCATTAACTCAAAAAATACCGTTAGCCCCAATAACTTAAATAACAACGTTAGACGCAATAACGCAAAAAATCCCATTAGCCCCAATAACTTAAATAATAACGTTAGACCCAATAACTCAAAAAATCCCATCAGCCCCAATAACTTAAATAGTACAATTAGCCCTTATAACTCAAAAAATGACATTAACCCCAATAACTCTGAAAATCCCATTAGTGAGACTATATGTGTAAAACTTAATGGAAATGTAAAGTGTATGTTCACAAATGCCAGAAGCCTAGCAAATAAAATGGGGGAGCTTGAGGCTTGATACTGGAGGAACATATTGATATAGTTGGGGTCACTGAGACATGGCTGGACTCCTCGCATGACTGGGCTGTTAATCTGCAGGGGTTTACATTGTTTCGCAAGGATAGAATGAACAGAAAAGGTGGTGGAGTCTGTCTGTATGTAAGAAGTGGTATGAAAGTCAGTGTGAACGATGCCATAGTGTGTGATGATTCTGAGGAGGTGGAATCACTGTGGGTAGAATTACAAAAGGAGGGAAATACTGAAAAAATAATATTTGGTGTAATCTACAGACCCCCTAATATCACTGAAGAGATAGAAGGTCGGCTGTATAAACAAATAGAGAGGGCCGCCCGGGCAGGTACAGTGGTAATAATGGGAGATTTTAACTATCCAGATATAGATTGTGGCCGGGGGTTGGCTAAAACTACAAAGGGGAGAAAATTCCTAAATTTATTGCAGGATAATTTTATGGGCCAGTTTGTGGAGGAACCAACAAGAAGTGATGCCTTGTTGGATCTGATCATTTCCAACAACGCAGAGCTGGTTGGTAATGTAACTGTGCGGGAAAACCTTGGTAATAGCGACCACAATATAGTTACTTTTGACTTAAAATGTAGAAAACAAAGACAGACGGGGAAAGCAAAAACATATAACTTTAAAAAGGCAAACTTCCCTGGGTTGAGGGCTGCACTACAGGACATAGACTGGGGGGAGGTGTTCTCAAATGCTGATGCAGAAGGTAAATGGGACATCTTTAAATCGACTCTAAATAACTATACAGCTAAATATACACCAAAGGGGAACAAATATAAACGATTAAAACTAAATCCTACATGGCTGACAAATGAGGTTAAAAGAGCAATAAACAACAAAAAAATAGCCTTCAAAAAATACAAATCTGATGGGTCAGCTATAACATTTAAACAGTACAAGGAGCTTAATAAAATCTGTAAAAATTTAATAAAAACTGCAAAAATTCTAAATGAGAGACAGGTGGCCGAAGAAAGCAAAACTAATCCTAAATATTTTTTTAGATATATAAATACAAAAAAAACAAGGGCAGAGCATGTAGGACCCCTTAATATTGATAATGGGGAGGTTGTCACGTGCGATCAAGAGAAGGCGGAGCTACTGAATGGGTTCTTTAGTTCTGTATATACTATGGAAGAAGGAGCTGACATTGGCCAGGTCAGTGCTGGTAACACATCATATAATGTATTGAACTGGCTTAATGTAGAGATGGTACAAGGTAAGTTAAGTAAAGTAAATGTAAGCAAATCTCCAGGGCCGAATGGACTACACCCAAGAGTTCTTAGAGAGGTAAGTTCAGTAATATCTGTACCCTTGTTCATGATATTTAGAGATTCTCTGGTGTCTGGTATTGTGCCAAGGGACTGGCGCAAGGCTAATGTGGTACCAATCTTCAAGAAGGGCTCTAGGTCTTCGCCAGGCAATTATAGACCGGTAAGTCTAACGTGCATTGTGGGTAAATTGTTTGAAGGACTTATAAGGGATTACATACAGGAATACATAGGGGATAATAGTATTATAAGTGATAGCCAGCATGGGTTTACTAAGGATAGAAGTTGTCAAACCAATCTAATTTGCTTTTATGAAGAGGTGAGTAGAAGCCTTGACAGAGGAATGGCTGTGGATATAGTGTTTCTGGATTTTGCCAAAGCGTTTGATACTGTCCCTCACAGACATCTGACAGGTAAGTTAAGGTCCTTTGGCTTGGAAACTTTAGTTTGTAACTGGATTGAACACTGGCTCATGGATCGTACCCAGAGAGTGGTGGTAAATGATTCGTACTCTGATTGGTCCCCGGTTATTAGTGGTGTACCCCAAGGTTCAGTACTGGGCCCGCTGCTGTTTAATTTATTTATCAATGATATAGAGAATGGTATTAACAGCTCTGTTTCTATCTTTGCAGATGACACCAAGCTTTGTAGCACGGTACAGTCTATAGAGGATGTGCATAAGTTACAAGATGACTTGGATAGACTAAGTGTCTGGGCATCCACTTGGCAAATGAGGTTCAATGTGGATAAATGTAAAGTTATGCATCTGGGTACTAATAACCTGCATGCGTCGTATGTCTTAGGGGGGATTAAACTGGCAGAGTCACTGGTAGAGAAGGATCTGGGTGTACTTGTAGATCACAGACTACAAAATAGCATGCAATGTCAGGCTGCTGCTTCCAAAGCCAGCAGGATATTGTCATGTATAAAAAGAGGCATGGACTCGAGGGGCAGGGACATAATACTCCCCCTTTATAAAGCATTGGTACGGCCTCACCTGGAATATGCTGTTCAGTTTTGGTCGCCTGTTCATAAAAGGGACACTGCGGAGTTGGAAAGGGTGCAGAGACGCGCGACTAAACTAATATGGGGCATGGAACATCTTAGCTATGAGGAGCGATTAAAGGAGTTACAATTGTTTAGTCTTGAGAAGAGACGTTTAAGGGGGGATATGATAAACGTATATAAGTATATAAATGGCCCATACAAAAAATATGGAGAAAAACTGTTCCAGGTTAAACCCCCCCAAAGGACGAGGGGGCACTCCCTCCGTCTGGAGAAGAAAAGGTTTAGTCTAAAGGGGCGGCACGCCTTCTTTACCGTGAGGACTGTGAATTTATGGAACGGTCTACCTCAGGAACTGGTCACAGCAGGAACAATTAACAGCTTTAAAGCAGGGTTAGATACATTCCTGGAACAAAATAACATTACTGCTTATGCAGAATTATAAAACTACATCCCTTTCCCTTATCCCCTTACATCCTTCCCTTCAATCCCCTGGTTGGACTTGATGGACGTATGTCTTTTTTCAACCATACTAACTATGTAACTATGTAACTATGTCTTTTACGGCCCACTGGGTAAATGTTATTCCTGCACAGCCACAGCAGCAACTTAGACAGATCACACCGCTTCCTCCTCCACGCTCTCGCTCCCAGGCAGTTGGTCCTTTTACAGTGTGCGCCTCCTCCTCCCCAGTGTCCTCGGCCTCCATTGCACATCCAAATCTCGGTGGCCCTTCATCGTACCACGTGTGTAGGGCACAGCGGTGTCAAGCCATCCTTCACATGGTTTGCCTTGGCGAATGGAGTCACACAGGGGAGGAACTGCTGAAGTTCATTAGGGAAGAAATCCAAGTATGGCTTACTCCACGAAATCTGGAAATGGGAACCATGGTGACCGACAATGGGAAGAACATTGTGGCCGCGCTGCGACAAGGAAGTGTGAACCATTCGCCCTGCATGGCACACATGTTGAATCTGGTTGTCAAGAAGTTCATCAAGTCTTCACCCCATTTGCAAGACGTCCTGACAATGGCAAGGAAACTGTGCATGCACTTCCGCCACTCGTACACCGCCGAGCACACTTTGCTTGAGCTGCAGCGTCAGAACGGTATCCCACAACATAGTCTCATTTGTGACGTTGCCACACGTTGAAATTACGCCCTTCATATGTTGGACAGACTATACGAACAAAGAAAAGCCATCACAGATTTTTTGATGATACAAGCAGATAGGAGTACTCCCCTGTGTAACTTCAATGTGAACGAGTGGCAGCTCATACGTGACACCTGCCGTTTGCTGAGGCCCTTTGAGGAAGCCACATTTTTTGTTAGTTGCTCGAATTACGCCATGAACGACGTAATTCCACTCCTACATTTACTCCAAAAAATTATTGAAAACATGGCTGGTTACGGCAATGGAGATGTTGCGCCTACATCAGAAGGCTACATGAGTCCCGTGGGGGATGAACTGGAGGAGGATGATGAGGGGCAGAGCGGAGCACAGTTTACGGTGGATGAGATGGCCGGTGTTTCTGGTCATTGGACAGGAGGGGAGGAGCAGCTAGAGGAGCTGGAGGGTTATTACGAGGGAGGCGAGACAGAGGACCCAGACACACCGTGGCAGTATGCAGTGGAGATGGAGGCAGGTAGTCCCAGTGAGTCACTGTCACAAATGGCACGATGCATGCTGAGTTGCTTGCGTAGTGACCCCCGAATTGTCAAAATTCGTCAGCGTGATGACTTCTGGATCTCCACCTTATTAGACCCTCACTAACGTCCCTGAATGGGGGCCTTTTTTACACCCACTGAGAGGGAGGACAAACTGATCTACTTCAGGGAGCTTCTACGTAGTCAGTTGGCCAATGCCTATCGGCCACATGGTCCATCCACTTGCAGGTCAGACTCGGGGGGCCCTCTGCGCTCACCTTCCACTGCCACGGCTGCTGGGGAGGGGAGGGGTGGCAGGAGCAATGCCGGCTCAATCAGTAGCAGCCTGAGTCTACAGTCGCTGATGAGTAGCTTCCTTCAGCCGCATAGTGAAGCTACTCATCAGCAGCAGGTGGACATGGTGCAGGACCTGAACCAGCAGGTGATGGCTTTCCTCGACATGACCCTGCCAACAACCGTTGAAGATCCGCTAGGCTTCTGGGCAGCCAAACTCGATTTATGGCCGCAACTAGCGGAGTTTGCCCTGGAAAAGCTGTCTTGCCCGACCAGTAGTGTGCCATCAGAGCGGGTGTTTAGTGCGGCCGGGGCCATAGTCACCCCAAAGCGAACTCGTCTGTCCACTAAAAATGTGGAGAGACTGACGTTTGTCAAGATGAATCAGGGATGGATCAGCCAGGATTTCCAGCCACCAATGACAGATGGGTCTGAGTAGATTGACCATGCTCCTACAACAAAATTTTCTCTATTGTGGTTGGTTATGAAACCCTCTGGGGCAGACCTGGGGATTGTACGGCCCGCTTGACACATACGGCCCTTTTATTGGCTCTGACCGGCCCGCGCTGATTGGGGGACATCTATGCTGCCTAATCTGGGGGACAAGTATGCTTCTAATCTGGGGGACATCTATGCTGCCTAATCTGGGTGACATCTATGCTGCCTACTCTGGGTGACATCTATGCTGCCTAATCTGGGTGACATCTATGCTGCCTAATCTGGGGGACAAGTATGCTCCTAATGTGGGGGTCATCTATGCTGCCTAATCTGGGGGACAACTATGGTCCTAATCTGGGGGACATCTATGCTGCCTAATCTGGGGGACAACTATGCTCCTACAATGGGGAAAACTGAAGCTTCTGGCCTTGGACCTATCATTTTTTGAAGTTTAGCAGTAGCTAAATACATGTTTAATGCAAATGTCAACATTGATCTTTAAATGTAAAGGGTTATGAAACTCTCTTGGGTACTGTGAATGACTGCTCCAGACTCATTCTGTGTCTTTCACAAACTGCTTGCCTCCCTGGTGCCTCAGGCCTTGGGCCTATAATTTTTTGAAGTTTAGCAGTAGCTAAGTACATGCTTAATGCAAATGTCAACATTGATCTTTAAATGTAAGGGGTTATGAAACCCTCTTGGGTACTGCAAATGCATGCACCAGACGCATTCTGTGTCTTTCAGTAACTACTTGCCTCCCTGGTACCTCTGGCCTTGGGCCTTACATTTTTGGATGTTTAGCAGTAGCTAAATACATGCTTAATGCAAATTTCAACAATGATCGTTAAATTCTCGGCGCTCTGCCTTCTCCTACCCCGCCTGGGCCGATCCGAGGACCTCACTAACCAACTCACTAACTAATCCAATCGCTTATAGCGACGGGCGGAGTGTACAAAGGGCAGGGACTTAATCAACGCCAGGTTATGACCCTCACTTACTGGTAATTCCTCGTTTTAAGATTAAATAATTGCAATCACAGATCCCTATCACAAACTGGTTTCAGCGTGCAACACGCACCTGTCCTTGAAAGATAGAGAGACGCTAATCCGTTCAGTGGAGCGCAAGTGCGGTCCAGGACATCTGAGGCCATAACATACCTGTCATTGCTCGATCTCGCAATTGATCGGGCAAGGTAAGGGGTTATTAAAGCCTCTTGGGTACTGCTGAGGCCTACTCCTGACTGCTCCTGGTGCAATGTATCGGGTAATTACACACTCTTGGGTAGTGTTATTGTTAAATTTACTGGTAATTTTACCAGTAATAAAATTTAATTTTGCAGAATGCTAACCGTTACACAACGGAACGCTTGTTGCGTGTGATTTTTTAATGAAAAAAAAAATTTGATGGAGAGGGATTAACTCTGCTTAATAATTTTTGGCGAATAGAATTCTTTTGCCATCTGATTTTTTGGAGACAGATGCACATGTAATATTACACATGTAATAATTTTTTTAACCAAATTCCAAACATTGTGTGGTTTATTACTTTTGGAAAGAATGTCTTTGGGTGGTCCACCATCCTGCATTATAGAGTCTTCTGAACTGCTGTATATGCACTTATTTTTTTTTTAAAAAGGTATTTTGTCCGACAATTTCAATAACATTTTGTGTTTTTTTGGGGTGGATTGTGAAGCCCCGGAGACGGGTGTGTAGTGTGTACTCGTGCATCAGTCAACTCCAGTCTGTGTCCATTAGGCAATATATGGGTTACTGATGCCACAGGGGTGGGGCCTGGTTCTGGAAATTTCAAATTTTTGGATAGCAGGTGCTACCAATGAGAAATCTTTGACAAAAATTTCTCATTGTGTTGATTTTGGAGGGGGGATTGTGAAGCCCTGGTGTGTACTGGTGCATCAGCCAACTCCAGGCTGTGTCCAACAGGCAATATATGGGTTACTGATGTCGCAGAGGTGGGGCCTGGGTCGGGAAATTTCTAATTTTTTGATTGCGGGTGCTACCAATGAGAAATCTTTGTCAAAAATTTCATATATTGTGTTGTTTTTTGGGGGTAATTGTGAAGCCCTGGTGTGTAGTGTACTAGTGCATCATCCAACTCCACGCTGTACCATTCAGCCACTAAATGGTCTCCTCTAGCTACCAACATGTCCACGCTGTGTCATTCAGTCACTATATGGTCTCCTGACACTGATGCCACCACCAGGCTCTGTCATTGTGCTGCTGTTCGGCAGTGATTCTAAGAGCGATGCTGGTAATCTGCATGCTATTCTGAATAACAGTATTATTTCACTACCCCAGCACACTCCATATGCGTTTTATGACACAGCAAAGTGTTCTATACCTCTATAGAGGGTGTATGTAGGCTAGAAATAGCCTTTTTTAACATCCATTTGCCGCGAATAAATTCGGATCGAAACAAACTTTTCGGGAAAATTCGGCGAATCGGCCAAATCGAATTTTTGAAAAGTTTGCTCATCTCTAATCATCATCAACAGTTGTGTGCACATCACTGATGTCCTCCTCAGGTTCCCCAACAGTGTCTGCTTCAGGACCCTGAACACTTGCAACACCGCCTCCCACTTCACTCTCCGCATCACTACATGGCCGCCTAGCGGAGCAAGCAGCGCATGTCTCCTCCCCTTCTTGGCTGTCCAGTAGCTGCAGACTGTCCTCTATTGGATCGTCCTCAGTAAACAGTGGAGCTGAACCCACAGCATAAGATACTTCTTTAGGCGAGGGAACAGCATAGGACAAAGGCAATGGGAGGACAGGGACTGCTCCCGGGCCATGCCAACTGAGGGTTGTATCTGAGGAACCCACCGACTGTTGACTGGGGGTTTCAGATGTCACTTGTGATGATGTGGATGAGCGTGTTAACCAATCACTGACGGCAGATGGGTTGCTGGTGGAGACACGACCGCTGGCTGATAACGGGAGCTCAGGCCTCTCGCTGCGACTCCTGCTGCCACTCGCCCCAAGTCTGCTGCCAACTCTGCCTGAAGTATTTAGGCCTCTGCCACTCCTCTGTGCACATCCTGGCACTTCTCTGCCTGACATGCGTTTATGAGGGTATTACAATACGCTACACTACTCTTTAAACAATATTTGTCTAGAACAGCAGCAGGTGATTACTTACGGCTGTCCTTGAACAGTATGTAGGCCCTTGACAGATTAACAGGTACTAGATGGTACAATACTTGGATGTACCTATGCGGTATGCACTGATGAGGGCAGTAATATGCCTAACTATTAGAAGAAAAAACTCTGTATTTTTGTAAAACACCAGCCGGTGGATACTATTGTTTGGACTTTGACGGTTTGGAGCACCTTGACAGATTAACAGGTACTAAATGGTACAATACTTGGATGTACCTATGCGGTATGCACTGATGAGGGCAGTAATATGCCTAACTATTAGCAAAATAAATTCTGTATTTTTGTAAAACACCAGCCGGTGGATACTATTGTTTGGACTTTGACGGTATGGAGCACCTTGGCAGCTTAACAGGTACTAAATGGTACAATACTTGGATGTACGTATGCGGTATGCACTGATGAGGGCCTATTAGCAGAAAAAACTCTGTATTTTTGTAAAACACCAGCCGGTGGATACTATTGTTTGGACTTTGACGGTTTGGAGCACCTTGCAAGCTACTAAATGGTACAATACTTGCATGTACCTATGCGGTATGCACTGATGAGGGCAGTAATATGCCTAACTATTCGCAGAAAAAACTCTGTATTTTTGTAATAGACCAGCCGGTGGATACTATTGTTTGGACTTTGACGGTATGGAGCACCTTGACAGCTTAACAGGTACTAAATGGTACAATACTTGCATGTACCTATGCGGTATGCACTGATGAGGGCAGTTATATATGCGTAACTATACGCCGGAAAAAATGTAAAAAAAAAAAAAACAGCCTGTGAATAGTATTGTTTGGACTTGCACAGTATGTAGCCCCTTGACAGATTAACAGTTACAAAATGGTGCAAATGCACTACAGTCCACTGAACAATCACATATTTCTGAACAGCAGCAGGACCCAACAGTGCAGCACCACACACAAAAAATCCAGGGATTAAACCCTAAATTGCACTCTGTCAAATTGCACAATTCTGAGCAAACAAAAATAAACTCAATTGGGCTGAACAATGAGGAGATAAGATGCTTCAGAAAGTTCAGGCAGCTTGTTGATCTGTATGAGGCAGCTGACAGCTATCTGCCCCTCTCTGCTGCAATGCTCAATAACGTGAATAGGAGGTTTAGCTATCAATGATCCTTCTCAGAGTAACAGCACAGCACTCTGCACTCCTGCCTTTCCCTAATGCTGATGTGACTAGCAGTTGCAGTGTAATGCTGTGGTATGAGCTATTCACACACACGCAGTCCTGTCCTCTCCATCTGACTGCATAGATGAAATGAAGAGAGGCAAGATGGCCGCCGATTATATAGGGGCTGTGACATCACAGGGGTCAGTGAACACTGATAGGCTGCATCTCACATGTGATTCAGGGTCAGCCCGCCTACCTTTATTCCCGCCGCTGTTTCCCGCCCTCCCATAATCCCCTGCCCCATGTACTCACATGTGGATCCGCCATCATAGGTCACCAATAGCCTGGAACGCTGTAAAATGGAGTTTAATGAAGCGATTCGCGCAATAGAATTGCGGCGATATTCGTATTCGTTTCAAATCGAATTTTTCATGAAATTCGTAATGAATTCCGGTTCGTCAACATCGATTCGCTCATCTCTAATATATATATATATATATATATATATATATATATATATATATATATATATACCCACATTTTTCATGTTTTTGTTGCATGAATTGTGTATATATATTTTTTTATTTTTATATATTTTTTTGTATAATAATTTTTATTTATGTACATTTTATGAAAATACATGTATGTTTTGTAATAATTTTGCAAATTTTTTTTAACTCAATCTATTTTTGTTAATTCTCATGTTAACTGCACGTTGCGATTTGCCACGGGATTTGCATTGTGCGACTGCCCGTGGCAACTCGCAATGTGGGTAATATTAGACACACAGGGGGTTAATTTCACCTGTTGTCTTGTTTCTGGTTCCTGCATTGTTAAAGAAGGGGTTAATTCTTACCTTTATAAACATGCTGTTGTACCTCCTTTGTCATGCCTGGGGAAGCTGCACAAGCGCAGTGAAACGCATTGCATCTTGGTCAATAAAATCCTCTTTTATCCTCCTTACCGTGTCGTGGTCGGTCAGCACCGATTGAGCCGGGTCCCTCCTCAAAGCCATCCCTGTCCATTGCATATACCAGTGACCGGAGGGCAGCAGACGACCTACTATTTGTATGCTATCATTGTTGTGTATGAAGCTACACAACCACCAAGGGTGAGCAGTCATTCATTTTCTACCTCACACTGGGGCGTAACAATATTACCCTATGGAGTGCTTGTCTTTCTACTCCTGTACTCCTAGATGGCTGCGTCTTCCTGCAGCACACACTCAGCACAAATTAGGGCTAAGCACTATGTTAAAAGTTCCTACTCTGCCCCCCTCTGCTTAGCCCTCATTTATTTTGCAGGCACACTCAGCCATCTATGAGTACAGATCATGTATTGAGGACTAAGTGAACCCTCCAGATACAAAGTGTGTAGTAAATAATAAAGCTCATGGGAAATTTTTTAAGGATACCGTATATACTCGAGTATAAGCCGAGTTTTTCAGCACGATTTTTCATGCTGAAAACACCCCCCTCGGCTTATACTCGAGTGAACTCTCCACCCACAGTGGTCTTCAACCTGCGGACCTCCAGAGGTTTCAAAACTACAACTCCCAGCAAGGAGTTGTAGTTTTGAAACCTCCGGAGGTCCACAGGTTGAAGACCACTGCGGCCTTCGACATCATCCAGCCCCCTCTCACCCCCTTTAGTTCTGTACAGTACTCGCCTCCGCTCGGCGCTGGTCCGGTGCTGCAGGACTGTCCGGTGAGGAGGTCGTCCGGTGGGATAGTGGTTCCGGGCTGCTATCTTCACCGGGGAGGCCTCTTCTAAGCGCTTCGGGCCCGGCCCCAGAATAGTCACGTTGCCTTGACAACGACGCAGAGGTACGTTCATTACCAACGTACTTCTGCGTCATTGTCAAGGCAACGCCTCTATTCTGGGCCCGAAGCGCGGAGAAGAGGCGCCCCCGGTGAAGATAGCAGCCCGGAACCACTATCCCACCGGACGACCTCCTCTCCGGACAGCCCTGCAGCACCGGACCAGCGCCGAGCGGAGGCGAGTACTGTACAGAACTAAAGGGGGGTGAGAGGGGGCTGGATGATGTCGAAGGCCGCAGTGGTCTTCAACCTGCGGACCTCCGAAGGTTTCAAAACTACAACTCCCAGCAAGCCCGGACAGCCGATGGCTGCCCGGGCTTGCTGGGAGTTGTAGTTTTGAAACCTCTGGAGGTCCGCAGGTTGAAGACCACTGAGGGCGGATGATAAGAGGATGATGAAGGGGGGGTGGGGGATGATGACAAGAGGATGATGAAGGGGTGTGGGATGATGACAAGGATGATGAAGGGGGGGTGTGGGATGATTACAAGGGGATGATGAAGGGGTGTGGGATGATGACAAGGGGATGATGAAGGGGGGGTGTGGGATGATTACAAGGGGATGATGAAGGGGTGTGGGATGATGACAAGGGGATGATGAAGGGGGGGTGTGGGATGATTACAAGGGGATGATGAAGGGGTGTGGGATGATGACAAGGGGATGATGAAGGGGGTGTGTGGGAAGATTGCAAGGGGATGATGAAGGGGTGTGGGATGATGACAAGGGGATGATGAAGGGGGTGTGTGGGATGATTACAAGGGGATGATGAAGGGGGGGGTGTGGGATGATGATGAAGGGGTGTGGGATGATGACAAGGGGATGATGAAGGGGGGGTGGGATGATGACAAGGGGATGATGACAGGTGATGATGATGAGGGTCTGGATGATGACAGGCGGTGATGATGATGAGGATGTTAATGACGGGGGTCTGAATGATGACAGGGGGGATGATGTATTTCCCACCCTAGGCTTATACTCGAGTCAATAACTTTTCCTGGGATTTTTGGTTGAAATTAGGGGCCTCGGCTTATACTCGGGTCGGCTTATGCTCGAGTATATACGGTATATGGGAAGAAAGAGTATTTTTGGATTGGCCAAAAGGAGAATATATAGGTATACTTTTTGGAGCAATCCCTCCATATACTGGTCTTGACCAAGTGTTAACCCCTTAAGGATTAGTGTTGCTCGCGAATATTTGCAATGCGAATTTTATTAGCTAAAATCGCATGTTCGCGAATTCGCGAATATAGCACTATATATTTGTAATTACGAATATTTTTTTTTTTTTTTTTTTTTTTCACAGTACACATCACAGTGATCATCCCTCTCTGCTTCCAGCTTGTGTGGTGTAAAGAAGGCTCTAATACTACTGTGTGAGACTGGCGTGCAAATTTTCGCATATGCGAATTTTCGCTTATGCTAACTTTTTGTATATGCTAATTTTCGCATATGTTAATTTTCGCATACATGAATTTTCGCATATGCGAAAATAAAACGAAAATATGACGAATATGCGAATTTAGCGAATATATGACGAATAATCGTCCATATATTCGCGAATTTGAATATGGCCTATGCCGCTCAACACTATTAAGGATGCAGCCCTTTTTCACCTTAACCCCTTCCCGCAGAATGTCATATATAAACGCCGGGTTGTGCAGTGCGTTCGCGCATCCCGGCGTTTATAAATGACATGCAGTTAACCCGGCGATGCGCAGCATCGCACGGGTTAACTGGCAGAAGTCCCGCTGTTTCCAGCAGGGGACAACTTCTGCTTCACCCCCAGGACCATCAATTGATGGTCCTGGTCAGCGATCACTGTGATTGGTCCCTGTGGACCAATCACAGTGATCTGGGGTGAAAGTTCAGATCCCCCGCACTGCCCGCCCCTGAAAGTCGGGCAGAACGGGGGACGAAGGCTGCAGGGGCTCGCGGGGACCTGCGGCATTCGGGGGGAACACGTGGGGACCGGCGGACTTACCTGATCCAGCGGCGGGACCGAGGAGCAGCGCGGGACCGGCCACGTGGACGAGCAGCGACGGGTAAGTATGTGGTCCTCAGAGGCAGCAGTGAAGATCTTCACTGCTGCTTCTAGGAGTCTGAAAACTACAACTCCCAGCATGCCTAGACAGCCTTTGGCTGTCTGGACATGCTGGGAGTTGTAGTTTTGCAACATCTGGAGGGCCCCAGTTTGGAGACAATTGTATAATGGTCTCCAATCTGTGCTCTTCCAGCTGTTGCAAAACTACAACTCCCAGTATGCACTGACTGTCCAGGCATGCTGGGAGTTTTAGTTCAGCAACATCTGGCCCTTCAGATGTTGCCGAACTACAACTCCCAGCATGCCCTTCAGCTGTCTGGGCATGCTGGGAGTTGTAGTTTTGCAACAACTGGAGACACACTGGTTGGGAAACATTGTTTCTAACTCAGTGTTTCCTAACCTGTGTGCCTCCAGCTGTTGCAAAACTATGACTCCCAGCATGCACTAACAGACCATGCATGCTGGGAGTTGTGGTTTTGCAACAGCTGATGCAAGCCCCCCCCCCCCCCCCCGCCCCGCCACCCCCGTGAATGTACAGGGTACATTCACATGGGCGAGGCTTTTACAGTGGGTTTCTCGCATCTTGAGATGCAGCAAATTTTGCGCTGGGAAACTCGCTGTAATCCCCCGCCCATGTGACTGTACCCTAAAAACACTACACTACACTAACACAAAATAAAATAAAAAGTTAAAAACACTACATATACACATACCCTTACACAGCCCCCCTCCCCCAATAAGAACGTCCGGTACGCCACTGTTTCCAAAGCAGAGCCTCCAGCTGTTGAAAAACAACAACTCCCAGTATTGCCGGACAGCCGTTGACTGTCCAGGCATGCTGGGAGTTTTGCAGCTGGAGGCACCCTGTTTGGGAATCACTGGCGTAGAATACCCCTATGTCCACCCCTATGCAAATCCCTAATTTAGGCCTCAAATGCACATGGCGCTCTCACTTTGGAGCCCTGTCGTATTTCAGGGCAACAGTTTAGGGCCACATATGGGGTATCGCTGTACTCGGGAGAAATTGCGTTACAAGGTTTGGGGGGCTTTTTCTTCTTTAACCCTTCATGAAAAGGAAATGTTGGGGTCTACACCAGAATGTTAGTGTAAAAATTTTTTATTTTTTACACTAACATGCTGATGTTGCCCTATACTTTACATTTTCACAAGAGGTAAAAGGGAAAAAAGCCCCCCAAAATTTGTAACGCAATTTCTCCCGACTACAGAGATACCCCATATGTGAGCGCGAAGTGCTCTGGGGGCGCACAACAAGGCCCAGAAGGGAGAGCGCACCATGTACATTTGAGGTGATTTGCACAGGGGTGGCTGATTGTTACAGCGGTTTTGACAAACGCAAAAAAAAAAAAAAACCCACATGTGACCCCATTTCGGAAACGACACCCCTCACGGAATGTAATGAGGGGTGCAGTGAGAATTTACCCCCCACAGGTGTCTGACGGATCTTTGGAACAGTGGTCCATGAAAATGAAAACTTGTACAGCCCACTGTTCCAAAGATCTGTCAGACACCAGTGGGGGGCAAATGCTCACTGTACCCCTTGTTACGTTCCTCAAGGGGTCTAGTTTCCAAAATGGTATGCCATGTGTGTTTTTTTTTTGCTGTTCTGGCACCATAGGGGCTCCCTAAATGCGACATGCTCCCCGAGCAAAATTTGCTCTCAAAAAGCCAAATATGACTCCTTCTCTTCTGAGCATTGTAGTTCGCCCATAGTGCACTTCAGGTCAACTTATGGGGTACCTCCATACTCAGAAGAGATGGGGTTACAAATTTTGGGGGGTATTTTCTGCTATTAACCCTTGCAAAAAGGTGAAATTAGGGGGGAAACACACATTTTAGTGGAAATTTTTTTTTTTTTTTTACATATGCAAAAGTCATGAAACACCTGTGGGGTAATAAGGCTCACTTTATTCCTTATTACATTCCTCAAGGGGTCTAGTTTCCAAAATGGTATGCCATGTGGGTATTTTTTGCTGTCCTGGCACCATAGGGGCTTCCTAAATGCGACATGCCCCCCGAGCAAAATTTGCTCTCAAAAAGCCAAATATGACTCCTTCTCTTCTGAGCATTGTAGTTCACCCATAGTGCACTTCAGGTCAACTTATGGGGTACCTCCGTACTCAGAAGAGAAGGGGTTACAAATATTGGGGGGTATTTCCTGCTATTAACCCTTGGAAAAATGTGAAATTTGGGGGGAAACACACATTTTAGTGAAAAAAAATATTTTTTTTTTACATATGCAAAAGTCGTGAAACACCTGTGGGGTATTAAGGCTCACTTTATTCCTTGTTACGTACCTCAAGGGGTCTAGTTTCCAAAATGGTATGCCATGTGAGGGTTTTTTGCTGTTCTGGCACCATAAGGGCTTCCTAAATGCAACATGCCCCCAAAAACCATTTCAGAAAAACGTACTCTCCAAAATCCCCTTATCACTCTTTCCCTTCTGAGCCCTCTACTGCGCCCGCCGAACACTTTACATAGACATATGAGGTATGTGCTTACTCGAGAGAAATTGGGCTACAAATATAAGTATACATTTTGTCCTTTTACCCCTTGTAAAAATTTAAAAATTGGGTCTACAAGAACATGCGAGTGTAAAAAATGAAGATTGTGAATTTTCTCCTTCACTTTGCTTCTATTCCTGTGAAACACCTAAAGGGTTAAAATGATGACTGAATGTAATTTTGAATACTTTGGGGGGTGCAGTTTTTATAATGGGGTCTTTTGTGGGGTATTTCTAATAAGAAGACCCTTTAAATCCACTTCAAACCTGAACTGGTCCCTGAAAAATAGTGAGTTTGAAAATTTTGTGAAAAATTGGAAAATTGCTGCTGAACTTTGAAGCCCTCTGGTGTCTTCCAAAAGTAAAAACTCGTCACTTTTATGATGCAGACATAAAGTAGACATATTGTTTATGCGAATAAAATTTTTTTTTATTTGTAATATACATTTTCCTTACAAGCAGAGAGCTTCAAAGTTAGAAAAATGCAAAATTTTCAAATTTTTCATCAAATTTTAGGATTTTTCACAAGGAAAGGATGCAAGTTACCACAAAAATTTACCACCATGTTAAAGTAGAATATGTCACGAAAAAACAATCTCGGAATCAGAATGATAACTAAAAGCATTCCAGAGTTATTAATGTTTAAAGTGACAGTGGTCAGATGTGCAAAAAACGCTCTGGTCCTTAAGGCCAAAATGGGCTTGGTCCTGAAGGGGTTAAGGACTGAGCCCTTTTTCACAATTCTGACCACCGTCGCTTTATGAATTAATAACGCGAAAACGCTTTTACTAAATATTCTGATCCTGAGATTGTTTTTTCGTGACATATTCTACTTTATTTTGGTGGTAAATTTTCGGCACTACTTGCATCCTTTTTTGGTGAAAAATCCCAAAATTTCATGAAAATTTAGAAAATTTAGCATTTTTCTAACTTAGAAGCTCTCTACTTGTAAGGAAAATGGATATTCCAAATAAATGTAATTTTTTTTTCACAAATACAATATGTCTACTTTATGTTGGCATCATAAAATGGACATAGTTTTGCTTTTTGAAAAAATTAGAGGGCTTCAAAGTAGAGCAGCAATTAAAAAAATTCATGAAAATTGCTAAATCTGAAGGGACAGATGTTACAGAACTACAACTCCCAGCATGCCTGGGCAGTCCAGGCATGCTGAGAGTTGTAGTTTGGCAACATCTGGAGGGCTACCGTTTGGGCAACACTGTAACAGTGGTCTCCAAACTGTGACCCTCCAGATGTTGCAAAACTACAACTCCCAGCATGCCCAGACAGCCCTTGGCTGTTTGGGCATGCTTGCTGGGAGTTGCAGTTTGACCTTCCTAGTGGTTGCCACCAGTGGCGTCTCCAGCATTCAAATTTAGGGGGGGCACATGGGGGGCCAGTGACAAAAGTGGGGGGGCAATTTTAAAACGTGTGTATGTGTGTATATATATATATATATATATATATATATAAACACACAATGATTTTTTTTCCGTTTTTGCCATAGATTTTTGGGTAAATGACTGATGTCATTATAAAGTAGAATTGGTGGCGCAAAAAATAAGCCATCATATGGACTTTTAGGTGCAAAATTGAAAGGGTTATGATTTTTAAAAGGTAAGGAGGAAAAAACAAAAGTACAAAAACGGAAAAACGCTCGGACCTTAAGGCGTTAAAACCTTTGGACACTACCATCAACTTTAATAGCGGCATCTAAAGTGTTAATGTCGGACATCAGCCTGATTGGTGATGTCTGGCATTAGCCGAGGGTTCTAGCTGATTTATACAACACAGTGGGAGCAGGCACTGTGCGTACACATACGCCTTGTGTCCTTAGGGCTCATTTACACGGACGGATCCTCAGCATATTTTACGCTGCGGATCCCCCGACAATGGACACATCGCGGCTGCTCTCGGCCTAGCTCAGAAAGCAGTAGGAGCGGCCATGATGTGCGCGAGTATACACATCAAAGCGTGTCTGCTCGTAGCAGAAGATTGCCGTTATGAGCAGCACAGATGGAGGCAGCACTGTAGGGTCCATTGTCGGCGGATCCGCAGCGTAAAATACACTGTGGATCCACCCCTGAATGAGCCCTTAGGATACGCTCACACGTACAGGATCTGCTGCATATTTTCTGAAGCTGATTTTGCTACCTATTGAAGCTAATGGGTTGCAAAATCAGCTGCACAAAATATGCAGCAAAAATATGCAGCAGATCCTGTACATGTGAATGTATCCTTGAGGGGTTAATGAGGGGTTAATGTGTTCACATGTTGTCCTTCCAGAGGGGTCACTTTCCCTCCTCCAGTGTCCATAGGTCACCAACAGGCCACATTACCAGAACAATTTATGGAAAAATCGCGGCAAAAATTGCGCTGTTTTACCGCGATTTACGAAAAATCGCTGTAAAAGCGCGCAATTTTTGCCGCGATTTTTACCAAAAATTGTTGTGATAATGTGGCCTGTGGACACTGAAGGAGGGAAAGTGACCCCTCTGGACTGCTACTATACCCATTACTCAGCCCCGGGTTATACTGCTGATCAGGGGGAGAGAGGGAGGACACAGGACATCACTCACCTCACATGAAGGCCGCTCTGCTGTGTGACCTGTCAGCTCTCGCCTGTCCTCTCCTGTGCTGGGGGCGGAGCCATCAATGTATCGGGACATCCCTATATATTTTAAATTGGGGGGGCCCAAGGGGGGGCACGGCCTGATCTAGGGCACGGCCTGATCTGGCCCCCCCCTAGCGACGCCACTGGTTGCCACAGTAAAGATCGTTTTACTTTCACTTTCAATCCCCCCCCCCCCCCCAATGACTATTCTCTACCTGATCCAGGAGTCTCCAGCGAAGATCCCAGGTCCCCAGGCATCTTTTCCTGCAGGTACAGCCTCCAGGGGCGGGCAGAACGGGGGGTTGCCATTGCAACCCCCTGTGCTGCGCTGCCACTGGTCAGAACTCCGTTCTGCTAATGGCAGGGGATAGGAGGAGATCGCAGCTCTGCAACCTCACTCCTATCCATTAGACTGATCGTCGCTGTCGCTGACATCTCCGATCAGCCCTATTTTCCGGGTGGAGAAAATCGCATGTCTGAATTGACATGCGATTTTCTCCGATCGCCGACATGGGGGGGGTTCAGGACCCCCCTGAGCGATGTGCCGGGATGCCTGCTGAATGATTTCAGCAGGCATCCCGATCCGGTCCCCAACCGGCTAGCGGTGGGGACCGGAATTCCCACGGGCGTATCCATACGCCCTCAGTCCTTAAGGACTCGGGATGCAGGGCGTATGGATACGCCCTGTGTCCTGAACAGGTTAAAGGGGTACAGAAAGTTAAACAGATTTGCAAATGACTTCAATTAAAAAATCTTAATCCTTCCAGTACTTATTAGCTGCTGAGTACAACAGAGGAAATTATATTCTTTTTGGAACACAGAGCTCATTGCTGACATCACGAGCACAGTGCTCTCTGCTGACATCTTTGTCCATTTTAGGAACTGTGCAGAGCAGTTCTTAAAATGGACAGAGATGTCAGCAGAGAGCACTGAGGTCATGATGTCAGCAGAAAGCTCTGTTTTCCAAAAAGAAAATAATTTCCTCTGTAGAATTCAGCAGCTAATAAGTACTAGAAGGATTTAATAGGATTTTAAAAGGATTTTAATTGAAGTAATTTACAAATCTTTTTAACTTTCTGGCACCAGTTGATTTAAAAAAAAAAAAAAGTTTTCCGCCGGAGTACCCCTTTAACGCCTTACAATGGATGGCACAGAAACAACAATGTTCTCCTTAAAAATTATAGTTGGAAAATATAAAACTAGTATAGACAATTCAAGGAAATAAGTTAGACAGTTTAGAAAGATGCTCCCTGGACGTGTGCACACAGAAATACTATATTTTTCGGCAGAGCATAGCACTTGGCCACTAAAAGTTTTTTTTTTTAGCTATTTATAGTAAAATATGTGTTTAATAATAAATTTGGTCAGCTGGTAAATGTGTTTCCAAATTTTTATAATATTTTGAATACAGTTCTAATATGTGGAATGTGTTGTATTATCATTCTCTTGCTATTTCAGCCCACAGTTTTCAAATGTGCCACTTCTAGCTTCAGGCAAGTGAATAAAATACAGGTCAAATGGTAACTCCATAAAAGGAAGGATGCTGATTGATTTACAGTCTTGTGGTTAACCACAAGTAGCATCAATTTGACCTTATTTTTTTCAATTGTCTGAAGCGGCAGATTTGAAAAATTAGAGCTGAAATATCATGTAAATGTTAATACCACACATTAGACATGTGGTGTCCCGGTACCGAATCCTATCAGGTATCTTTATATATAAGTCCCCATAGCCAGAGTCCCTAGGATGTCGGGGTTCTTCTTAACTAGCCCGCCCCTAGTCACCTCTCATCTAGGTATTAGTTATCTAATAATTCTTCAGGATTTGTATATATATATATATATATATATATATATATATATATATATATATATAAGAAAAAAAGAAAGATAGCCGGCACAACAGCCTAATACACGGGTGCACACTGCCATGGCATCAGAGTATACAAAAAAAGAGGATTGCAGCAGCACACATTGGTCAAAAAAATTGAGGCTCTTAGCGCACTTTTTGATCAAAACGTGTCCCCCATCCACCACGGGGAGGTGGCCTCATTTAGGATGGGAACCTAGCACAAATTCTGAGCCTAACACTCAACTATCCACTCACCTCTGCTGGGCATATAGCCTCTGACTGGGTGACATGCTGGATCCATTTAAAACTCCACCTTTGACCAATGTGTGCTGCTGCAATCCTCTTTTTTTGTATACTCTGATGCCATGGCAGTGTGCACCCATGTATTAGGCTGTTGTGCCGGCTATCTTACTTTTTTCTTGTATGTACAATTCAGGGGGTAATGGCACCCTGTTTAGCTGTGCACCCCTCCCCCTTTCTCACAGGTGGAGTTTTAAATGGATCCAGCATGTCACCCAGTCAGAGGCTATATGCCCAGCAGAGGTGAGTGGATAGTTGAGTGTTAGGCTCAGAATTTGTGCTAGGTTCCCATCCTAAATGAGGCCATCTCCCCGTGGTGGATGGGGGACACGTTTTGATCAAAAAGTGCGCTAAGAGCCTCAATTTTTTTGAACAATGTGTGCTGCTGCAATCCTCTTTTTATATATATATATATATATATATATATATATATGATTGTACAAGTGTATATAAATGGTTAATTATCTATGCATAGCGGAACAGGACCTGCGGGTCACGTGACCAGGTGAACTCTATGATTTTATGCTTGAGGATCTTTGGAGGTCCCTGTGACGTTTATCTCCCATCACTCCTTGTAATGGTGAGTGACAGTTGATTGGACCAGTAAAAACGGCCCTGCCCCTGCCCATGCCCCTGGGCTGTTAGTGGAGAAGGATCTGTGCTGCTATCATCAGTGAGTTTAGGCCTGAGCCTTGCGGCGACGGCTGATATCTGCTAAATTGTGAGTGTGTCAATCTCTAAACACTCTGCAAGATCACCGGACCTTATCTATCCCCTAAATCCAGAAGAATCTTCGCAATATTCCCTAATTCAGAGACTTTTATGAGAAGTCAAGGTCCGCAACAACTGTCAGTCATTGCACTAGATAGAGACTGTATACCTGAGACTGTTACTGTTCATTGGATGTATCGCAAGCATTTAAGTAAAGTTATCCAAGTTCAAGTACCTTGTGGACCTTCAGTCATTTTATGCATGCACCTATCGTTACTGGGAAGGGCGGCGATAGGCCGGAGGAGTACCTCAGCATAAAAGCCCTCAGCCTGGCGTCACGAACTATAGGGTTAACATTAACCCCTCATCTACCCAAACAATACCCCAACTACCATACCCCCCCCCCCAAGGGCTACCACAGACATATTATAGCTGAAAAAATGAATAAGCTACAAATAGATTTGTCACCTAACAATATTATTAATTGAAATTTAATAGAAATGTATAAAATAAAAAAAACAAAATCTAACCCCTCTTCTTTTCTTGCTCCCGGCTCATCCAATTCCCTGCTTACTCGCAAAAACCCTTCTGATCTTCAAAATCAAATAACATTTCATTTGAAAAAAATATGAATTTTGTTCCTACTTAGTCCTGCATCCTGACCATATAATTCCTGCATCTTTTATTTGTGGTACCCAATGAAATTCCGCAAAAAAACAAACAAGCTGAAAACTGTAATTTCCACACAAAGGTAAAAACACCAGAAAAAATGCAGGGAAATTTTGTGCCAGCTTTTCTGGCATTTTTTAGCCTACAAAAACACCAGAACAAAACCTCAGTGGAAAAAAAATCTATTTCAGAGGTGACAATCTTATCCTGTATCCAATGATCCCATGCACCCCGTTCGTCAGCTGGACAGAGCAAGCGATTTTTTGTAGTGTTCCTGTTCTGCAGTTCTTTCACACCAAAATCGAAAATTGTAGATTTTAAATATATTGCGTATTCTTATACTGCTGAGAATCCAAAGTGTATCACCACTCTGTAGTGTATCTTCTTTATTCACGTGCAGACAAGTAAACACGTAGAAGCAATAGTACAGGAAGATAGGGTAGGGGCATTGGTTTTTAAAGCACTTCGGTGGGCCTACGCTAACGTCATCACATACTGTACTGGGTGGGTATATATAGACAATCAAAGTGCAGACAGCTAACTAGGGCTGCGACTAATTACTATTTTTATAATCGATTAGTTGGTCGCCTATTGTTTCACTTAATCTACTAATCGGATAAAAATAACCAAAGTGGAGACGAAGATAATTTGTGAGTTAGATTAGGAAGGGAAGGGGGAAGGGGATCGGACTAAAGGTCTTCTGTGTGTTTTTGGTAAGGGATGTGTGGTGTCCCAGTACTAAAGTGGGCCCTTTCAGGTAAACATTGCTTCAGATGCCTGTGCTGAGCCCTACTGCTTAGTTGAAGACTTAACTCCTTGAGGACACAGCCCATTTTGGCATTAAAGGGGTATACCACCGCTAGACATCTTATCCCTTATCCAAAGGATAGGGGATAAGATGTCTGATCGCTGGGGTCCCGTTGCTTGAACCCCCCTGCGATCTCTGCTGCAGCACCCCAGTCATCCGTTGCACAGAGCGAACTTCAATCCATGCTGGATTACTAGCGATGCAGCGCCGGAGGCTTCTGATGTCACGGTCATGCCCCCCTCGTGACATCACACCCTGCCGTAACATCTGTCTATGTATAGCCACCTGCACTGTTTGGAATAAAGAAAACAGCATTGCTTCTTTGGTGAGTGATCCGCATCTTTCTTTGAAGCTCCTTCTATATTTTTATATGCAGTGACTATTTACATGAGCACCACCACCTGTCTGTTTGATGCTAGCAGCACCGACTAGATGACCGCCTGATTAAAGGACTATCTATCCCAAGGCAGTGCCAGGTGAACCTCTGTATAGTTGTGGTATTGTGGTGTCCCGGTACTGTATTTCATACTGTACCTTGTGTGCTGGGTCCCCAAAGTCAGAGTTCCTTGGTACTGTTGGGGTCCGCTTGCTGAGATAATCCCTAGTCGCCTCTTCGTTCTTTAACCTCTTAAGGACCCAGGACGTACAGGTACGTCCTGGGTCCCGGTCCTGCAATATAACGTGGGGTCACACGGTGACCCCGCATCATATCATGGCGGGCCCGGCGTCATAGTGAAGCCGGGACCCGCCTCTAATAGCGCGCGGCACTGATCACAGCGGCTAAAAATGAAAGCGAAAGTTGCCGGTTAGCTCAGGGAGCTGTTCGGGATCGCCGTGGTATAATCACGGCATCCCGAACAGCTGTACTACAGGAGGAAGGTCTCTTATCTTCCTTCCTGCAGTCCGATCGCCGATTGAATGCTTCAAGCCTGAGATCCAGGCTTGAGCATTCAATTGCTGAAAACACTGATTGATCCATTCCTATGGAGATGGATCAATCAGTGTAAAAGATCAGTTAATGCAATGTTATAGCTCCCCTATAGGAGCTATAAGATTGCAAAAGAAAAGTGTAAAAAAATCATTAACCCCATTCAATTATCCCTTCCCCTAATAAAAGTTTGAATCACCCGGCATTTCCAAGAATAAAAAAAACAGTGTAAATAAAAATAAAAACAAACATATGTGGTATCGCCGCGTGCATAAATGTCCAAATTATAAAAATATACCGCTTTTTAAACCACACATTCAATGGTGTATGCGCAAAAAAATTCCAAAGTCCAAAATAGCGCATTTTTGATCACTTTTTATACCACAAAAAATAAAAAATGATCAAAAAGTCTGATCAGAACAAAAATGGTACCGCTAAAAACTTCAGATTACGTCGCAATAAATGAGCCCTCATAGCACCCTGAACACAGAAAAATAAAAAAGTTATAGGGGTCAGAAGATGACCATTTTAAACGTATAAATTTTCCTGCATGTATTCATGATTTTTTTCTGAAGTGATACAAAATCAAACCTATACAAGTAGGGTATCATTTTAACCGTATGGACCTACAGAATAAAGATAAGGTATCATTTTTGCCAAAAAATGTACTGCGTAAAAACAGAAGCCCCCAAAACTTACAAAATAGTGTTTTTTCATCAATTTTGTCGCACATTGATTTTTTTTCCCGTTTCACCGTCGATTTTTGGGAAAAATGACTAATGTCATTACAAAGTAGAATTAGTGACGCAAAAAATAAGCCATCATATAGAATTTTAGGTGAAAAATTTTAAAGAGTTATGATTTTTTAAAGCTAAGGAGGAAAAATTGAAAATGAAAAAACGGAAAAAGACCGGGTCCTTAAGGGGTTAATTGTATGTGTTACATGTATATAATTAGTGTAATGTATTGATCTATATAGTATTTGCAGGACCTTAGGTCACATGACTAATGTTTCTACTGTGATCGTATGCTAAAGGACTTTCCAGGTTACGTGGGTAGTCACATGTTCTACCATAATCCTTTGTGTAAAGGACTGACTGTTGGGATGAACCAACCAGCTCAAGGCCAGCCCCTGCCCATATAAGGGAGCTGCCAGCCAATCCTCGCTCTCTTAGGTTCCGGATTAGCAAAGACAGGAGATCCGTGTGACTTACAAGACAAAACCAGGCCTGAAGCCTAACAATCCCGCCACTTACTAACCGTGAGTTATTAAATCAAATCCCCGCTAAAGCCTGCGTGACTGCTGGGTCTAAAACCAATCCCCTAAATCTAGCGGCACAGCGTAAATCAATCTCCAGAGCTTTTATTTACAAGGTCCCAACCAACTGTCAGGATCCTCATAGACTGTACATATGTAAAGACTGTTCCTGTTTTACCTCTGCATAAAATCTGCAGTAAAGTTTCCTACAGTTTTCTGAATCTCCGGTTGTGGACAATCATTTATTCCTCCCTATGGTTCTTGGGACGGTTGGCAATGGGACAAGTATATATTGAGGAGCCCTCACCCTGATGTCACGACAGTTAAGGGTTAAACCAGCACCCTTTCATCACTGCACAGCTATACCCCATATACCTTATACCCCCACAAGCCTGCCACAGTATCATGTGGCAGAGAGTTCCATAGTCTCACTACTCTTACAGTAAAGAATCTCTGTGATGATGATGAAACCTTCTTTCCTCTAGACGTAGAGGATGCTCCCTTGTTATTGTTACCCACCTAGGTATAAAAAGATCACTAGAAAGATCTCTGTATTGTCCATTCATATATTTGAACATTTGTGATCACATAGTCCCTAAGATGTCTTTTCTTTAAACTAAATAACCCCAAGCTTGATAAACTGTCTTGGTACTGCAATCCTCCCAGACCAGTAATTATCTTTGTACCTGTAATTATCCTCTGCATCCTCTTCAGTTCAACCAAGTCCTTCTTATATACAGGTGCCCAAAATTGGACACAATACTCCATATGTGGTCTAACTGATTTATATAGAGGCAAAACTATGTCCTCACAAGCCTCTATGCTTCTCTTGATACATCCCATGACTTTGTTAGCCTTGGAAGCCGCTGCCTTGTACTGGGTACCAGTTTAGCTTATTGTCCACCAGTACCCCCATGTCATTTCGGTAGAAGTTTTATCTAATGTCTTATTATTTAGCACATAATTGTACATTTTGTTTTTATGGCCCAGTCAAGTCAAAGAACGGTTTCACAATTCACTGTTAAGCAAGTTTTGATTCAGCAAGATCTTGACCAAACGCAGGTTGGTTCCCTGTACATCATTGGGTGCTTCTCTCAGTGCTCTAAGGCCCCTATGATGACCACTTGGACATAGATGTTTTGGGAAGGATCCAATTAAATGGTCATTCTCTCCACAGTAAAAACACAACCCCTTGTTCCTGTGTATCCTTGTCCACTCTTCCAGGATGAAGGGGGTGATAAGATGCATAGGTTTCACCTCAGGCATAGGTGAGTAAACGGGCAAGAAACAAGGAACAGACACAGGATGAGAGCTGGGAGCAACAGACAATTTCTGTCTGTGTTTACACAGACAGAATGTTGTCAGGAGAAAGCTAAGTTACTAACATGTTTTTTACAGAGCCAGACAAACCCAATGTAAACTGAAAAATCAGGATCAGGTCATTCCAGTTGAAAGCCACACCTACTGTTTACAAAACTTAGTACAATAATCCTCTATGGGCCTACAACCCTTCCACAAAACCCCTATCTGCGACTAAGCAAGTGCTGCTCCGTCAGGCTCAGCACACAACAGACTTTGGACAGAAAACAAAGCATCTGCTGAGCACAATAGGGGTGTCAGGGTCAAGGATAAATACCCATTCATGGGGACCCCCTTGCAAAAAGAACATGATCCTAACTACTTCGGCCTCAGTTCCCAAAGAGTAAGGTCCAAGTGAAAATAAAATCTGTAACTATTCCGAAAGGTCCTAAAGACCTTACAGTTCCAGTCCAGTTAATCAGGGAATTTAACCCAAGGTTTGTTGGCATTTGGGCATGGGATGACTGACTTCTCGACCCTAGCAAGCAAACCCTGAATAAACTGATCCTGGTTATGGAGCTTCTCAGTCAAATCTTGGACCAATTTGGTCTTAGTCTGGGATGTCTCTTGGTGGTTCCCCTCTAAGTCCTGGACCAGCTGTGATAAAATGGATCAATGGCAGAAAGGGGATTCATAGTGGCCCAAGTGGCACCAGTGTATGTATGTATAGCCTGTGTTACTATCACATTGGGCATAGATATGTGCAGCCCTGAGCTCAACCACAGCCACTTTCCTTGCCTTCTTGCGTATCCTCAACTGGATACTAGTCCCTGTTCTCAGGGCCAGCGTTAGGGTGGGGCAAACCAGGCAATTGCCTAGGGCCCCCATACCCCAGGGGGCCCCCTGCCAGCTGCTCAGTATGGGGGTGGGGCAACTGTTTTAAAGTGGCCACAGCGTTGGCTTCTTGTTAAAGATTAGCAGCCCGGGACCCGTGCCCGCAGGGGGCCCCCCGTCACATTTGGGACATCCCTGTGTCCCGAAAAATCTTTTCAGGACACAAGGATGCCCCATTTACCTCACAGCGGCCCCGCATTAACTTTAAAAATGCTGGGGACCCTGGGAGGAAGCGCACGCAGGGACGTCACTGACGTCCCGTGCGTGCGCCCGTAGCAACAGTACAGCGGAGCAGTGAGGAGGACACGCGGGTATGGTAAGTGACCTGCGGTCATCTTCAGGGTTCCGACCGCCACTCCCGGGATCTACTGCTATGGCCCATAGGCCATAGCAGTAGATCATGACCCCGGAGCGGTGGTCGGAATACTCAAGTGGGGCAGTAAACAGGCATACAGCCTCCAGCCATACACTGTATGAATTATACTGCATCTAATGTGGGGGAACTACTGTATACTGCACCTAATGTGGGGAATTATACTGCACCTAATGTGGGGGAACTACTGTATACTGCACCTAATGTGGGAGAACTACTGTATATTGCACCTAATGTGGGGAACTACTGTATACTGCACTTAATGTGGCGGAACTACTGTATACTGCACCTAATGTGGGGTAACTACTGTATATTGCACCTAATGTGGGAGAACTACTGTATATTGCACCTAATGTGGGAGAACTACTGTATATTGCACCTAATGTGGGGGAACTACTGTATACTGCACCTAATATGGGAAACTACTGTATACTGCACCTATTGTGGGGGAACTATACTGCACCTAATGTGGGGGAACTATACTGCACCTAATGTGGAGAGCTATACTGCACCTAAGGTGGGGGACTACTGTATACTGCACCTAATGTGGGAAACTATACTGCACCTAATGTGGGGAACTATACTGCACCTAATATGGGGGAACTATACTGCACCTAATGTGGGGGACTATACTGCACCTAATGTGGGGGAACTATACTCTTTACCTAATGTGGGGGGAACTATAAAAATAAATAAAATTGTACTATTCTGATCCTTATAACTCTTATTTTTCTGTATATAGTGATGTATGAGGGTCCTTTTTTTGTGCTGCGATTTGTACTTTTTATCGGTACCATTTTTGTTTTGATGGGACTTTTCAATAGCTTTTTAGATATTTTTTTTTATAGTCTTTGAAGTGTCCAAAAATGTTCAAATCTGGTTAGTGCACTACTATGACTTTTTGGGCCCCACTTTTGATTTTGCCTAGTGCCACGCTAAGCCTAAAACTGGCTCTGCCTGTTCTGATCAAGTGGATTGGGTAAAAAGGTTAAAAACAATAAACAAACACTGTACAAATGTTAGAGAAACATGTCAGGATGCAAGCGCCTAACAGACAAAGCCCAAGAAACAAAGTACAGGGGGCAAACAGACAACCATCCAAAGCATAATCAGATGGGCCGAATCAAGACCAAGCGAGCTCGCAGTACAAATACAGTAAACAGAAGAAGGGTCAAGTCACTTAGCCAAAGGTAAAAATACACAGAATAGATCAAGCTAGGAGCAATGTAAAAGCTGGTGTAGAAAAACTGAACAAAGTCCCCCACCATGGCAAGCAACTCAATCACAGACTGGAAATTTATATCCAACCGAAAAAGACGAGGTCGCTGAAAACAGATGTCATTGGCTTTATTTCCAAGCCGTCTGATTTGCCTGGGGGTCATTACAGCAATGCAGGATGCTTCTGCCAAACAAGAGAGAACTTAAATGATAGGGGATAAGTTGTCTGATTGCGGGGGTCCTGCCACTGGGAACTCCAGGAATTTGTCCTGCAGCCCCCCCCAAGTCATCAGCTAAGTTTGCTCCGTGGCTGATGACTCATGATACAGGCGTCGGAGTATTGTGATGTCACGGCTCTTCCCCCTCCCATAGACTTGCATTGAGGGTGTGGGGTGTGATGTCACGAGGGGGTGGAGCCATTATGTCACATTACTCCAGCCCCTGTATCGTGAGTCATCAGTCACGGAGCAAACTTTGGATAGGGGATAAGATGTCTAGGGGCGGAGTACCCCTTTAAACCCTTAACGACGCAGGACATATATTTACGTCCTGCGCCGGCTCCCGCGATATGAAGCGATCCCGCATCATATCGCGTCGGTCCCGGCGCTCATCCGGCGGCGCTCATCCGGTCCCGGCGACGATCGCGGCGATGTGTGGTATTAACCCTTTAGAAGCGGCGGTCAAAGCTGACCGCCGCTTCTAAAGCGGAAGTGACCCGGCTGCTCAGTCGGGCTGTTTGGGACCGCCGCGGTGAAATCGCGGCGTCCCGAACAGCTGGCAGGACACCGGGAGGGCCCTTACCTGCCTCCTCGGTGTCTGATCGGCGAATGACTGCTCCGTGCCTGAGATCCAGGCAGGAGCAGTCAAGCGCCGATAACACTGATCACAGGCGTGTTAATACACGCCTGTGATCTGTGTAAAAGATCAGTGTGTGCAGTGTTATAGGTCCCTATGGGACCTATAACACTGCAAAAAATTTTTTTAAAAAAAGTGTTAACCCCTTAAGGACACATGACGTACTGGAACGTCATGTGTCCACTCCCGATCTATAACGCGGGGCCACGGCGTGGCCCCGCGTCATAGCGGTTCGGGCCCGGCCTCTAACAACGGCCGGGACCCGTGGCTAATAGCGCGCGGCATTGATCGCTGTGCCGCACGCTATTAACCCTTTAGACGCGGCGTTCAAAGTTGAACGCCGCGTCTAAAGTGAAACCGAAAGCATGCCGGCTAGCTCAGTGGGCTGTTCGGGATAGCCGCGGTGAAATCGCGGCATCCCGAACAGCTGACAGGACAGCGGGAGGGCCCCTACCTGCCTCCTCGCTGTCCGATCGCCGAATGACTGCTCAGTGCCTGAGATCCAGGCATGAGCAGTCATGCGGCAGAATCATCGATCACTGGTTTCTTATGAGAAACCAGTGATCAATGTAAAAGATCAGTGTGTGCAGTGTTATAGGTCCCTATGGGACCTATAACACTGCAAAAAAAAAGTGCAAAAAAAAAGTGAATAAACATCATTTAACCCCTTCCCTATTAAAAGTTTGAATCACCCCCCTTTTCCCATAAAAGAAAAAACACAGTGTAAATAAAAATAAAAATAAACATAAATGGTATCGCCGCGTGCGGAAATGTCCGAATTATAAAAATATATCATTAATTAAACCGCACGGTCAATGGCGTGCGCGCAAAAAAATTCCAAAGTCCAAAATAGTGCATTTTTGGTCACTTTCTATATCATGAAAAAATGAATAAAAAGCGATCAATAAGTCCTATCAATGCAAAAATGATACCGTTAAAAACTTCAGATCACGGCGCAAAAAATGAGCCCTCATACCGCCCCATACACGGAAAAATAAAAAAGTTATAGGGGTCAGAAGATGACAATTTTAAACGTATACATTTTTCTGCATGAAGTTATGATTTTTTCCAGAAGTGCGACAAATTCAAACCTGTATAAGTAGGGTATCATTTTAATCGTATGGACCTACAGAATACATATGAGGTGTCATTTTTACCGAAAAATGTACTACGTAGAAACGGAAGCCCCCAAAAGTTACAAAATGGCGTTTTTTTTTTCAATTTTGTCTCACAATGATTTTTTTTCCCGTTTCACCATAGATTTTTGGGCACAATGACTGACGTCATTACAAAGTAGAATTGGTGGTGCAAAAAATAAGCCATCATATGGATTTTTAGGTGCAAAATTGAAAGAGTTATGATTTTTTAAAGGCAAGGAGCAAAAAACGAAAATGCAAAAACGGAAAAACCCCCGGTCCTTAAGGGGTTAATAAAGGTCATTTAACCCCTTCCCTAATAAAAGTTTGAATCACCCCCCTTTTCCCATAAAAAAAATAAAACAGTGTAAAAAAAAATAAAAATAAACATATGTGGTATCGCCGCGTGCGTAAATGTCCGAACTATAAAAATATATCATTAATTAAACCGTACGGTCAATGGCGTACGTGCAAAAAAATTCCAAAGTCAAAAAAAGCGAATTTTTGGTCACTTTTTATACCATTAAAAAATGAATAAAAAGTGATCAAAAAGTCAGATCAAAACAAAAATCCTACCAATAAAAACTTCAGATCACGGCGCAAAAAATGTGTCCTCATACAGCCCTGTATGTGGAAAAATAAAAAAGTTATAGGGGTCAGAAGATGACATTTTTAAACGTATAAATTTTCCTGCATGTAGTTATGATTTTTTCCAGAAGTGCGACAAAATCAAACCTATATAAGTAGGGTATCATTTTAACCGTATGGACCTACAGAATAATGGTAACGTGTCATTTTTTACCGAAATATGCACTGCGTAGAAACGGAAGCCCCCAAAGTTACAAAATGGCATTTTTTCTTCGATTTTGTTGCACAATGATTTTTTTGCCATTTCGCCGCGCATTTTTGGGTAAAATGACTAATGTCACTGCAAAGTAGAATTGGCGACGCAAAAAATAAGCCATAATATGGATTTTTAGGTGGAAAATTGAAAGGGTTATGATTTTTAAAAGGTAAGGAGGAAAAAACGAAAGTGCAAAAACGGAAAAACCCTGAGTCCTTAAGGGGTTAAAGGGGTACTCCGGTGCTGAGCGTTCAGAACGAATAGTTCCCAAAGCTGAGAGCCGGCATCGGGGCTCGTGACATCACGGCCCTGCCCCTCGAGACGTCATGCCCCACCCTTCTCAATGTAAGTCTATGGGGGGGGGGTTGGTGACCCTCCCATAGACTTACATTGAGGGGGCAGGGCCGTGACGTCACGAGCCCAGACGCAGGCTCTAAGCTTTGGGAACTATTTGTTCAGAACGCTCAGCACCGGAGTACCCCTTTAACCCTTTTGGCAGAACCAGACTGACTTTTTACACATGGTCCTTGATGAGTGAAGGGGCTTTTTTAATCTGTGCTGAATGTTCCGCAGTTTGGTGGGAGAGAGAAGCTTTGAAGGAAGTTAGGTCAGGCGCAGAGGTCTCCATGGCTTTGACCATGTGACCGACTTGCTGAACTTCTATTTTAATCTTGGCAAGCTTGTGCATGACTGTTGTTGTTTCAGTTCCTGAGAAATGGTTTTTTTCATTAAACCCTTCATAAAGGAAGTTGTTATTTGTTCATCGCACTTACTGGTAGAGCTTTCCATGTCAGAGTCTTCTCCCACCTCCTGGGATGAGGTGCTTGCAGACACCATTTTGGGAGCCCCAGCTAGGGAGGTAGCACTCCACTTCTTGAAGGGTTGTCTTGAATTTTTTGCCATTTTGAAGTGCCTGCAGGTTCCCTTCCAACTTTGCCCAAGATTCGGCTAAAGAAGTAGGATATGGCAGTTTAAATCGCAACTGACATGATCTTGGGGTTATTTAACCTACACACAGCCTTTGTACTGTGGGGGATATTTATCATTGTGTTCTGTTCCTTTTTTTTTGGTCTAAATCTGCAAAAAAAATGTTTACTTTCGCTCTAATTGCAGGTATTTTTTTGCTTTTTTTTTACAATGTCTAAATTCCATTATTTTGACCTTTTGGTCTTGCTAGACCAGTTTTTGAAGTGACGGATGCAGTGGTAACATATTTATTATCTGCATATTTTAAAATCTTGCACAAAATTTTCCGCAAATGGTGCAAAAAAATCCGCAAATCTAGACCACTTCCTGACCAGGTCTTAAAAAAATTACTACTCCTGTCTGTTTGCAAAAGATCAAAAAACCTCAGCCAAAGTGAAAGAAAGGGTGATAGAGACTTTAGCAATCCAAAAAAGTGATGGAGATACCTTTTTAAATAAAATTTCGTAGGGTACCATTAAAAAAAAAAGAAAAAAAAAGATACAATAGTGATGGAAAAAATTGTATTTAACAAAATGTATCTTTTTTATAACAAAATATTTATTCATTTTTAAACAGGGATAATTTATGTGGGCGGGCAGGGCACTAAAAATGTAGCCGACAATAATAAAAATGTAGTGTGTGTGTGTTTCACTTTTTATTTTTTTTTTATTTTTTTTTAGGTAGTACTACTACTCTCAGCATGGAACACACACTGTTTTGATGTATTGCTTGATCACCACACCAGCAGTTGGGGCAATGTGTCACTTCAGATCAGAGGCAGTATTGAAGCGCTCACCACAAGGCCTCCATACTCAATCCCAACCATTATTCAATCCCAAACAGAACCTGGGTTCATTACTACAGATGACACAAGTGGCAAGACCCAATGTCTAATCGGAGCAGACCTGGAATCACACACACATCTGCCTGAGACACAACTGCTTGTCCAGCTTTGCAGCAATCCAACATTTATATCTGGGTGCATTATTATTTTAGTCAATTAGTGTAAAAGTAACAAAAATATAATATATGCTATAATAAAAACTTAATAAGGAAGTTTGCATGTTTAAATAAATGTTTTATATCAAATAAAAAATGAAGGTGATACATTAAAGGGGTACTCAGGTGGTGCTAACAAGTTAAACAGATTTGTAAATTACTTCTATTTAAAAATCTTAATACTTCCAGTACTTATCTGCTGCTGTATACTACAGAGAAAGTTCTTTTCCTTTTGAATTTATTTTCTGTGTGACCGCAGTGCGCTTTGCTGACACCTCAGTCCATATCAGGAACTGTCCAGAAGAGGAACAAATCCCCATAGCAAACCTCTCCTGCTCTGGACAGTTTCTGACTTGGACAGAGGTGTCAGCAGAGAGCACTGTGGTCAGACAGAAAATTTCAGAAATAAAAGAACTTCCTGTGGAGCATACAGCAGCTGATAAGTACTAGAAGGGTTAAGATTTTTAAATAGAAGTTATTTAAAAATCCGTTTAACTTTCTGGCCCCAATTGATTTAAAAAAAATGTTTACCCCTTTAAGATACATAGTTACTGTACCCAGTATATGAGGTTTGGTTAGAATTTAACTTACTTCTGCACACTGGGACATTTTTCCATTGTGTGTTCTCACATAATACTTCTCCTGTTAAAGACCATGCCAAGGCAAATCCAGGATTACATATATAGGTAACCTTTTCACCAGATGCATAATTCTGTTTTGATTGACCATGAATTTTGGAATCCTTCACACGAGGTGGAGGTGGACAAGAGGTTGCTAAAATGAAAACATAAATAAATGTTATATAATGATAGACCAACAAGCAGAAAGTCTCACCTAAATGCCTGTATGAAGGCATACAAATTAGGGATGCACCGATATATCGGCGGCCGATACAAAATGTGCCGATAATGACCACCTCCCCTGCCCGCCCACAGCACAAGTTACAAACACTGCCAGTGGCAGAGGCACTCGTGGGCGGTGCAGGGGGGGCCGGCCGCAACATCTGAGGGGGGGGGGGAATACTTCTTTTTATGTGCCCGGGCCGGCTCCCGTGTGTGGCTGCAGGCGGGACCGGCCAGAGCATATAAAAACTAATGCTGTATACTAAAAACCAGGGGGCCTCCAGCTGTTGTGAAACTACAACTCCCAGCATGCCCGGACCGGCAAAGTCTGTCCGGGCATGCTGGGAGTTGTAGTTTCACAACAGCTGGAGGCCCCCTGGTTTTTAGTATACAGTATTAGTTTTTATATGCTCTGGTCAGCCCCCGCCTGCAGCCACACACGGGAGCCGGCCCGGGCACATAAAAAGAAGTATTCCTAATCCTATCCCGGACATCCCTGTGTCCCGAAAAATCTTTTCGGGACATAAGGATGTCCGCCGGTCACTCACCATTCCCCGGTGTCCTCCCACGATCCTCCTTCGGTCCTTCGCTTCTCCGCCTCTATGGTCGTACACACGGGACGTCACTGACGTCCCGTGCGTACAACCATAGAGACGCAGGAGGACCGCAGGATCGTCGCAGGAGAACGCACGCCGGCCGGGGCCTGGTAAGTGACCGTGTCATCTTCTTCAGTGTTCCGGTCACAGCTCCTCCGGTCCCGGCACCTACTGCTATGGTCTATAGGCCATAGCAGTAGATGTGACCCCGGGCCAGAGGAGCGGTGACCGGAACACTGTTGGGGCAGCAGTACAGACATACAGCCTCCAGCTGTACACTGTATATGGCTGGAAGCTGTATGTCTGTGGGGTGGGGGGAAGCTGCCTACTATTGTGGGGGAGCTGCCTAATATTGTTGGGGGGCAGCTGCCTAATATTGTGGGGGGAGCTGCCTAATATTGTGGGGGGGGGGAGCTGCCTAATATTGTGGGGGGGGGGCTGCCTACAAATGTGGGGGGAGCTGCCTAATATTGTTGGGGGGGAGCTGCCTAATATTGTGGGGGGGGAGCTGCCTACAAATGTGGGGGGAGCTGCCTAATATTGTTGGGGGGAGCTGCCTAATATTGTTGGGGGGAGCTGCCTAATATTTTTTGGGGAGCTGCCTAATATTGTGGAGGAACTGCCTACTATTGTGGGGGAACTGCTGACCTAATGTGGGGGGGAGCTGCCTAATATTGTTGGGGGGAGCTACCTAATATTGTGGGGGAAATGCTGACCTAATGTGGGGGAGCTGCCTACTATTGTGGGGGAGCTGCCTATTAATGTGGGGGAGCTGCCTATTAATGTGGGGGAGCTGGCAATCTAATGTGGGGGAATCTAATGAGCGGAGCGCTGCATTTTACCAGAAGACGGGGAGAAGTCATTTTCGGTTTTGGTATCGGTTTCGGCCGGACATTTTTTTTTATTTCGGTTTCGTCTCGGTTCTGAAATTTCCATTTCGGTGCACCTCTAATACAAATAAATGTATTTTATATTTTACAAATACATCAATAATATACAATGAGAAGTAGAGCATGGAGAAATAGAAAACAGGAGTCACAAGATAAGGATCACTGTATAATGGAATAAAAAAATATATTGTTGTTTGCATACAAGCACATTGGAAACTCCCACAGGAGGCACAGGAGGAATGGTTGTACAATCCATACGGTTATCTTGGCATGATAGAAGCTTCTTGTAAGGCTAGGTTTCCACACAGATTTTTGGCATTTTTTTCATAACTGCCACTGCAGTTTTTGAGTCAGTCAGAAGTGGATCCAGCAGGAGAGATATAAGTTCTTCTTCGATATTTCCCAATCCATTTGAATATATATCTGGCTTTGGCTCAAAAAACTGCATTGGCAGATATCCAAAAAACCCTAGCCTAACACAAAGCTTGGGTCATGCCATGATAACCATATGGATTGTACAGCTATTCTTCCTGTGGAAGTTTATTAAAGTCTTGGTGCAAGGAAATTACAAGTACACAACCAAATAAGCCCACATGCTGGATATAATGAAATATATAAGGAAGATCAAACAGACCATGGAAGCTGCACCGTCCATCCCCTGTATGATCTTTATGGCTTATTTGACCAGAAATATGTCTGTAATTTTTCCTGAAATTTTTTATTTCCACTTTTTCCCCATAAAACATGGCCATACTTTAAATAGTCAAACTATTTCCCTCCATTGGACAATGTAGTGAAAAGGGGCTTGGATATAATATCATAAAAAGATATGACCTGGGGGACAGGGTGGTAATGGGACACATGGCTTTATTCTGTCTCTTGGGCCACCTGGATGGGTGTATCTTCCATTAGTTTTCTTTTTGTGCACCAATAAACACCTGACTGTGAATTAGAACTGTGATGTCCAGATATCAGGCTTTCTATAGAACACAAACATGTCCAAGTTTTACCGTAGATCAAGCAATACTGTTCACCTGCCTGTGTATTAATAAATATTAATATTTCTTGTTGCAATGTTCACCTGGACATTAAATGGGTATTCCAGGAAAAAACTTTTTTTTATATATCAACTGGCTCCAGAAAGTTAAACAGATTTGTAAATTACTTCTATTAAAAAAATCTTAATCCTTTCAGTACTTATGAGCTTCTGAAGTTAAGGTTGTTCTTTTCTGTCTAAGTGCTCTCTGATGACACGTGTCTCGGGAACCGCCCAGTTTCGAAGCAAATCCCCATAGCAAACCTCTTCTAAACTGGGCGGTTCCCGAGACACGTGTCATCAGAGAGCACTTAGACAGAAAAGAACAACCTTAACTTCAGAAGCTCATAAGTACTGAAAGGATTAAGATTTTTCAATAGAAGTAATTTACAAATCTGTTTAACTTTCTGGAACCAGTTGATATATAAAAAAATAGTTTTTTCCTGGATAACCCCTTTAAATAAAATGACACCTAACAGTGTAATGTTTTTTTGTATATGGTAGAAGTTATGTTTATAATCTACGGATGGAAGAGAAAGGTGACTTTTTTGGAGTAATGAAGTGTCCTCCATGTGGCCTGACCAAGAAGTGGTCCCTGTTAGGGAAATGATGTGTCTAGTAACATCTAGATCAGGACAAATTACAGGAAGTGGGTGGGAAATTTTATGGGCTGTGTAAAGGAGAAAGAGAAATGTGGTGTCCCAGCACCACTAGCTGTCTTGTGGCTTTGTACTGTCTCGGGCAGCTTGGTAGTGTACGGTGTTGGGCCCACCAAAGGACTTAATGTAATATTAAATATGATTACACTCTATTGCAAAGTAATCTAATTTTCTAATCACTTATATTCTTGTTATGTGTATATATGTTTACCATGTTACTGTACCTTTAAATGAGTGCAGAGACCCCATGTGACCCTGCCTTCTAATGGAAACACCTAAAGTCTCCCCTGTATAGTGTAGTGGGGGTGGGGGGGGGGGGTTGTTCAGTCTAGTAGAGAGCAAGCTGATATACAGTTTTGTTCAGGTGTGTGCTATGTGCTCTGAGGAGAGGCCTAGTTCAAATCTAATCTCGCAACTGGTCCTCCTGCAAGGATTACTCACAAGGAGAAAGTTCATGCCCTTGTGGAGATGGCTTCAGTACCTTGACAGGACCCTAGCTACTAGGATTTATTTTTCTGACTCACAAGTCAGTATTAATCTGTGAAAATACCACAAGTCCCAGCAAGGCAAAAAAGGCTTCCAAGGGGTTACACTGCACTCTCTTACCTAAAGCCAGCTATAGATTTATTGCTATCTGCGCCAAGCTCAGTAAAGACAGTAATATTGAAGGGAATTAGCTAGCGGTCGTGTCTCGACCAGCAACCCATCGACTGTCATCGATTGGTTAATGTGGTCATCCACTTCATCACACGTGACATCTGATACCCCCAGTCAACAGTCGGTGGGTTCCTCAGACACAACAGCCTGTTGGCATGGCCCAGGAGCAGTCCCTGTCCTCCCATTGCCTCTGTCCTATGCTGTTCCCTCCCCTAAAGAAGTATCTTATGCTGTGGGTTCAGCTCCACTATTCAGAGTCAGCAGCTACTGGGAGGTGACTTGGGAGGTGGTTTTGCCAGCGTTCAGGGTCCCAAAGAAGACACTGTTGAGGAACCCGAGGGGGACATCAGTGACGTGCAGACACTTGTTGACGATGATGAAGTCAATCGCAATAGGGAGCTGGATGCAGAAGGGGCTTCATCATCAGGAGAAGAGGGTTGCAGGTTGCCCGTGAGGCAGCAGCTGAGCCAGCAAGGCTGTAGCATGGATGGCAGTCAGCATGGTGGCAGAAGTGGAAATTCTGGAATCAAACGTGCCCGGGGAAGACCACCTGCTTCGCAGTAGCCTACCTTCCCGGGAGGTAGTGGGACAGGGGTTCCTGGAGATGTTGGCAGCAGCAGTCAATTAGTGCGGACTATTGGTGGGGAAAACAGCTACTCGGCAGTGTGGCAGTTTTTCATCAAGCATCCGGAGGAGGTTAACACAGCCACATGCTAAATATGTCGGCAGAAGTTGAATCGTGGCCAGGGTCCCAATGTTGGCACCACAGCCCTGCGTCAACTAATGCTGCACCACCATAAAGTGGCCTGGGAGAACCGTGGCTCCAAAGTGGTGGTCCAGACTGCTGCATCACCCAGTGGCACGCCGCTCCCTCTTTCAGCCAGCCAAGGCTCCACCACCTCAGCCGAAGGGAGGTATTTGTCATACCCTCCTTCTGTCGCTCCAGATGCTCCTGCTCCTCCTACTTTTAGTCCGCGATTCCGCCAATAATCCATAGGCGAAGCCATGTCAAAGAGACAACAGTATGCACCCACTTATCCAATGGTGCAAAAGCTGAATGTGCTCCTGTCTAATTTGCTGGTGCTGCAGTCCCTCCCTTTTCAAGTGGTGGACTCTGCACCTTTCAGAGAAGTGATGGCTTGTGCTGAGTCAAGGTGGAGAGTCCCAAGCCGTCATTTCTTTGCAAAGAAGGCAGTACCAGCCCTGCACAATTTTGTGGAAGAGAAGGTGGACCAGTCCTTTAGCCTGTCGGTGTGTACCAAACTGCACAGCTGCACAGACTTCTGGAGCTGTAACCAGTGGCGTACTAAGGGGGGCGGGGGGGGGGGGGCGTTCTGCCCCGGGTACCGCTCACAAGGGGGGTGCCAGGGGCAGACTGACCCACCGCCACCGCCACCACTACTGAGGATCCGGTACACTCGTCCCAGATCCCCAGCAGACAGCGGTGCCTTCTCCTGTATGCGCGATACACGCACACAAAGGAGAAGGCGCCCCCTCTGTGTGAGCCGCATCTGCAGCTACACAGAGGAGACGTGACCTTCGCCCCCACGCAGCACGCAGTACAGGCGCCGGTGACGTCACTCATCGGCTCCTGTACTGTGGAGGGGAGAAGACGCAGGCCCTGCAGCTGAGGAGATCGCTGCGTGGGATATCAAGTGAGCATCCTTTTTTTTTTTTTTTTGAATCTCAATTCTACATATACCTATGGGGGAGGGGAAGGGGGTTACTCTACATATACCTATGGGGAAGGGGGGTTACTCTACATATATCTATGGAGAAGGGGGGGTTACGCTATATATACCTATGGGGAAGGGGAGGGGTTACTCTACATATACCTATGGGGAAGGGGAGGGGTTACTCTACATATACCTATGGGGAAGGGGAGGGGGGGTTACTCTACATATACCTATGGGGAAGGGGAGGGGTTACTCTACATATACCTATGGGGAAGGGGAGGGGTTACTCTACATATACCTATGGGGAAAGGGGGATGTAGCTGCATATACGTGTGGGAAAGAGGGGGGTGTAACTGCATATACACCTATAGGAAAGGGGGGGTGTAACTGCATATACCTATGGGAAATGGGGGGGGGTGTAACTGCATATACCTATGGGAAAGAGAGGGGTGTAACTGCATATACCTATGGGAAAGGGGGGGGGGTGTAACTGCATATACCTATGGGAAAGGGGGGGTGTAACTGCATATACCTATGGGAAAGGGGGGGTGTAACTGCATATACCTATGGGAAAGAGGGGGGTGTAACTGCATATACCTATGGGAAAGGGGGGGGGGTGTAACTGCATATACCTATGGGAAAGGGGGGGGGTGTAACTGCATATACCTATGGGAAAGAGGGGGGGATGTAACTGCATATACCTATGGGAAAGAGGGGGGTGTAACTGCATATACCTATGGAAAAGGGGGGGGGGGAACTGCATCTGCATATACCTATGGGAAAGGGGGGGATGTAACTGCATATACCTATGGGAAAGAGGGGGGGTGTAACTGCATATACCTATGGGAAAGAGGGGGGTGTAGCTCTGCTTATACCTATGGGAAAGAGGGGGGTGTACCTGCTTATACCTATGGAAAAGAGGGGAGGGGAAGGTAACTCTACCTATACCAATGGGGAAGGGGAGGGGGGGTTACTCTACATATACCTATGGGGAAGGGGAGGGGGGTTACTCTACATATACCTATGGGGAAGGGGAGGGGTTACTCTACATATACCTATGGGGAAGGGGGGGGATGTAGCTGCATATACATGTGGGAAAGAGGGGGGTGTAACTGCATATACCTATGGGAAAGGGGGGTGTAACTGCATATACCTATGGGAAAGAGGGGGGTGTAACTGCATATACCTATGGGAAAGGGCGGGGTGTAACTGCATATACCTATGGGAAAGGGGGGAGGGTGTAACTGCATATACCTATGGGAAAGGGGGGGTGTAACTGCATATACCTATGGGAAAGAGGGGGGTGTAACTGCATATACCTATGGGAAAGGAGGGGGTGTAACTGCATATACCTATGGGAAAGAGGGGGGGATGTAACTGCATATACCTATGGGAAAGAGGGGGGGGGTGTAACTGCATATACCTATGGGAAAGAGAGGGGGGGTGTAACTGCAAATACCAATGGGAATGAGGGGGGGGGTGTAACTGCATATACCTATGGGAAAGAGGGGGGTATAGCTCTGCTTATACCTATGGGAAAGAGGGGGGGTGTACCTGCTTATACCTATGGGAAAGAGGGGAGGGGAAGGTAACTCAACCTATACCAATGGGGAAGAGGGGGGGGGAATCTGCCTATACCAATGGGAAAACAGGGGTTTAACTCTGCCTATACCTATGGGAAACGGGGGGAGGTTTTTTTTTTTTAACTCTGCCTATGCCTAGGTGGAAAGGGGGTGGGGGGACTCTGCTGCCTATACCTAAGGAGAAAGGGGGGTTAACTCTTTTCCTATACCTATACCTACAGGGAAGGGGGGCTACCTAACCTTATACCTGGATGCCTAACTACTTACCTACATACCCAGCTACCTAACTATGTACATACCTGGCCTTCATACATGGCTGCCTAACTACCTAGCTAGCCCCCTACCTACCTAACTTGTCACCTACCTACATATCTTGCTTCCTGATCTACCTACCTAGTTACCTATTTACCTGGCTACCTACCTACCTGCCCGCTTACTGTGCAGGACACCAAGGAGGGCATTATTACAGTTTGTGGGCCTATAGATGAGAAGATTGTGTAGAGGAGGGGAGGGCACTGGAAAAATGCAGAGTCTGACATGTTTTTCCTGCAGATGTTAAGAGATCCACATGGCGGTCTTATCCAGACGGAGAAGAAAAGGAAAGAGGATCTGGAGCTGAAGCTGCTGATCAGAAAATACGTAACTGTGAGTCCCAAAATGTAACTGCAATGACTTATATGATATATACATCCTGTGTACAGCTGATATCTACCGCCATATGGTCCTGTATATAATCACTTATATTGTATACAGATCCTGTATAGTATACTGGTCTGTGTATAGTGGTTTTATTCAGTACAGTATGGCAGTATTATCCAGTTATTGTGTGGTGGTATATATTTACTCCTTGTATACCAGTATTATTAGTCATGGAAATTTAACTATGTTAAAGTGTTTCTTATATATATATATATATATATATATATATATATATATATATATATATTTTAGTTTATTGTGTGTGGGATTAAGGGGAATAGGGGCGTGGCAGAAGATTGACCAGCTGCAGAGCCTAGTAGGGGCCCTTGCTTTTTTTTTGGTCCGTGGGCCCCGAGTGTTGTCAATCCGCTCCTGGGAGGGGTTGTAATTAAAGGGGGGGGGTGTAATTAAGGGGGGGTGACACAGGGGAGGAACTTCTAAAAGTCATTCGTAAAGAAGTGGGATCATGGCTTACTTCACGAAAACTGTAAATGGGAACCATGGTGTCTGACAACGGGAAAAACATCTTGTCTCCGCTGAGACTGGGTAGGCTGAGACATGTGCCCTGCATGGCACACGTTTTCAATCTGGTTGTTAAGTGGTTCCTGAAGTTTTCCCCCCATTTGCAAGACATCCAAACAAAGGGAAGGAAACTTTGCCACTTCAGCCACTCGTACACCGCAAAGCACACCTTCCTTGAGCTGCAGCATCAGAATGGTATCCCCCAACATAGTCTGATTTGCAACGTTGCTACACGTTGGAATTCCACCCTCCCTATGTTGGACCGACTATACGAACAGAGAAAGGCCATCACCAATTTCTTGATGATCCAAGCAGATAGGGGGACTCCCCTGTGTAACTTCAATGTCAACCAGTGGCAGCTCATACGTGACACCTGCCATTTGCTCAGGCCCTTTGAGGAAGCCACATTATTAGTAAGTCGCCCGGATTACAGGATGAACAACGTCATTCCACTGCTTCATTTCCTACAACACATGTTGGAAACGATGGCTGGTAAGGGCAATGGAGACTAGACTTGTACAATTCGTTTTGGACGTAATTCGTTTTTGTCCGAATTGTTCATAATTCATACATTCGGATTGATCAGAATGTACAAAATATTTCCGAATGAATCCGAAATCTGAACAAAAATAATTGTACATGCCTACGAAATTGTGAAAAACTAATTTTATTTTTGTTAAAACAAAATTTTTTTAATCTGGAAGCAAGGGACCATTATCGGGAGCGGGTGCATGGAAAAGAAGAGACCCACGGAGATCAGAACATTAAGACAGGTAAGATAATGTATAATTCTATGTAATGTTGAATGTAATGTTGAATGAATGAATAAATGAATGAATGAATGAATGCTGTATGAATGATTGATGTGTTTGATCGATGTGTTTGATTGTCGGGTGATTTATGTATAACATGTCATGTCTAACAGTGTTTCTGTTACTGTTACCAGGGTGCCTCCAGCTGTTGCAAAACTACAACACCCAACCAGCATGCCCTGACAGCCAAAGGCTGTCTGAGCATGCTGGGAGTTGCAGTTTTGCAACAGCTGGAAGCCCCCTAGTTCGGTGGCAAACATGCCATAAGCTATATTTCAGTTCTTTCATGTTTAGAATCCCCTCCTTTTTTTCTCAACTGGGTTAGTAGGTCAATGAGATGCATAGTAATTGCCGTGGGAATATTTTTTATTCAGAAATCCGCAGACTTAATTGGATGATTGCTGTTTAGAACTTTTAGGGTCCCAACGTTCTAAACGGCAATTATCCAATTAAGTCTGCAGTTTTATGAATAAAAAATGTTCCCACGGCAATTACTATGAGACATATCGCCCTGGGTGTTAGTCGTGACACCCGATGCGATAAGTCCATAATTTAGCAGAAAAGCGGAGCATCTTTATACAGCGCTCACATCTCTGCTCCGGCCAGTGAATAGAACATCACTCATTCATATTTCCCACCCAGAGCTGTGATTGGCCGGATGGTTGCAACCAATCACAGCTCTGAGGAAAATATGAATGAATGAGTGGCCGGAGTATAGAACAGGGGTGCGAGCGATGTATATAGCCGCTCCATCTCTGAAATACACAGGACGATCACATTGGGTGTCAGTAGTGATACCCGCTGTGATCTGTTCTTACCTGCAAGTAATACTACTCCCAAAATGGAGCACACTTTTCTCCATGCTGGGAGCTGTAGTATCTGCATTAATAGGCAGATCGCAGCAAGCGTAACTTCTGACACCCGATGCGATCTGTCTATTAATGCAGGTACTACAGCTCCCAGCATGGAGTGTGCAGAGTGTGCTCCATGTTGGGAGTAGTAGTACCTGAAGTTACAGAAAGATCACAGTTGATATCACTCCTGACACCCCCTGTGATCCTCCAGTATAATGTATAGATGCAGCCACTCTCCTATGGTCCCCTGCACTGCCGTATATATACACATATTCATATTTCCCGCAGAGAGCTGTGATTGGCCAGATGGTTCCAGCCAATCACAGCTCTCTGTGGGAAATCGGAATGTGTATATATACGGCAGTGCAGGGGACCATAGGAGAGCGGCTGGATCTATACATTATACAGGAGGATCACAGGGGGTGTCAGGAGTTGCATCCACTGTGATCTTTCTGTAACTGCAGGTACTACAACTCCCAACATGGAGCACACTCTGCTCCATGCTGGGAGCTGTAGTACCTGCATTAATAGACAGATCGCAGTGGGTGTCAGAAGTTACACTGGCTGCGATCTGTCTATTAATGCAGATACTACAGCTCCCAGCATGGAGAAGAGTGTGCTCCATGTTGGGAGTTGTAGTACCTGCAGGATAGAACAGATCACAGCGGGTATCACTACTGACATCCAATGTGATCGCCCTGTGTACTGCAGAGATGGAGCTGCTGTATACATCGCTCGCATCCCTGCTCTATTCTCCGGCCACTCATTCATTCATATTTCCCTCAGAGCTGTGATTGGCTGCAACCATCTGGCCAATCACAACTCTGTGCGGAAAATAGGAAAGAGTCAGGTGATTTTCTTGTACGGGGAGGGATGCTTCGGTCTTTTGCAGCGCTGGAGTCAAATCAGATTGAAAGAAGTGCTGTAGTTTTGTTTCATTGTAACATGCCATTCCTCATTGTGCACACATGTATCTGAAAAGTGCAAACAGCTTGTTACAATGAAACAAAACTAGAACACTTCTCTCAATTTGATTTGAACTAAATATACGATCTGTTAGAGCAGAGTGGGCTCCAGAAGGAAGGACTCCAGCGCTGCAAAAGACTGAAGCATCTCCAATGGGGATGCTTCAGTCTTTTGCAGCTCTGGAGTCCTTTCTTCTGGAGCCCACTCTGCTCTAACAGATCGTATATTTAAAATTATAATAGAACAATACCGGCACTATAAATAATGATAGTATTTATTAATAAATAGTGGACAAAAAATTATGGACAAAAAAAGAATGAAACAATTAAAAACAGTGAAAAAACTATATCAGTGTTACTCATTGTCCCTGAGAGTAATGAAGGTCTCCTACAGTTTCGGTGCTGTTCTCCTGTGGTTAAAGTGGAGGGTTGGAGGTGCTAGGGAGGACAAAAAAGAAATAGTTGTAAACAAATGCAGCAGCGTACCTATGTGGACCAAATTACTGAATGAACGTGTTCTCATACCTAGCTGCAAGGAATGTAACGGGGGAAATTTAACAAAGAAATCTCTTGAATGGAACAGCAATGTTGATGTAGGTGACTAGTGATATCACCTGCGGATATTCAAGTGGGATACTTTTACTATTGTTATATACACAGTATCCGATAAGTATCAATGTACAGGGTGTTATTGTACATTGATACTTATCGGATACTGTGTGTATAACAATAGTAAAAGTATCCCACTTGAATATCCGCAGGTGATATCCATTGCTGTTACCTACATATATTTTGCTGTTCCATTCAAGAGATTTCTTTGTTAACATTTCCCCTCGTTACATTCCTTGCAGCTAGGTATGAGAACACGTTCATTCAGTAATTTGGTCCACATAGGTGCACTGCTGCATTTGTTTACAACTATTTCTTTTTTGTCCTCCCTAGCACCTCCAACCCTCCACTTTAACCACAGGAGAACAGCACCGAAACTGTAGGAGACCTTCATTACTCTCAAGGACAATGAGTAACACTGATATAGTTTTTTAACTGTTTTTAATTGTTTCATTTTTTGTCCATAATTTTTTGTCCACTATTTATTCATAAATACTATCATTATTTATAGCGCCGATATTGTTCTATTATCATTTTAAATATACGATCTGTTAGAGCAGAGTGGACTCCAGAAGGAAGAACTCCAGCGCTGCATCCCCATTGGAGATGCTTCAGTCTTTTACAGCGCTGGAGTCCTTCCTTCTGGAGCCCACTCTGCTCTAACAGATCGTAACTTTAGTTCAAATCAAATTGAGAGAAGTGTTCTAGTTTTGCTTCATTGTAACAAGCAGTTTGCACTTTTCAGATACATTTGTGCACAATGAGGAACGGCTTGTTACAATGAAACAAAACTACAGCACTTCTTTCAATCTGATTTGAACTAAATAAACGATCTGTTAGCGCAGAATGGGCTCCAGAAGGAAGGACTCCAGCACTGCAAAAGACCGAAGCATCCCTCCCCATACAAGAAATTCACCTGACTCATCCATATTTTCTGCTCAGAGTTGTGATTGGCCAGATGGTTGCAGCCAATCACAGCTGTGAGGGAAATATGAATGAGTGAGTGGCCGGAGTATAGAGCAGGGATGTAAGCGATGCATACAGCTGCTCCATCTCTGCAATACACAGGACGATCACATTGGGTGTCAGTAGTGATACCCGCTGTGATCTGTTCTTACCTGCAGGTACTACAACTTCCAACATGGAGCACACTTCTCCATGCTGGGAGCTGTAGTATCTGCATTAATATACAGATTGCAGCGAGTGTAACTTCTGACACCTGCTGCAATCTGTCTATTAATGCAGGTACTACAGCTCCCAGCATGGAGCAGAGTGTGCAGAGTGTGCTCCATGTTGGGAGTTGTAGTACTTGCAGTTACAGAAAGATCACAGTGGATGTCACTCCTGACACCCCCTGTGATCCTCCAGTATAATGTATAGATGCGGCCGCTCTCCTATGGTCCCTGCACTGCCGTATATATGCACATTCCGATTTCCCACAGAGAGCTGTGATTGGCTGGAACCATCTGGCCAATCACAGCTCTCTGCGGGAAATATGAATATGTGTATATATACGGCAGTGCTGGGGATCATAGGAGAGCGGCCGCATCTATACATTATACTGGAGGATCACAGGGGGTTTCAGGAGTGACATCCACTGTGATCTTTCTGTATCTGCAGGTACTACAACTCCCAACAGGGGGAGCACACTCTGCACCATGCTGGGAGCTTTAGTACCTGCATTAATAGACAGATTGCAGCGGCTGTCAGAAGTTACACTCGCTGCGATCTGTCTATTAATGCAGATACTACAGCTCCCAGCATGGAGAAGAGTGTGCTCCATGTTGGGAGTAGTAGTACCTGCAGATAAGAACAGATCACAGCGAGTATCACTACTGACACCCAATGTGATCGTCCTGTGTATTGCAGAGATGGAGCGGCTGTATACAGCACTTCCATATCTGCTCTATACTCCGGCCACTCATTCATTCATATTTTCCTCAGAGCTGTGAATGGCTGCAACCATCCGGCCAATCACAGCTCTGGGTGGGAAATATGAGTGATGTTCTATTCAATGGCCAGAGCAGAGATGTGAGCGCTGTATAAAGCAGCTCCGCTTCTCTGCTATATAATGGAAAATTGCATCGGGTGTCACGACTAACACCCGGGCGCTATGTCTCATAGTAATTGCCGTGGGAACATTTTTTATTCATAAAACCGCAGACTTAATTGGATAATTGTGGTTTAGAACTTTGGGACCCTAAACGTTCTAAACGGCAATTATCCAATTAAATCTGCGAATTTATGAATAAAAAACTTTCCCACAGCAATTACTATGCATCTCATTGACCTACTAACCCAGTTCAGAAAAAAAGGAGGGGATTTTAAAATGAAAGAAGTGAAATGTTTTCCAACAAACCAGGAGGCTTCCAGGTGTTGCAAAACTGCAACTCCCAGCATGCCCAGACAGCCTTTGGCTGTCAGGGCATGCTGGGTTGGTGTTGTAGTTTTGCAACAGCTGGAGGCACCCTGGTAACAGTAACAGAAACACTGTTAGTGCAAGTGACATAACATGTTATACATAAATCACCCGACAATCGAACACATCGATCAAACAAATCAATCATTCATACATTAATTTATTAAGGCTAGGTTTCCACTTGGTTTTTTTTCTGGAAGTTTTTGTAAAACTGCCTCTGCAGTTTTTGAGCCAAAGCCAGAAGTGTATTCAAAAGGAATAGGACATATAAAGGAAGGACTTACACTTCTCCTCTCTTATGGATCCACTTCTGACTTTGGCTCAAAAACTGCAGTTGCAGTTTTCCAAAAACTGCCAGAAAAAAAAACAAGTGGAAACCTAGTCTCATACATTCATTCATTTATTCAACATTACATAATGTATTCATGAATCACATAAAATTATACATTATCTTACCTGTCTTAACCCCTTAAGGACCAGGCCATTTTACACCTCATGACCAGAGCGTTTTTTGCACATCTGATCACTGTCACTTTAAACATTAATAACTCTGGAATGCTTTTAGTTATCAATCTGATTCCGAGATTGTTTTTTCATGACATATTCTACTTTAACTTAGTGGTAAAATTTTATGGTAACTTGCATCCTTTCTTGGTGAAAAATCCCCAAATTTGATGAAAAAATTGAAAATTTTGTATTTTTCTAACTTTGAAGCTCTCTGCTTGTAAGGTAAATGGATATTCCAAATAAATAAAAATTTTATTCACATTTCCAATATGTCTATTTTATGTTTGCATCATAAAATTGGCATGTTTTTACTTTTGGAAGACACCAGAGGGCTTCAAAGTTCAGCAGCAATTTTCCAATTTTTCACAAAATTTTAAAACTCACTATTTTTCAGGGACCAGTTCAGATTTGAAGTGGATTTGAAGGGTCTTCATATTAGAAATACCCCACAAATTACCCCATTACGAAAACTGCACCCCCCAAAGTATTCAAAATGACATTCAGTCAGCGTTTTAACCCTTTAGGTGTTTCACAGGAATAGCAGCAAAGTGAAGGAGAAAATTCACAATCTTCATTTTTTACACTCGCATGTTCTTGTAGACCCAATTTTTTAATTTTTACAAGGGGTAAAAGGAGAAAATGTATACTTATCTTTGTAGCCCAATTTCCCCCGAGTAAGCACATACCTCATATGTCTATGTAAAGTGTTCAGCGGGCGCAGTAGAGGGCTCAGAAGCGAAGGAGCGACAAGGGGATTTTGGAGAGTATGTTTTTCTGAAATGGTTTTTGGGGGGCATGTCGCATTTAGGGAGCCCCTATGGTGCCAGAACAGCAAAAAAAAAACACATGGCATACCATTTTGGAAACTAGACCCCTTGAGGAACGTAACAAGGAATAAAGTGAGCCTTAATGCCCCACTGGGGTTTCACGACTTTTGCATATGTAAAAAAAAAATATATTTTTTTCACTAAAATGTGTGTTTCTCCCCAAATTTCACATTTTTGCAAGGGTTAATAGCAGAAAATACCCCCCAAAATTTGTAACCCCATCTCTTCTGAGTATGGAGGTACCCCATAAGTTGACCTGAAGTGCACTATGGGAGAACTATAATGCTCAGAAGAGAAGGAGTCATATTTGCCTTTTTGAGAGCAAATTTTGCTCGGGGGGCATGTCGCATTTAGGGAGCCCCTATGGTGCCAGAACAGCAAAAAAAAGCACATGGCATACCATTTTGGAAACTAGACCCCTTGAGGAACGTAAAAAGGAATAAAGTGAGCCTTAATGCCCCACTGGGGTTTCACGACTTTTGCATATGTAAAAAAAATATATATTTTTTTCACTAAAATGTGTGTTTCCCCCCAAATTTCACATTTTTGCAAGGGTTAATAGCAGAAAATACCCCCCAAAATTTGTAACCCCATCTCTTCTGAGTATGGAGGTACCCCATAATTTGACCTGAAGTGCACTATGGGAGAACTACAATGCTCAGAAGAGAAGGAGTCATATTTGGCTTTTTGAGAGCAAATTTTGCTCGGGGGGCATGTCGCATTTAGGGAGCCCCTATGGTGCCAGAACAGCAAAAAAAAAAACACATGGCATACCATTTTGGAAACTAGACCCCTTGAGGAACGTAACAAGGAATAAAGTGAGCCTTAATGCCCCACAGGGGTTTCATGACTTTTGCATATGTAAAAAAAAATTAAAAAAATTTCACTAAAATGTGTGTTTCCCCCCAAATTTCACATTTTTGTAAGGGTTAATAGCAGAAAATACACCCCAAAATTTATAACCCCATCTCTTCTGAGTATGGAAGTACCCCATAAGTGGACGTCAAATGCACTACATGAGCGCTACAATGCTCAGAAGAGAAGGAGTCACATTTGCAAATATTGCTGAAATGGGGGGGACATGTCGCATTTAGGAAGCCCCTATGGTGCCAGGACAGCAAAAAATAAACACATGGCATACTATTTTGGAAACTGCACCCCTCAAGGAACATAACAAGGGGTACAGAGAGCCTTAACACCCCACAGGTGTTTGATAAATATTAATGAAGTGGGATGTGAAAATGAAAAATTAGATTTTTTTTTACACTAAAATGCTGGGGTTACCCCAAATTTTTCATTTTTACAAGTGGTAAAAGGAGAAAATGTCATTGTAAATGTGTAAATACATTTCTTTGGAGTAAGTACATACCTCAAGTCTGGGCGTAAACAGCGTGCACACCGGTCTCAGAGGTGCCGGAGATCAGTCAGGGTCCTTGAGCTTTGGCTTTCTCCTATGGAGCCAGAACAGTGGGACCCCCCCTCAAGGGGCATTACATGGGGTAAATAACTGGGGAACACTAAGTAACTAAAATGGGGTACAGTGGGACATAAAATTATAAAACAGATTATGTTCCCAGAATGATGACCCAGAGCACAGCCAAAACAAAAAAATATGCCCGCCCCAAACCCTATACTCTGAATCATCATTCTGGAATATGATATGTGTGGCCGTCCCTAACTTGTTGCCTCAAATGCGCACCCCGCTCAGGTGGAGAGAGCGCTGCGCATTTGAGGCAACATAAAAAGTCCCCGATGATAGTGACTCAGTGACCCATGACCCATTTTTTATAAAAAATACCCCCAGAGGTCCTATCAGTTTTAGTTTTTTTTGGATTAAATATTTTTTTGGGCAATTTAGTGGTTTTATGGGGTTAAAACTTGGAATGTACTCTGGACTTGGTACATTTGGGTCAAATTGTGGAAAATTGAAATGAAGAGGGAAAATTTAGAACTCCATGGAAGTGTGATACTCCCTGAAGCAATCCTTAATGCAGAGGCCCGGATTATCTGGGCAAGTGTCACACTGAGTGGTGGTGTCCCTTCCGTATCCCCCTCTTGTAACACACTCTGCATCTTTTCTGGGCTCGTCCCTTCTTTCCAGTGTGGGGGACCTCACCTGGAAAGTGTTGGCCTGGGACGATCCTGGCACCTATTACTTCAGTTCCATGGGAAGTCCGGCCTGCTCTTTCCCGGTCGCCAAAGATCAGGACCTTTAGGACTTCTTCTTGGAACTGAAGGAATGTCCCTGTGTTGCCAGCGTACTGGGACAGTACAAAAGAGTTGTACATGGCAACCTGTACCATGTAGACCGCAACTTTCTTGTACCATACCCGTGTTTTCCGCATGGCGTTATATGGCTTGAGGACTTGATCAGAAAGATCAACTCCCCCCATATACCGATTGTAGTCCAGAATACAATCGGGCTTGAGGACCGGTGTTGTGGTACCTCGCACAGGGACAGGTGAGCTGCCGTTGCCATGAATAGTGGTCAGCATAAGGACATCCCTCTTATCCTTATACTTGACCAGCAACAGGTTTTCATGGGCAAGGGCACGGGACTCACCCTTGGGAATGGGTGTCTTAACAAAATTTAGAGGGAGGCCTCTCTGGTTTTTCCGCACGGTCCCACAAGCGGACGTGGATCTGGCGGCAAGGGATGTGAAGAGAGGGATGCTGGTATAAAAGTTGTCCACGTACACGTGGTAACCCGTATCCAGCAATGGGTGCACAAGCTCCCAAACAATTTTCCCGCTAACACCCAGAGTGGGGGAACAATCTGGGGGTTCAATACGGGAATCTCGTCCCTCATACACTCTAAACTTGAGAGTGTACCCGGAGGTACTCTCACAAAGTTTATAGAGCTTCACGCCATACCGCGCCCGCTTCGAGGGAATATACTGGCGGAAGATGAGTCTCCCCTTAAAACTGATAAGAGACTCATCAACCGAGAGCTCCCTGAGGGGTACATAGGCCTCCAAAAATTTGGCCCCTAAGTGATCGATGACCGGCCTCACTTTGTAAAGCCGGTCATAGGCGGGATCACCTCGGGGTGGACATGCCGCATTATCTGCATAATGCAGGCATTTCCAAATGGCCTCGAACCGCCTCCGTGCCATGACCATACTGTAAAGCGGGGTCTGGTAGAGGACGTCCCCGCTCCAGTACTGTCTGACACTTGGCTTTTTGACCAGGCCCATATGCAGCAAGAGGCCCCAAAATGTCCTCATTTCTGCTGCATCAATGGCGCACCATTCATTGGACCTGGCCAAAAAAGAATCAGGGTGGTGGGCGATGAACTGCCTGGCGTACAGATTCGTCTGCTCCACCATGTGATTGACAAAACTGTCACTGAAAAAATAACTGAAATAGTCAATTTCAGTGAATCCAGAATTGTCAATCCGGATTCTGGAGTCGCCAACAAACTCCGGAACCCGTGGCTGATAACCCTCTGGGGGTCTCCAGACAGGTTCACCGGAAGGGGGCTCCGGTAAACTTGTCTGGGGGGTCGGACTCCTAGTACGAGCGGCATCACCACTCGCACTAGTGCCGGCCACTGGGCCACTATCATGGGGGGTGCGTGGCCTCGCCTGGCGGCGTCTCCGCCGCCGTGCAGGGGGCTCATCATCACTACTAGATGATGAGGAGGACGATGAAGAACACAGAAATGTTGGATTTTCATCGTCCTCACTGACAGATTCGGAGTCGGAGGCAAGAAAAGCGTATGCCTCCGCTACCGAAAATGCCCGGCGAGCCATCGCCTTTTTTGGTGGTGGTGGGGGGGGGGGGCGGTGGCGGGGGGGGGGAGGGTAGTGTGTGTGTGGGGGGGGGGGGGTTATGTACTGTGTGTGTGCTTGGTGTATACTATATATAACGGTGTGTGATTAGAAATCACACACCGTTATATGGGGGGGGGAAAAAATGCTGCAGTCCCCCAAAAAATGGGGGGGCGCTAATGCAGCGCCCTGAACCCCTAATAGGGCCCGGGTCACACTGAAAAACTGCAGAAGACCCTTGGGGACCTATTAGGGGGTCAGGGGGGGGGGGATTTTTTTAAAACTTTTTTTAACTTTATTTTTTACTATTTACCCTACCTTTCCCTGGGCTGTATGCTTTCCCTGATCTATGGGGGGCTTCTTTTCTTCTCTGGGGGCTCCGATCTTGGCAGAGGGGGGGTACCGGTCTTCCTCCAGCAGCTCTGACCGCTGACTGAACTCAGCCAGCGGCGGGAGCTGCGGGAAGATGCTGTTAACCCCTCCCCTGCCGGCTGCTATTGGCTGGACGATCGTCCAGCCAATAGCAGCGATCCTGGGGGGGTGGCGAAATCGCCACCTCCCCATAGATACAGTAGGTGATAGGGGGTGTATCATACACCCCCGATCACCTTGTATCTCCGGGTCAGCGGGTCGCACGTGACCCGCATTGCCGGAATAGCCGCAAATCGCATGTGTGAATTCACATGCGATTTGCGGCGATCGCCGACATGGGGGGGGTCTAATGACCCCCCTGGGCATTTGCACGGGATGCCTGCTGAATGATTTCTGCAGGCATTCCGGTCCGATCCCCGCCGGCGCACGGCGGGGACCAGAACTGCCCATGACGTAAATGTACGTCCTTGGTCCTTAAGACCCAGGGTGTCGGGACGTACCGTTACGTCATGGGTCCTGTAGGGGTTAATGTTCTGATCTCCGCGGGTCTCTTCTTTTCCGTGCACCCGCTCCCGATAATGGTCCCTTGCTTCCAGATGAAAACAAATTTTGTTTATTTTGTTTTAACAAAAATAAAATTTGTTTTTCACAATTTCGTAGGCATGTACAATTCGTTTTGTTCGGATTTTGGATTCATTCAGATGTAAATATTTCGTACATTCGAATCAATCCGAATGTACGAAATATGAACAATTCGGACAAAAACGAATTACGTCCGAAACGAATTGCACAAGTCCACTACTCAGGTCTTGATAAATCTCCCCCAATGTGTAATTTTAACTGTGCACTGTGTAGAAATGAAAACTTCCAGAATTCACCCCACAAACAATTTTGGCTTCACCTTAAATTTCATAGTAAAAAGAGTAATTTCATTACAAAGTGCAATTGGTCTTGAATAAAACAAGCCTCATATGGACCTGTAGGTGAAAAATGTAGAGACTGGTGGCTATTAACCTCTTCAGGACATAGGGCGTATGGATACGCCCTGCATTCCGAGTCCTTAAGGACCGAGGGCGTATCCATACACCCGTGGGAATTCCGGTCCCCACCACAAGCCGGTTGGGGACCGGAGCCGGATGCCTGCTGAAATCGTTCAGCAGGCATCCCGGCATATCACCCAGGGGGTCATTATGCCCCCCCATGTCGACAATTCAGTCCAGCGATCTGTGGCGATTCCGAGTCAATCGGGTCTCCAGTGACCCGGTGACCCGAAATTACTGGCTAATTGGGGCCGTCTCTGACGGCCCCGAACAGCCATAGCCAGCAGGGGTGAGGTGGCACTGGTGCCACCTCAAGATCGCCCTGATTCGTCAGCCGGATTACCGGCCGACCAATCAGGGCGCCTGCTGCGGGTGTCACTCCCGCAACCCGCTCCGCCCCTCTTCCGGAGGACATGAGCGGGTGCGGGACGTGCACCCCGGGGGCTGGGGACCCCGATCCCCGGCGTCAATGTTGGGATCGGGGCCCCAGGAGCAGTGGCGGTGGCGACGACGAGGGACTGACCTGTGTGCCGGCAGCAGCAGGAGGTGAGTGACAGCCTCCTGCTGTTGCTTAGCAACAGCTCCCAGCATGCAAAAAGGGCATGCTGGGAGCTGTAGTTATGCAACAGCAGGAGGCAGACCACCATAACTCCCAGCATTCCCTTATGGGCATGCTGGGACTTATGGTTTTGCAACAGCTGGAGGCACATTTTTTCTATGGAAAAGTGTACCTTCAGCTGTTGTATAACTACAACTCCCAGCTTGCACAAACAGCTAAAGTACATGCTGGGAGTTGTAGTGGTGCATCTGCTGGTTGCATAACTACAACTCCCAGCATGCCCGTTGGCTGTCGGTGACTGCTGAGAGTTGTAGTTTTGCAACAGCTGAAGGCACACTGGTTGTGAAACTCAGAGTTTTTTTTTTTTTACCTAACTCAGTGTTTCACGACCGGTGTGCCTCCAGCTGTTGCAAACTACAACTCTCAGCAGTCACCGTACACCATGCACCGTACATGCTGGGAGTTGTAGTTTTGCAACAGCTGGAGGCACACTGGTTGTGAAACACTGAGTTAGGTCACAAACCCAGTGATACATAACCAGTGTGCCTACAGCTGTTGCAAAACTAAAACTCTCAGCATGTACAGTCTGTCAGCGCATGCTGGGAGTTGTAGTTTTGCAACAGCTGGATGTTACCCCCCCCTCCCCCATGTGAATGTACAGGGTACACTCACATGGGCGGAGGTTTACAGCAAGTATCTGGCTGCAAGTTTGAGCTGCGGCAAATTTTCTGCCACAGCTTAAACTGCCAGCGAGAAACTACTGTGAACCCCCGCCCGTGCGACTGTACCCTAAAAACACTACACTACACTAACACAAAATAAAATAAAAAGTAAAAAACACTACATATACACATACCCCTACACAGCCCCCCTCCCCAATAAAAATGAAAGCGTCTGGTACGCCACTGTTTCCAAAACGAAGCCTCCAGCTGTTGCAAAACAACAACTCCCAGTATTGTCGGACAGCCGTTGACTGTCCAGGCATGCTGGGAGTTTTGCAACAGCTGGAGGCACCCTGTTTGGGAATCACTGGCGTAGAATTCCCCTATGTCCACCCCTATGCAAGTCCCTAATTTAGGCCTCAAATGCGCATGTCGCTCTCACTTTGGAGCCCTGTCGTATTTCAAGGCAACAGTTTAGGGTCACATATGGGGTATCGCCGTACTCGGGAGAAATTGTGTTACAAATTTTGGTTGGTATTTTCTGCTTTTACCCTTTTTAAAAATGTTACATTTTTGGGAAAACAAGCATTTTAGGTAAAAATTTTGTTTTTGTTTTTTTACATATGCAAAAGTCGTGAAACACCTGTGGGGTATAAAGGTTCACTTAACCCCTTGTTACATTCCCCGAGGGGTCAAGTTTCCAAAATGGTATGCCATGTGTTTTTTTTTTTGCTTTCCTGGCACCATTGGGGCTTCCTAAATGCGGCATGCCCCCAGAGCAAAATTTGCTTTCAAAAAGCCAAATGTGACTCCTTCTCTTCTGAGATCTGTAGTGTGCCAGCAGAGCACTTTTCACCCCCATATGGCATGTTTTCTGAATCGGGAGAAATTGGGCTTCAAATTTTTAGGGGTATTTTCTGCTATTTCCCTTTTTAAAAATGAAACATTTTTGGGAAAATAAGCATTTTAAATAAAAATATATATATATTTTTTTACATTTGCAAAAGTCGTGAAACACCTGTGGGGTAAAAAGGCTCACTTTATCCCATGTTACATTCCCTGAGGGGTCTAGTTTCCAAAATACTATGCCATATGGTTTTTTTTTTTGCTGTTCTGGCACCATAAGGGCTTCCTAAATGCAACATGCCCCCCAAAAACCATTTCAGAAAAACGTACTCTCCAAAATCCCCTTGTCGCTCCTTCCATTCAGAGCCCTCTACTGCGCCCGCCGAACACTTTATATAGACATATTAGGTATGTGCTTACTTGAGAGAAATTGGGCTTCAAATACAGGTAAAAATGTTCTCCTTTTACCCCTTGTAAAAATTCAAAAATTGGGTCTACAAGAACATGCGAGTGTAAAAAATGAAGATTGTGAATTTTCTCCTTCACTTTGCTACTATTTCTGTGAAACACCTAAAGGGTTAAAACGCTGACTGAATGTCATTTTGAATACTTTGGGGGGTGCAGTTTTTATAATTGGGTCATTTATGGGGTATTTCTAATATGAAGGCCCTTCAAATCCACTTCAAACCTGAACTGGTCCCTGAAAAACATCGAGTTTGAAAATTTTGTGAAAAATCGGAAAATTGCTGCTGAACTTTGAAGCCCTCTGGTGTCTTCCAAAAGTAAAAACTCATCAATTTTATGATGCAAACATAATGTAGACATATTGTATATATGAACCAAAAAAACATTTATTCGTAATATCCATTTTCCTTACAAGCAGAAAGCTTCAAAGTTAGAAAAATGCAAAATGTTCAAATTTTTCATCAAATTTACGGATTTTTCACCAAGAAGGGATGAAAGTATCTTCAAAAATTTACCACTATGTTAAAGTAGAATATGTCACGAAAAAACAATCTCGGAATCAGAATGATAACTAAAAGCATCCCAGAGTTATTAATGTTTAAAGTGACAGTGGTCAGATGTGCAAAAAACGCTCCGGTCCTTAAGGCCAAAATGGGCTTGGTCCTGAGGGGGTTAAAAGGAGGAGAGGAGGAAAAAATAAAAACGCTTTGTCCTTTTTATTAAGTCAAGGTTACAGATTCCTAAAAATACAGAATTAAAGGGGTGCCCAGGTGGAAATTTTTTTTTTTTAAATCTACTGGTGCCAAAAAGTTATACAGATTTGTAAATGACTTTTATACAAAAATATTAACCCTTCCAGTACTTATCAGCTACTATATACTCTACAGTAAGTAGTGTAGTTCTTTCCAGTCTGACCACAGTGCTTTCTGCTGACACCTCTGTCTGTATCAGGAACTGTCCAGAGCAGAAGAGGTTTGCTATGGGGATTTTTTTCTGCTCTGGACAGTTCCTGAAATAAACAGAGGTGTCAGCAGAGAGCACTGTGGTCAGACTGGAAAGAACTATACAACTTCCCCAGGAGCATAAAGCAGCTGATAACTACTAGAAGGATTAAGATTTTTATATAGAAGTATTTTACAAAGCCATTTAACTTTCTGGCATTTGTTCAGTTGAAAACATTTGTTTTTCACCGGAGCACCCCTTTAGCTTATTCATATCCTGTCCATCTTTGGGTTAAAAAAAACAAAAAACAAAAAACCTGCATTGTGTAAACTCATAAATGATACATAAACATACCTGTTGGGTCAAATGGAGCTGCACAACAGGACATGGCAGATATGAGCAGAAATAAGAATCCTGATGCAGACATTCTGAGATCTCCGGAACAGAACAGAGATTTCTCCAGATTGTTGCTTCTCTCTGCAGAACTGAATGTTCCACAAATAATATGGGGAATTTATCTCCAAGCAAATATCCCGGCCCCTTACTGGAATTGTGAAAACTATCTAGTGACTGATTCTCTAAGACTTGTGCAGCAAATAGGTGACCTGATACCTAACAAACATTTGTGATGAAATCATCTTATCAGTCAGAACAGATTTTTTGTTTTAAAACAAAAGCCTTTGCTCCGTATAGGATCACACATTTACACAACAAACAAAACCAAGGCTAAAAGGTTTAAATGCATACAAAAAAAAATCACCAGATATCGCAATGCCTCAGGTGCTGAGCAGATCAAAGGAGCCTAACACATCAGGGGGTGCAAACATCTCGCAGTTAACCCCATTTTGGCCTTGAGGACATAGTTTCACTTTAGCATTTTTTTCCATTCTGACCTTTTGAGGCTGTTTCTACTTGTTTTTTTGGGTTGAAAAAAACACCTGAAAAGACGCCTGAAAAAAACGCCAGTGCAATGTGCTGCATCTGGTGCTTTTTCTGGCGTTTTTTCATTTGTGTGGAAATTGCATTTGTTGGGTACCAAAAAAAAGAAAAAAAAAAAAAAAAGGATGCAGTAGTGATGGAAAAAAATGTATTTAACGAAATATAAATTTTTTATATCTAAATTTTAATTCATGTTTAATAAAGTGTGTGTTTCACTTTTTTTCGCAATTTTTAAATTTTTTTAGACTTTTCCATGGTGGGAGTAGTAGTACCTGTACTAGTGGACATATTGCCCCGGGTGTTAGTCTGACACCCGATGCGAGCGTCCATAATATAGTAGAGATGGGGCTCTATACAGCACTCGCATCTCTGCTCTGTACTCCGGCCGGCCACTCACTCATTCATACTACTCCATGCTGAGAGTAGTAGTACTACCTAAAAAATTTTTTTGAAATATAAATAAAAAAAATGTGAAAAACACACACACACACACTACATTTTTATTATTGCCGGCCACATTTTTGGGTCCCTGCTCGCCCACATAAATTGATCCGTTTAAAAATGTATAAAAATTTAGTAATAAAAAAGATACATTTTGTTAGATACTATTTTTTTCTTCACTACTGTATCTTTTTTTTTTTTTTTTTTTTTTTTTTTAATGGTACCCTACGAAATGTTATTAAAAAAGGGATCTCCATTGCTTTTTTTGGATCACTAAAGTCCAAAAAAGAATAAAAACCTCAAGAAAAAACGCCAAAGTTAAATGGGCGTTTTTTCACTCCCATAGACTTCTATGAGAGAAAAACACAACGATTTTGAGTAAAAAATTGCCAGTGGCTCAACATGCTGTGATTTTGGAAAACCACCAAGGAGCTGGAAAATGCCAAAAAAGAGTGAAAAAACACCAAAAGAATAAAAAAAAAAAAAAACAAAGTGAAAAACGCCAAGTGGAATAAGAATTTTGCGATTTCTCATTGATTTTCAGCTAACATCTGGCCACAGCATTTTTTGGCCAAAAAAAAAAAAAACGCCATGCAGCAGAATTAGTGTTTTTCTTGGGGTTTTTCCCCAAAAATAAAAAATAAAACAAGTAGAAACTTAGTCTAAGAAAAATAACTCTTTTATTCACCATCTACAGACCCATACGAGACTTGCTTTTTGCACATTTGCACTTTGTAAAGACACCTTTAACCTTACAATGTACAAAAAAAAAGAAAAAAAAATTATTTGTAAGGGGAAATGATTAGAAAACTGCAATTTTGGTTTCTAGGTAGCACACTGTATAGAAAAACTGGCATGAAATCTTTATTCTGTTGGTCGATGTGATTTAATCAGTACTCAATTTATATAGTTTTTCTATTATTATACTACTTAAAAAAAAGATTTCTTTCATTTGTCCTTTTCTGACTCCCCCATAGCTTTTTTATTTTTCCGTTTTATATATATATATATATTTTTTTTTTATTTTTTTATTTTATTTTTTTTTTATTTATTTTTTATATATGCTATTTTTGTTCAAGTCTAAAATCCCACTGACAAAAAAAAGCCCAATAAAATGCCTGCTCTGCCACACAGCATTTTTTTGGTGAAAAAAAAGAAATAAATAAATTAAAAAAAAGCTGTGGCTAGATGTTACCTGCAAGTCAATAGAAAAATAAAAATATGCAATTGACATTTTTTTTTTTAATCCTCCTCTCCCCAGCCGGCCAGGGATTTTCCTAACCTTAGATCACTACTCAGTAAATTAATACAGTATTTGCCGACACAGCCCTCATTGGTTGCCTCAGAGAAAACTCCCAGTATGTCCTGACAGTGAGTTGCTAGGAGTTGTAGTGTTCTGCTGCATGGAGCGATGCAGAAGCGAGCAGGGCTAAGGGGCTCACAGCTGCTCTGTAGGGGCGGGCGGCTGGAGGGAACGGTGAAACTGTATAGAAAAGTATACACCGAGTTCTATAATAAGTTCATATTTCCCACCAAATGCCCTTATTGGTCAATTGGAGTCAACCAATGAAGGCTTCTTTACTAAGTAGTGATCTTAGCTTAGGAACATCCTGGTCGGCTGGGGAACAGAGCAGCATGCCGCCCGCTTCCCCGGCTTTAAATTTATAATGGCAGCAGGTCTTAGGAGGTCCCTGATCACATGTACTACTACTACTTCCATCATGGAACAGAGTCTGTTCTATGATGGGAGCAGAATAGCGATAGCGTAGTACTGAGGGAAATATACAGTACCTAAAAAAAAAAAAAGTTTAAAAGTTATAAACATCAATATCGCAGCAGAGGAAAGAAATGCAGAGATGGCGCAATATAGTGCAGTTAAACCTTATTAAAAGGGGTGGACAGCTGTCCAAAAACAGAATATTGCTCACCTATTGGTGTTGTGCAGGCAGGCACAACACTGGCGATCGCATGTTGTAAGTGTTACGCTGAGCGCTCTGGGCACCCTGCTTGCCTCGGTGCGCTCACAGCGTATGTCCCCAGGCAGCGCTCCGGTCACGCGGTCTCGGCGGGCGCGTCCCAGCTCTATACTGCGCGCACGTGCCAGGACTCTTAAATTTAAAGGGCCAGTGCACCAGTGATTGGTGCCTGGTCCAAAGTGGTTTATTTAGGGTTAAAAGTTTCTGCTTTGACTTAATTAGGCCTGCACCTGTGCACTGCCTATAAGTACCATCTCCTCCCACAGCCTCCTGCCGGATCTTTGTTGCCTTGTGCCTGAGTGAAAGCGTCCGTTGTTCCTGTGTTACCATGCCTGTTGCCGTACCCGTTGCTACTGACTACCGACTGTGAACCGTTGCTGCCTGCCCTGACCATTTGCTATGTCAGACTTCACCTGTGCCTGATCCTCTTGTACCTTGCCTTACCTCTTGTACCAGCCAGAGAGGTTGAGTCGCTACTGGGTGGAACGACGTAGGGTATCATTTTAACCGTATGGACCTACAGAATAATGATAAGGTGTCATTTTTACTGAAATATGCACTGCGTAGAAACGGCTGGTTCTGTGAGCCCCTGGCAAGGTTCCTACAGAGCTCCGGCAGAAAAATCAGATTTTGGCTAGGAGGCGCACACCCAAGTATAGTGCAAAAAAGCAGGCTTTATTAATCCATAAAACATGCAGTGTGAACAGGACAACGCGTTTCAAAGGTTTTCCTTCTTCTTCAGGTCCTTTACATAGCATACAACATAATCAGGTATATATACAGTTTTGTAAGTTCAAAAATTGGCGGGAAATCCGCCCCCTGATCCCGGGTGTAGGATCGTGTACAGAGGAGATTGAGTCCTGTGTGGGTATAACATTATAACATTTTGCCCATTGTTTACAATAGGCTGGTTACATCCTATGCAAGTGAGTGAGGCTGAGTGGAATTGCTACACAGAGGAATGTCTGGCTGTATGGTGTATGGGGGACTTGAAGGCCATATTGAGTGTCATCGCTGGGAGAAATAGTTAGTTTTTAGTTTGCTCGTAGTATGTTGATCATGATGGACAGAACAAGGTATCCATATAAGTTGCTGTATTAGTTGAGTGGTGTTGTAGAGTTGATGTTTTAGTGTGTGTATGGAGGGGGGGCATGGGAGAATAAGTTTAGTTAGTAGATGTGTGTAGATGGGGATGTGGATGCAGATGATGGGGAGGGGGGCATAGGGGGATGGAAGTGGGTTGGGGGAGGGGAGTGTGGCATGTGGGATGTGGGGATGTGGTTTCATCTGATGAGTTTGGTGGCTTCGTTCAGCCCATTGGGCTGGAGGGTGTTGAGTTTAAAAATCCAGAACATCTCTCTTCTTGTAAGGGTCTGGAATCTATTCTGATTGTGACTGGGGACAAAATTGATGGGACAAATTGTGATGGGATTAGCTTCTTCAGGGTGGTGCATTGCACAGTTTCTGGACACACTGTGCAGTAGGTATTTCCGCTTCATATTGTTCCTGTGCTTGTTCAGTCTCGAGTGTAGCTCTTGAGTGGTCCTGCCGACATATTGTTGGCCGCAGATGCAGGTGATAAGGTATATGATGAATTGAGATTTGCAAGTGAGGTGATACTTGATGGGAAATGACTCTCCGGTGGTATTGTTTTTGAAGTGCTCCTTTTTTGTGCTCGATGGTCTGGCAGCAGAGGCATCTTTTGGTTCCACATCTGTAAGAGCCTTTTTTGGCGGTGGTGCTTCCTTGAGTTTTTTTATTGTGGTGTTTGAGTCTGCTGGGTGTCACCATGTTTCTTATGGTGGGGGCCCGTTGGTAAGGGATCTTGGGTTTTCGGGGAAGAGTGCTTTTAAGGAATGGGTCTGTGAGTAGTATGTGCTTGCTAAGTACGGCTTGGATGTGACTGTGGGCTGAATTATATGTAGTGATGACATTTTGGTTAATCTTTTTGTTGTCTTCTGGGTTTGTGGCTGTATTGGTTTTTGGTTTTAGGCAGTCTTCTTGTGTTAGATCCTTTGTTCTATTGTAGGCCTCTCTGAGAAGTGGTGTTGGATACCCTTTTTCTTTAAAACGGTTATATAGTATTTTGGCTTGGTTGTAGAAGTTGGTCTGGTTGGTACAGTTTTTTCTAATCCTTTTGTATTGACTGTACGGTATATTCAGTCTCCATTGTTTGTGGTGGCCGCTGTTAAAAGGTATGTAGCTGTTAGAGTATGTAGAGTAAACCTGTTTGAAATGAGTAATGGTGTTGATAGTCCCATCTTCATCACTGATTTCAAGATCGAGAAATTGAATTTTTTCCATGGAATGGTTTGTGGTGAGATTGATCCCCCAGTCATTGGTGTTGATATTGCGGATTAGTTCTTCGATTAGTTCAGGTGGTCCATCCCATAGTAGGAATAGGTCATCTATATATCGACGGTAGATTATGGTGTGTTTGGTGAAGATGTCCTGGGAGGTGATGTAGCGTTCTTCAAAGGCCAAGTTTGCGTACGATGGTGCCACCCGTTTCCCCATCGCGGTGCACCACGTCTGGTAGTAGGTGGCACCGTTATACTGAAAGAAGTTGTTGGTGAGTTCAAGGCAGTTCATCAGAAATTGTTTCTGTGCTGGTGGGATTACGGTATCTTTCTCCAATACGGATTCTACGCAGTTTTGGCCGATGTCGTGTCTGATGTTTGAGTATAAGGCAGTTACGTCCATAGTAATGAATGTGTAGTTTTCTTTCCATTCGATCGGTTTGAGTAATGTAATAAGGTCGTCTGAGCTTTTTAAGTAGCTAGGAAGTGCTTGCACATAGTCCTGGAGGATGAGATCCAAGTAATGTGACAACTGGGATGTGTGACTGTTGATACCGGATATTATGGGTCTGCCTGGTGGATCTTTTGTGTTTTTATGTATTTTGAGCAGGTGGTAGTAGAATGGAGTGGATGGGTTGTTGACCAGTAGGAATCTTTTTTCATTCTTGGTGATGATGTTCTGTTCTAGTGCTTCGTCCAGTAGTTGTATGATTTTGTTCTGCAGTTCTGGGAGGGGGTCACTTGTCAATTTTCTGTAGTAGTCTGTGTTATCCAGGATTTTCAGGGCTTCGTTGTGATATTCAGTGTAGTCTTGGATGACGATTCCGCCTCCTTTGTCCGCCAGACGTATTACAATCTGGTCATTGATCTTGAGGTCTTTTAGAGCTTGGTGTTCTGATGGAGTTAGGTGGCCTTCTTTTTTTGGTGGGAAGTGATTTTTGGGAGGTTCTTGAGATCTTCTGCCACCAGATCGTGGAAAATTTTGATGTGATTTCCCTGACTTTGGATCGGGTAAAAATGGGATTTGTTTTTGATGGCTGGATGTTTTCCCTCTAATGGAGTCAGGTCTGGTCCGGTATTTTGACTGTTATTTTGTGGTAGTGAGAAGTGTCTCTGGAGGGTGAGCTTTCTTGTGAACTGATGGAGGTCGAGAAATAAGGTGAAGTAATATGGGTTGTACTTGGGGCAGAATGATAAGCCCTTTTGTAGTAGATTGATCTCATGGAGAGTCAGCTTGTGTGTAGATAGGTTAAATATCTTAACCATTGTGTCGTTGTTTTTCATATTTGGTTGTTGCATTGATTTTCTTGTACTTTTTTTTCCTTCGCTCTTACCTTTTCCTCCTCTTGTTCCTCTTCTTCGTTTTTTCTTTTCCTTGGTGTTCCAAGAAAGAAGTGTTCCATTTTCTTCTTGATGCGTGGATTTGGACCTACTCCTAAAAAATCACCTTCGTTGGGGGTCTTGGAGGTGGAGGGAATGTTGGACTTGCAGGGTTGTAGGAATGGGACGTAATTTTGCCTGATATCTTTGGAGTTGTCAATGGTGATGATGCTTGTGCGGGGTGCACTGTCCTCGGCTATTTCCAGGGAAAATTCCACTAGGGGGTTGGAGTTGTTGTGGGATGTGATGCTGTTATTGGTGGTAGGATGTGTGGTGAATATGGATAGTAGAGAGAGGTTGTCCAGGCTGAAAGTGGGTGGGGTGTTGCAGTTGGGTGATTTGTGTATATGTTTTTTGAGCTGTTGGATGGTGAGCATGATGTCCTGGAGTTTAGCTTGTCTGGGGGTAGGTGGTACAGAGGGAGGGGGGCCTGGTGGTGGGGCGAAGATGTGGTGGGTAGAGCAGGTTTTTTTGGTGGGTGTACTTATGGATGTGTTCTGAGGGTTGTTGTTGTTGCTTGAGGGATGGGTTGCCGAGGTGTTGGCAAAGGGCTTCTTGAGGGTTACTGGTTTGGTGGTGGTAGGGTTGTGGATCATAGGTCGGGGGTAAAGGTTTTGGAGTATGTACGGATTTTGAATGTGGGTGGTCGGTATGTTCTTGTGGTGGGGGTTGCAGGAGTGGTGGTGCCGTGGGTGGGTGGCTGCTCCTGTTGGTAGGTGTGGGCTTTTTTTGTTCCATCTTCTATATGTCCCATCTGACTGATCCTTCCAGTCACGCATTAGTTTTTGTGCTTTTTTGGCAATGGTTTCCTGCTGCATCCTGTTGATTCTGTCAGATAGATCCGGGTCCAATCTGGCATACTCAGGATGGGCAGTGAAATCATTGAGTTCAATAATTACAAGTTGTATGTCATGTGTGAACTGCTCTCGCAGTGCAGTCCTTTTTCTAATGATATGGTGCATCATAAGGTTACCACATTCATTTAATAGTGCATCCCACTCATTGCACTAAGTGACATCATTTTTAAAAGTGGATTCATTGATTAGTCTTAGTCTCCTTGGGGCAAGATTTTCCCCAATATATAGGTTAAGAAAATCGATGTCTATGCTGTGTCTTAGTTCATCTTGCATCAGATGTTCAAGATTGTTAAACAGTTTAATAAGGGCAGCGGTGTCAGGTAAGGAATCCGACACCGTGGTACCTGTGCACCCTGTGTTCATAGGATTCACGCCCACCATCTGTTTGATGAGTTTCATCCGCTCTTGTAGTCTAGATGAGAAATATTCCATGTTTCACTAGCAGCACTAATATCAGCAGCCCTCTGGTGGTGGTCTGTGACCGGTCCGGGGTCCCGCGCTGGGGTCCGTGAGATGCTGCAGCAGAGGAAAGAAATGCAGAGATGGCGCAATATAGTGCAGTTAATCCTGGCGATCGCATGTAGTAAGTAGCTGGAAGCGATGTTCAGTATCGGGAGGCAAGCGGTGTGGATACAGGAGAAAACAGCTGGTTCTGTGAGCCCCTGGCAAGGTTCCCGTAGAGCTCCGGCAGAAAAATCAGATTTTGGCTAGGAGGCGCACACCCAATTATAGTGCAAAAAAGCAGGCTTTATTAATCCATAAAACATGCAGTGTAAACAGCACAACGCGTTTCAAAGGTTTTCCTTCTTCTTCAGAACCAAAGATGAACCAAAATTTCATCACTACATCTAATTCAGCCCACAGTCACATCCAGGCCATACTAAGCAAGCATTGGCACATACTAATCCCAGACCCATTCCTTAACCCCTTAACGACCATGTACGTAAATGTATGTCGTGGTTTGGCAGGACTTCCCGCACCAGGACGTACATTTACGTCCTGTGTATGACCGCGAGCATCGGAAGGGTGCTTGCGTCATACATGGCAGGTTCCGGCTGCTAGCAGCAGCCGGGGACCTGCCTGTAATGGCCGACATCCGCGATTGTGTTGATGTCCGCCATTAACCCCTCAGATGGTGTGATCAATACAGATCACGGCATCTGCGGCTGCGGGCGATCCGATCATCCAGCATGGCAGCCGGAGGTCCCCTCACCTGGCTCCGGCCATCTCCCGGGGTCTTCTGCTCTGGTCTGAGATCGAGCAGACCAGAGCAGAAGATCACCGATAATACTGAGCAGTGCTGTGTCCTATGCATAGCACTGCACAGTATTAGCAATCAAAGGATTGCTATAGATAGTACCCTATGGGTACATAAAAAGTGTAAAATAAAAGTTGAAAAATGTAAAAAAGAAAAATCCCCTCCCCCAATAAAAATTTAAATTGTCAGTTTTTCCTATTTTACCCCCAAAAAGCGTAAATTTTTTTTAAAAATCATATTTGGTATCCCAGCGTGCGTAAATGTCCATACTATCAAAATATAATGTTGATTATCCCGTACGGTGAATGGCGTAAACGTAAAAAATAAAAAAAGGCCAAAAATGCAGCTTTTTTATCACATTTTATTAAAAAAAATAATAATAAAAAATGATCTAAAAGTTTTATATATGCAATTGTGGTATCTAACAAAAGTAAACATGACGGCGCAAAAAATGAGCCCTCATACCGCCCTATGTACAAAAAAAGGAAAAAGTTATAGGTGGTCAAAATAGCGCGATTTTTGATTACTGATTTTGTACAAAAAGTTTTAGATTTTTTTTTAAGCGGTACAAAAATATAAAAATATGTAGCCATGGTTATCATTTTAATCGTATTGACCCACAGAATAAAGAACACATGTCATTTTTACCGTAAAGGGTACAGTGTGAAAACGAACCCCTCCAAAATGTGTAAAATTTTGGTTTTCATTAAAATTTCCTCCCTAAAAAAATGTTTTTTGGGGGATTGCCGTACATTTTAGGTTAAAATGAGAGGTTTAATTACAAAGTACAATTGGTCACGCAAAAAACAAGCCCTTATATGGGTCTGTAGATGGAAATATAAAAGAGTTATGGATTTTAGAAGGCGAGGAGGGAAAAGCAAAAACGCAAAAATAAAATTGGCCTGGTCCTTAAGGTGAAAATGGGCTTGGTCATCAAGGGGTTAAAAGCACTCTTCCCCGAAAACCCAAGATCACCTACCAACGGGCCCCCACCATAAGAAATATGGTGGCACCCAGCAGACTCAAACACCACAATAAAAAAACTCAAGGAAGCACCAAAAAAGGCTCTTACAGATGTGGAACCAAAAGATGCCTCTGCTGCCAGACCATCGAGCACAAAAAGGAGCACTTCAAAAACAATACCACCAGAGAATAATTTCCCATCAAGTATCACCTCACTTGCAAATCTCAATTTGTCAAATATGTCATCACCTGCATCTGCGGCCAACAATATGTTGGCAAGACCACTCAAGAGCTACACTCGAGACTAAACAAGCACAGGAACAATATCAAGCAGAAATACCTACTGCACAGTGTGTCCAGACACTGTGCAATGAACCACCCTGAAGAAACAGATCCCATCACTATTTGTCCCATCGATTTCGTCCCCAGTCACAATCAGAATAGATTCCAGAGCCTCACAAGAAGAGAGATGTTCTGGATTTTTAAACTCAACACACTCCAGCCCAATGGGCTGAACGAAGCCACCGAACTCATCAGATGAAACCACATCCCCACATGCCACACTCCCCTCCCCTCCAACCCACTTCCATCCCCCCTATGCCCCCCTCCCCATCATCTGCACCCACATCCCATCTACACACATCTACTAACTAAACTTATTCTCCCATGCCCCCCCCTCCATACACACACTAAAACATCAACTCCATAACACCACTCAACTAATACAGCAACTTATATGGATACCTTGTTAACCCAGTGACACAATTCTGTCCATCATCAACATACTACGAGCAAACTAAAAACTAACTTTTTCTCCCAGCGACGGAACTCGATACGGCCTACAAGTCCCCCATACACCACACAGCCAGACATTCCTCTGTGTAGTGCTCCCACTCAGCCTCGCTCACTTGCATAGGCTGTAACCAGCCTATTGTAATCAATGGGCAAAATTTCATAATGTTATACCCACACAGGACTCAATCTCCTCTGTACACGATCCTACACCCGGGATCAGGGGGCGGGTTTCCCGCCAATTTTTGAACTTACAAAACTGTATATATACCTGATTATGTTGTATGCTATGTTAAGGACCTGAAGAAGAAGGAAAACCTTTGAAATGCGTTGTCCTGTTCACACTGCATGTTTTATGGATTAATAAAGCCTGCTTTTTTGCACTATACTTGGGTGTGTGCCTCCTAGCCAAAATCGATTTTTATGCCGGAGCTCTGCGGGAACCTTGCCAGGGGCTCACAGAACCAGCTGTTTTCTCCTATAAACATCAATTTGACACATAAAAATAAATACATTACACATAATAAATTATTAAATTACATATTAAAAATGTATACATGTTTGCAATTTTAAAATTGTCAGCCGATATCAATTCCCTTCCCCCTAAACAACACCCGCAAAGAAACCAAAGCCAAAAGGGGGCCAAAAATGCTATTTCCCCATAAAGCTAAAAATGGCAGAATAAATGCCAAAACACAGGAAAAATCAGTGGGAGTTTTTCTGTTATGGTGTCACTCAGGGTGTATGGAGAGGGCTCCTGACTCGTGCCCGCTCCATACCCGGTTGTGTTTTTTGCTCATGTCGCATCCCAGAAAAATAATAAGTAAAAAGCAATTGAAAAGTCAGATCAATAACAGAATGGTACTGATAAAAACAGATTGTGGCACAAAAAATGAGCCCTCATACAGCTCGGTATACGAAAAAATTAAAAAGTTATAGGGGTCAGGAGAGGACACTTTTATGTATTCTAATTTTCCTACAAAAAGTTATAATTTTTTTAAAGTAGTAAAATAAAGCAAAACCTATATAAATTATTGTTTTAATCATATGGACCTACAGAATAGAGATAAGGTGTAATTTTCACCGAAAAGTGCACTGCATAGAATCGGATGCCCCCAAAAGTTTCAAAATATCTTTTTTTTTTTTCTTTCAGTTTTGCCCCACAGATACATTTTTTTGTTTAACTGTAAATTTGGCAGTAAATGAGTCATGTCTTAAAAAGTATAATTTGAGGCGCAAAAAAAAAAAAAATGAAAGCGTTATGGCTATTAGAAGGCGAGGAGGAAAAAGCGAAAGTGAAAAAATAAAAAATTTAATTTTCCTCAAGGGGTTAAAGCCACCTCTGCTTTGAGAGCGGTGGTTTCTGGAAAGTTGTGTGCTGTGTTGTGCCGGAGGACACGGCCCGTCCCAGTGACGTCATGTTTTGTTTGGCGCTGCCGAGAAGGAACGGATCGCCACCTGCCGCAGTGTATACAAGTAACCGACACCATGACCTCAAACCCCACCTCCCTACCACATCCTCATCACCATTTTTTCTTATTCTGTTGCACTGTGGCTGTTGCAAGACTACAACTCTCAGCATGCCCAGAAAGCCATTGGCTGTCTGGGTATGCTGGGAGTTGTAGTTTTGCAACATCTGGTTGCACACTGGTTGTGGAACACTGCCTTTGCAAGGAAGTGTTCCACAACCAGTGTGCCTCCAGATGTTGCAAAACTACAACCCCCAGCATGCCAAAGGCTGCCTGGGCATGCTGAAAGTTGTAGTTTTGCAACAGCTTAAGGTACATTGGTTGGGGAACACTGTCTAAGCTGGGAGCTGCTCCCTCTCTATAATAAAGATGATGGTGAGGAGGTACAGGTACACTTTTTCTATCTGGGACTTAACGCACCAGGGTGTACCTGTACCTCCTTACCGCCATCTTTACTAGAGAGGGGGAGCAGCTCCCAGTCATTGTTGTGCTTCTTTAACTTCTAAGACTGTGTTCCACAACCAGGGTGCCTCCAGATGTTGCAAAACTACAACTCCCAGCATGCCCAGACAGCCAAAGGCTGTCTTGGCATGCTGAGAGTTGTAGTTCTGCAACAACCTAAAGTACATTGGTTGGGGAACACTGCCTTAGACAGGAGCTGCTCCCCCTCTATATTAAAGCCATCTGGAACTTAAAGGGGTACTCCAGTGGAACATTTTTTTTTTTTTTATCAACTGGTGCCAGAAAGTTTAACATATTTGTAAATTACTTCTATTAAAAAATCGTAAAACTTTCCAGTACTAATTAGCTCCTGAATACTACAGAGGAAATTGTTTTCTTTTTGGAACACAGTCCTCTCTGCTGACATCATGACCACAGTGCTCTCTGCTGACATCATGACCACAGTGCTCTCTGCTGACATCTCTGTCCATTTTAAGAACTGTCCAGAGTAGGAGAAAATTCCCATTGCAAACATATGCTGCTCTGGACAGTTCCTAAAATGGACAGAGATGTCAGCAGAGAGCACTGTGCTCGTGATGTCAGCATAGAGCACTGTGTTCCAAAAAGAAAAATAATTCCCTATGTAGTATTCAGCAGCTAATAAGTACTGGAAGGATTAATTTTTTTTAATAGAAGTAATTTACAAATCTGTTTAACTTTCTGGCACCAGTTAATTAAAAAAGTTTTCCACCGGAGTACCCCTTCAATGCACCAGTGCGTACCTGTAGCTCCTCGCCGCCATCTTTTCTCCATCTGTAGCTTCCAAGGCAGTGTTCCACAACCAATGTGCCTCCAGATGTTTAAAAAATACAGGCTTTCCGGGTATAGTGTTGCTAGTCAGTGGTAATGGTGGTGGTAATGGTACGGCGGTATTATTTGTCCCTACAGGTAACACATAAAACTAGGAGTGTTTGTTGTGTCTTTTTTTGTACTGGTATTATTGGCAATGTGGCGGCCACGGGGTGTTAGTAAGAGTACCTGATAAATAAAAAAAAGGATGGAAAAGCTCAACAACAAAAATAGAATAAGGTTGACTGGGTACACCTGAACCCGCAGGTGTGGAGAAAAAGCATAAATAGTAACAAAGTCCCAGTCCTCAAATACTCCAACCAAGAAAATGGATGTACAATGGATATTAGGTGAAAATAGTATTTGTTATTTAATAACACATATAAAAGAATCACCTATAAGCATTCAAATATCAAGTGAAAAAATCAATAAAAATATGTCATGTACACTAAGGATAAAATTAGCCAAACATGAATAAATCCTATTAGTATAAAAATGGATACTGCAATGCAAAAGTATACTGGAGAGTAATAGGTTAAATTGGATAGCCAGTCCCACATAACATTAAAGTCTTGGGCAGTCTAGCACAGAGAAAAAAACGATCTCATAGGCTAGGTTTCCACTTGTTTTTTTGTACAAAAACGCCAATAAAAACGCCCATTCTGCCGCATGGCATTTTATTTAATTTTTTTTGGCGTTTTTGGGCTCCTTGGCAGTTTTTAAAAAAATGCCCTCTTGTCGAGACTTTGGCGTTTTTTTGGGGAAAATCTTGGTGTTTTCCTCCCATAGAAGTCTATGAGAGTGAAAAACCGCCAAGAAAATCGCCATGTGGGATTTAACTTTGGCATTTTTTCAGGCGGTTTTTATTCTGTTTTGGACTTTAGCGATCCAAAAAAGTGATAGAGATACCTTATATATTAAAATTTCGTAGGGTACCATTAAAAATAAATAAATAAAAAATATACAGTTATGATGGAAAAAACTGTATTTAACGAAATTTTTTAACTTTAAATAGGGATCAATTTATGTGGGCGGGTAGGGCACAAAAAATGTAGCCGACAATAATAAAAATGTAGTGTGCGTGTGTGTTTTTTTTTTTTTTTTTTAAAATTCTTTGTGTAGTACTACTACTTCCGGCATGGAACACACTGTTCCATGATGGGAGTAGTAGTTAACTGTGCTAATTGACAGATCGCCGGGGTTCGTTGCGATCCTTCTGTATAATGTATAGATGCGGCAGCTCTTCTATGGTCCCCTGCACTGCTATATATATATATATATATATATATATATATATTCATATTTACCGCAGAGAGCTGTGATTGGCCAGATGGTTCCAGCCAATCACAACTCTGAGGGAAATATGAATATGTCAGTGCAGGAAACCATAGAAGAGCGGCCGCCCGCATCTATACATTATACAGGAGGATCACAGCGAGTGTCAAGAGTTACACTCGCTGCGATCTGTCTATTAATGCAGGTACTACAGCTCCCAACATGGAGCAGAGTGTGCTCCATGTTGGGAGCAGTAGTACCTGCCGTAAGGTAGAGATCACAGAGGATGTCACTTCTCCTGACACCTGCTACGATTGTCCTGAAGTGAATGTCGGGATCAGCTGTTCGCAAGGCTACAGAGCCGGGAGAACAGCTGATGCTGAGCAGTAGATATACATCGTATACCTACTGCCCAGCAAGAACTTACAGTGAGCCTGCAATGCGTATACACATACACATATACACATACAGTATACACATTACTGAGCTGTGCGCTAAGCCAGTCCGGCAAGGAAATAGTTAACTTACACTGCTGGACAGTATATTTTAACCCTTTGGGTGGTATACACTATATACAGCTACCTATAGATAGGTGTATATTAGGGATGTAAGAAAAAATCGATTCTTGCGATAATCGCGATTTTTTCATTTGCCGATACAGAATCGATTCAAAATATTTTTGAATCGATTCTTTTAGGGATGTGGAATTTTTATCTGCGGACGCCCGGAACAGCATGTCATGTCTTGGGCATCAGGAGATAAAAGTTCCACATTTGTGGAGCCGGGCAGGCCGGATCTGACACGGCTATGGAGCGGGCTCCGACTCGTGCCCACTACGTACTATGCGACCCCCGGCTGATTTCAGTAGCCGGGGGCCGCCGCTAATAGCCAGCATGCGGCAATCGCCGCGGCTGGCTATTAAAGGAGTATCCGGTGCGCACTTTTCTCATTTTATTCTATCCAGGCTGCAAAATAAAACGCACTTTATCTTACCTGCCAACGAGCCCCCGGAGCTCCGGTACAGGTGTTCGGTCCCCGGGCTGTATTCTTCTTACTTCCTGTTAGTCCGGCACGTCACATGGAGCTTCAGCCTATCACTGGCCGCAGCGATGTCCCGCCTCCGCTGGTGATAGGCTGAAGCTCCATGTGACGTGCCGGACTAACAGGAAGTAAGAAGAATACAGCCCGGGGACCGAACACCTGTACCGGAGTGTACTGGAGCTCCGGGGGCTCGTTGGCAGGTAAGAGAAAGTGCGTTTTATTTTATTTTGCAGCCCGGACGGGATAACATGAGAAAAGTGAGCACCGGAGTACTAGATCGCCGCTGTCAAAGCTGACAGCGGCGTCTATTGGGATCTATGAATGCTCCCAGGTGGGCGATATATCGGGATATATCGTGATGTATCGTCACCTAGACGGTATCGCGATATATCGGGATATATCGAATCGCCACACTGGTATCGCGATTCGAATCGAATCGCCAAATTCTTGGCGATTCACACCCCTAGTGTATATAGTGTATACAGAAGATGAAGAAGTCCCCTTACCTCCCTCCAGTCCCCGTGGGTCTGTGTAACTCCACCCCCTAGTGATGATGTCATTAGGGAGCGGAGCTACAGACGGGATCCAGGCTGGTAAGGGTATAAGGCTCTGTTAACATTGTCCATTTTGGATGTGAACAGACCCTTCTGCCAGTGTCTACCCAGACAGGAAGACTCCTATTGTTGCTACACTACAACTCCGAGCATGCCCAGACAGTAACAATGGTCCTCGCCTACCCTGGTAACGTCAGGCTGTTGCTGCTTTGTTGGTATCTGGCTGATACTGAATATACAGGGAACCCTATGCGTTTTTTAAAATAAATAAATAAAAAAAAACAACAAAAAAAAACGCATAGGGTTCCCCCTATTTTCAGTCTCAGCCAGATACCAAGCAAGCAGCAACAGCCTAACGTTACCAGGTTGGGCAAGGACCATTGTTACTGGCCCTCCCCAGCCTAAATAATGCCAGCCTGTTACCGCCTAGGCCCAGGAGCGCCATTTTTTATGCTCCGGGCCTGTTGGTACCGGCTCTTCCCGGCACCCCTGTGGCAGTGAGTTAGTAATAATTGGAGTAATAATTGGAGGTTAGCGCTAGCTGATTTTGGGGCTAACGCTAAGCCCTGGCTTAGTAATTGATTCCGTCTATTAGACAGCCTTCATTACTAAGTCTGAATATTCAATAAAAAAAAAAACACAACACATTTTATTTTATTTAAAAAAAAAAACACTCCCCCACAGCCCTCATTAACCATTTTATTAAAATTTAAAAAAAATCAAGTTCATCCGTCGCAATCCATCGAATCCACCATAATCCTCTGCATACACGGATCTGATACACTAAAAAATGGGTTAGGACATTTTTTGCACCCTCTGCAGGGGAAAGCGCCAATATGCAATGTCTACCTAAACAGGAAGCCTCCAATTGATGCAACACTACAACTCCCAGCATGCCCAGACAGCCTTTGGCTGTAGTTTAGCAACAGCTGGAGTCTCCCTGTTTGGGTAGACACTGGCAGAAGTGTCTGTTGGATCCCGTCTGTAGCTCTGTCCCCTAAAGATGTCATCACTAGGGGCAGAGCTACACGGCCCGGTGGTGACAGAAACGAGGGAGGTAAGTGGACCTCCTGTTCAGTATACACTATATACAGCTATCTATAGATAGCTGTATATTCTGTATACCGCCCAAAGGGGCTATAGGAGCAGGGAGTCCTGTCAGTATAGTGACAGGCTTCCCGGCTCCTGTATAGTATGCACGGGTACACTATGCCCCCTGTATACTACACGGCCGGGGAGGTGAGTGAGTTTGAGTAGAGATGCTGTACATCACGCCTCATCTCTTTAAACTCAGTGGACCGGGCACTCAGAATCCGACCAACAGAGTGGTACCCAGAAGACAGGGAAAAAACTGCAACCGGTTACAAATTTGGCTGTTTCCACACACCAGGGAAAATGCCAGAAAAAAACGCCACAAAAACTGCCAAAACGCAGGAAAAACCTGTGGCAGTTTTTCTGGCGTTTTTGCTGCCGTTTTGTTATGTGTACAAAAAAAAAAAAACAAGTGGACAAGTGGAAACCTAGCCTCAAAGGGATAAAAAATACAACATAAATGAATATAGTAATATCGCTCATAATTGAAGCATAAAGTAACATAACATAAGCATATAATAGATATATAAACTCTGCTAGCAAATAGATTCCTAAAATGTTATGAAAATCTGAAAATAAAAATCATGCAGACCTAAAATAACATTCACTTTTCATCCAGCATATGAATAAATTTGGTTGCTGGGTTCTCTGCTGACCTAGGCATAAAAAGTGCACAAAAAATTCCAACTCCACAAAAAAAAGTCCAACATATAGCTTGAAGTGTTGTCAGGTGTTTATGGGGAATTGGTAGATATCACTTAGTAAATCATTCAGATTCTATCCTCCCAGAGTTCAGTTCAGAGCACTATGGGGGAGATTTATCAAAAACTGTGCAGAGGAAGACTGGTGCAGTTGCACATACAACATCTACTGAGCTGTGAGGACAGGAGTGACACCCGCTGTGATCTGTCAATAAGTGCAGGTACTTCAGCTCCCAGCATAGAGCAGAGTGTGCCCCATGTTGGGAGCAGTTGTACCTGCAGTAAGGGACAGATCACAGCGAGTGTCACTCCTGACACCCATGTATTACAGAGATGCAGAGCGGCTCTTTGCAGTGCTCTGCATCTCAGCTATGAATTAGCATCACTGATTCACATATGCAGCTCAGAGCGGTGATTGGTTTGCAGGATCTGACCAATCACTGCTCTGAGCGGCAAATATGAATAGGTGATGTGAATTTCTATTCACCTGACTGGCCAGAGTTCATAGCTGAGATGCGGACCACTGGAGAGAGCCACTCCGCATCTCAGGAATGGAAAGGATGATTGCAATGGGTGTCAGGAGTGACACCCGGGGTGATCTGTCCTTAGTGTAGGTACTACAGCTCCCAGTATGGAACAGTCTGTTCCATGCTGTGAGTAGTAGCAGTACCTAATTAGTAGCAGTACCTAATTAAGAGAGAGAAGAAAGTTAAAAAGTAGTAAAAAAATCACACACACTTTATAAAACACATTATTAAAATTCATTATTGATAAAAAGTTTGCCATTCCTACTGTATTATTTATTCATTTTTTTATACCCAACAAAATCCTAAATAAACTCCCGCAGGGAAACTGCCAAAGGGGCAAAAAAATGCAATATCCACACAAAGGTGAAAACGTCAGAAAAAAACACAAAAATGCAGGGAAAATCACTGGCAGTTTTTCTGGTGTTTTTTTTTTTTTTTCAGGCATTTTTTTCAGGTATATAAAAAAATAAACAAGTGGAAACCTAGCCTTATAGTCAGCAGTCCAGTAGGCCAACAATATCAGACAGCCCTGACTGCTTCTCAAATGATCGAGCATGCAGTGACATAATCCACAACAAAAAGTTCAAGGAATTGGAGAACTTTCCCGATATATCTTCGAAAAGAGGTTTCATTTCACAATCACACACAACAAAGGCATATGTGCAGGGGAGCGATGCACATATCCCCTGCACAGATCCCTTTGATTTGTGTAATTTTTGTACCATTGAAATAAATTCTTATTTGGAAAATGATAGGTGAGTGCTCCATTTCTTCAAACATTTTGTTGTGGATTTTGGATGGCTTTCTGCCTTTGATATGTTAGCACCCTTGATTTTGCCCATGTGGGACATTGTGATTATGGATTGCCATGCTGATTTGTTATCTATACCTGCCATAAATTACTAATTCATAGCTTCACTGTCCACTTCCTCCTCCTGCCGGCACTGATCATCGAGCACATCACATCCAGCTTCCTATAAGAAGTTTTAAAGGTCCCAAGTAGCAGCTCACCGGACTCGGGAATGAAGGACCTGCAGGACCTGCTGTGATCAGGAGGATAAGTAACTACAGTACTAGGTACTACAGTGCACAGGGAATTGTATGTATTCAAATCCGGTTACAGAGTAGCATTAGTAAAGCGCACACCTTCATAATTAAGGACAATCTGTGTATTCTTTAAGTTGTTTTTTAGCCTTAGCCAACAGTGGAACCAAAGAGAGAAAATACACTGTATAAAAAGATTTCTACGTATTTGTATCCTGTGTTTCTTTGGGTTAAAAATGCACTGTGTAGAACTGCCCTTATAGATTACTATTAGGGATGAGTGAAACAAATCTGGCGAATCCGAATTCATTACGAATTTCAGGAAAAATTTGATTCACAACGAATGAAAAAATTCTATCGTGCAAATTGCTTTATTAATCTCCATTTAGTGCGGTCCGGGCTCAGGGGCATCTAAAATGGTGGATCCACATGTGAGGACATGGGGCAAGGAATCCTGGGAAGGTGGGAACAAGGGTAGGCAGGATTACCCTGAATCACATGCAGCATGCAGTCTCTCAGCAGCCAGTTACCCCTGTGATGTCACAGAATCAGCAGCCATATTGCAGCCAGTCAGTTCAGCCTTTCACTACAGAGAGATATATAGGGACAGAAAGCAGTGTGTGTTTCACAGAAAAGCATTCTTACTGCATTGTTTCACCTCCCAGTCTCTGTCTACAGTGTTCTATTACAGAGAGGGACAGAAAGCACAGTGTGTTGCACAGTGTGTTGCTCAGAACAGCAGCGATTCAGCTCAACCACAAATCCTTCCTAGAAGCACTGATAGGGAAGGGAGTGAGATTGAGAGAGAATTTTGGGTGTAGTACACAGCGACTATGTGCTGCAGCACTGGTATTTACTGCTGGTGTTGTGCACAAATACTTTTTTAAGCATACTGGAGTGCATTGTACTCCCCTCATGTTTACTTTTTTGTTCCTGTTAAAGTCTCAAGAGCCTAGATACTGTGAAAGGCCAGGCAAACGTACTCACCAGCTGGTGTTGTATACAAATACTTTTTTAAGCATACTTTAGTGCATTTTTCTCCCCTCATAAGTGCATACCACATACGTTCATCTAAGTAGTGTACTATTTTATTCCTGTTAAAGTCTCAAGGGCCTAGATACTGTGAAAGTCCAGGCAAAAGTAATCAGCGGCTGGTGTTGTACACAAATACTTTTTTAAGCGCAGTGGAGCGTATTGTACTCCCCTCATATATGCACTAAGTATGCCAGGACATGCACAGAGGAGTGGCAGAGGCCTAAATTAATCAGGCAGAGGTCGCAGCAGACTAGGGGCGAGTGGCAGCTGGAGTCGCAGTGAGAGGCCTGAGCTCTCGGTATCAGCTAGAGGCCGTGTTTCGACCAGCAAACCATCTACCATCATCGATTGGTTAGCACGGTAATCCACTTCATCACAAGTGACATCTGATACCCCCAGTAAACAGTTGGTGGGTTCCTCAGACACAACCCTCAGTTGGCATGGCCCGGGAGCAGTCCCTGTCCTCCCATTGCCTCTGTCCTATGCTGTTCCATCCCCCACAGAAGTATCTTATGCTGTGGGTTTAGCTCCACTATTTAGCGAGGACAATCCGGAGAACAGTCAGCAGCTACTGCCCATCCAAGAATTGGAGGAGACATCCACCGCTTCCTCTGCTAGGCGGGCAAGTAGTGATGAGGAGAGTGGCATAGGAGGTGGTTTTGTGAGCATTCAGGCTCCTAAAGCAGACACTGTTGAGGAACCTGAGGAGGACATCAGTGACGTGCAGGCACTGTTGATGATGATGAAGCCGATCACCCTTGGGAGCTGGGTGCAGAAGGGCTCCATCATCAATAGGAGAATAGGGTTGCAGGTTGCCCGTGAGGCAGCAGCTGAGCCAGCAAGGTAGTAGCATGGTTGTTGTCAGCATGTTTGCAGAAGTGGAAAGTCTGGAGCCAAATGTGCCCTGGGTGGACCACCTGCTTCGTGGCAGCCTACCTTCCCGGGAGGTAGTGAAACAGGGGTTCATGGAGTCGGCGGCAGTAGGTGTCAATCAGTGTGAATTGTTGGTGGGAAAATGACCTACTCGGCCATGTGGCAGTTTTTCATCAAGCATCCGGAATAGGTTAACATGGCCACATGCAAGATATGTCGGCAGAAGGTGAAGCGTGGCCAGGGTCCCAATGTTGGCACCATGGCCCTGCATCAACATATGCAGCGTCACCATAAAGCGACCTGGGAGAACCGTGGTTCTGATGTGGTAGTCCAGCCTGCTGCATCACCCAGTGGCACGCTGCTCCATGTTTCAGCCAGCCAAGGCTCCACCACCTCAGCTAAAGCGAGCTGTGTGTCATACCCATCTTTTGTTGCTCCAGATGCTCCTGCTCCTCCTACTTCGAGTCAGTCATTCCACCAGCAATCCATCGGCGAAGCCATGTCCAAGAGACAACAGTATGCGCCCACTCATCCAACGGCGCAGAAGCTGAATGTGCTCCTGTCCAAGTTGCTGGTGCTGCAGTCCCTCCCTTTTCAATTGGTTGACTCTGCACCTTTCAGAGAACTGATGGCCGAGCCGAGGTGGAGAGTGCCAAGCCGTCATTTCTTTGCGAAGAAGCCAGTACCGGCTCTACACAATTTTGTAGAACTGAAGGGGGGCCAGTCCTTGAGCCTGTCGGTCTGCACCAAAGTGCATGGTAGCACCGATGTGTGGAGCTGTAACTACGGTCAGGGACAATACATGTCCTTTACAGCCCACAGGGTGAATGTGGTTCCTACACAGCCACAACAACAGCAACTTGGACAGGTCACTCCGCCTCTGCATCTATGCTCTCAAGCAGTTGGTCTTGTGACTTTGTGTGCCTCCTCATCCTTCTCCGTGTCCTCAGCCTCCACTGTACGGACAAGTCTCAGTGCCCCTCCAGCATACCATGTGTGCAGGGCACAGAGGTGTCACGCTGTTCTTTATATGGTTTGCCTTGGCAAACGGAGTGACACAGGGGAGGAACTGCTTAGTCATTCCTCAAGAAATCGGAGTCTGGCTTACTCCAAAAAAACTGGAAATGGGCACCATGGTGACCGACAATGGGAAGAACATCGTAACATCGGAATCCCCTAACATAGTCTGATTTGCGACGTTTCCACACCTTGGAATTCCACCCTCCATATGTTCGACCGACTGTACGAACAGAGGAAAGCCATCACCAATTTCTTGATGATCCAAGCAGATAGGGGGACTCCCCTGCATAACTTCAATGTCAACCAGTGGCAACTCATACTTGGCACCTGTCGTTTGCACAGGCCCTTTGAGGAAGTCACATTATTAGTCAGTTGCCAGGATTACAGAATTAACTACGTCATTCCACTGCTTCATCTACTACAACACGTGTTGGAAACTATGGCTGGTCAGGGAACAGGAAACATGGCGCCTATATCTCATGGCCACATGAGCCCTGTGGGGGCTGAACTGGAGGAGGAGGAGGAGAAGGGGGAGGGGCTCAGTGGAGCACAGTTTAGGTTTTGCCAAATGGGCGGTTTTTCTAGTAATCTAACAAGTGAGGAGGAGCAGGAGCAGCCAGAGGAGCTAGAGGGTTGTGAGGAAGGCGAGACAGAGGACCCAGGCAAACCATGGCAGTATGCAGTGGAGATGGAGGCAGAGAGTCCTTCCAAATCACTTGAACAAATGGCACAATTCATGCTCACTTGTGTAGTGACCACAGAATTGTCACCATTCGGCAGTGGGAAGACTTCTAGGTCTCCACCTTATTGGACCCTCGCTTTTAGCAAAAAATGGGGGGCCTTTTTTACACCCACTGAGAGGGAGGACACACTGACTTACTACAGAGACATCCTACATAGTCAGTTGGCCGATGCCTATATGCGCCATTGTCCATCCTCTCGCATGTCTGACTCGGTGGGCATCAGCAGCAGGTAGACCTGGAGCAGGACCTGAACCAGCAGGTGGTGGCATACCTTGACATGCCCATGCCAACACACCTTGAAGATCCACTGAACTTCTGGGCAGCCAAACTTGACTTGTGGCCGCAACTAGCAGAGTTTGCCCTGGAAAAGCTGTCCTGCCCGGCCAGTAGTGTGCCATCACAGCAGTTGTTTAGTGCGGCGGGGGCTAGAGTAACCCCAAGGAGAACTCGTCTGTCCACAACAAATGTGGACAGATAGACCTTTGTGAAGATGAAGAAGGGATCAGCTAGGATTTCCACCCACCAATGCCTGATCCATCAGAGTAGATTGACCATGGTGCCACACCAACACTTCACAAATATGGATAGTGCAAAACATGTTTAAGGTGCTGCTCCCCAGTTACAGACATTCCTCAACATCAGACCACAAGTATTGAGGATATGCATTAGCTAAAACTTAAAGGGGTTCTCCGGTGCTCAGACATCTTATCCCCTATCCAAAGGATAGGGGATAAGATGCCTGATCGCGGGAGTCCCGCCGCTGGGGACCCCCATGATCTTGCATGTGGCACCCCGTTTATAATCATCAGTCCCCGGAGCGTACTCGCTCCGGGTCTGATTACGGGCGACCACAGGGCCGACAGCGTGTGACGTCACGCCTCCGCCCCGGTGTGACATCACGCTCCGCCCCTCAATGCAAGCCTATGGGAGGGGGCGTGACAGCTGTCCTTTGGATAGGGGATAAGATGTCTAAGCACCGGAGAACATACTCAAAATTTTTTTTAAATCAAAGAAAAGGAAAGGTGTGCAAACAACACCATAAGCCACCTACACCACCAAGTATTGATGTGATGCAAATACCTCTATGTTACGGCGAGCGCTCCGGGTCCCCGCTCCTCCCCGGAGCGCTCGCAGCGTTTACCTTGTCGCAGCGTCCCGTCAGACCCGTTGACCGTGTGCGCTGCGCTAGTGTCTCTGGCGGGGATGCTACCCGACCTGTTCCCCGTTTGTTCAGTCCCGGCTCGCGTGGCCCCGCTCCCTAGGGCGCGCGCGCGCGCCGGCTCTCTGCGATTTAAAGGGCCAATGCGCCGCTGATTGCCGCCTGGCCCAATTAGTACTTTCACCTGTGCCCTAGCCTATATTACCTCACTTCCCCTTCCCAGCATCGCCGGATCTTGTTGCCATTGTGCCAGTGAAAGCGTTCCTTGTATGTCCCAAGCCAGTGTTCCAGACCTTCTGCCGTTGCCCCTGACTACGATCCTTGCTGCCTGCCCTGACCTTCTGCAACGTCCGACCTTGCTCTTGCCTAATCCCTTATCTAATCGCTTATCTCAGCCGTCAGTCGGGGTTGAGTCGCTATCGGGTGGAACGACCTGGGGGTTACCTGCCGCAGTAAGTCCATCCCGCTTTGCGGCGGGCTCTGGTGAATACCAGTAACCCCTTAGACTCCGTTCCCCTGGTACGGCCCACGTCATCACCCCACTGACACAGAGGATCCATCTCCAGTATCCTCACAGGACCCGGATCCTGACACTCTAGAAGGTGGAAGGGAACAACGTAGAGGTCTATGAATCACCTCAATACTTGGTGATGTAGGTGGCACATGGTGTTTTTTGCACACCTCTCTTTTGGTTTGATTTAAAAAAAATTGGGGGGCCATGCATTTTATCCCTAAGCATATTATTAAAAGTTAAGTTTTACGTAATGCATATCCTCAATAATGCACACTAACACTTTTACTAAAGAGACTGTTTTCTTCTGCCTACCTGCCTTAGCTACTATTAGCCACTATATGGTCTCCTCATGCTTCCGCCACCTCCAGGCTTTGTCATTCTGCCACTATATGGTCTCCTCATGCTACTGCAAATTCCATGCTGTGTCATTCAGCCACTATATGCTGCCGCCAACTCCCGGCTGTGTCATTCAGCAACTATATGGTCTCCTCATGCTGCTGCCACCTCCAGGCTGTGTCATTCAGCCACTATGTGGTCTCCTCATGCTGCCGACAACTCCAGGCTGTGTCATTCAGCAACTATATGGTCTCCTCATGTTGCCGCCAACTCCAGGCTTTGTCATTGAACCACTATATAGTCTTCTCATGCTGCCGCCACCTCCACGCTGTTTCATTCAGCCACTATATACTGCTGCCAACTCCACGATGTGTCATTCTGCCACTATGTGGTCTCCTCATGCCGCCTCCAACTCCAGGCTGTGTCATTCAGCAACTATATGGTCTCCTCATGCTGCCACCAACTCCAGGCTGTGTCATTGAACCACTATATGGTGTCCTCATGCTGCCGCCACCTCCACGATGTGTCATTCAGCCACTATATGCTGCAGCCAACTCCAGGCTGTGTCATTCAGCAACTATATGGTATCCTCATGCTGCTGCCACCTCCAGGCTGTGTCATTCAGCCACTATATGGTCTCCTCATGCTGCCGCCACCTCCAGGCTGTGTCATTCAGCCACTATGTGGTCTCTTCATGCTGCCGCCAACTCCAGGCTGTGTCATTCAGCCACTATGTGGTCTCCTCATACTGCCGCCACCTCCAGGCTATGTCATTCAGCCACTATGGTCTCCTCATGCTGCTGCCACCTCCAGGCTGTGTCATTCAGCCACTATGTGGTCTCCTCATGCTGCCACCAACTCCAGGCTATGTCATTCAGCCACTATATTGTCTCCTCATGCTGCCACCACCTCCAGGCTGTGTCATTCAGCCACTATATGGTCTCCTCATACTGCCGCAAACTCCAGGCTGTGTCATTCTGCCACTATATGCTGCCGCCAACTCCAGGCTGAGTAATTCAGCCACTTTATGTTCTCCTCATTCTGCTGCCAACTCCAGGCTGTGCTATTAAGCCACTATATGGTCTCCTCATGCTGCCACTAACTTCAGGCGGTCATTCAGCCACTATATGGTCTCTTCATACTGATGCCACCTCCAGGCTCTGCCATTGTGCCATTTTGCCACAGTGATTCTAATAATTCAGTAAACCAAAGGTAAAACCAGCTCACCCCCTATAGATTCCAGCCACGTCGTGGATCAACGTGGTCAATGCTGAGGCTGTATACAGAGAAAGAAGATATCCAGTGCAACAGCTCGAATGCTAGGAGTTTATTTAGAGCAGCAACACACAAGGAACAGGACAGCAGTGATGTGTTTCAATCTTAATCATTCTGAGACAGTAGTCACAGGTTTGGAATACCTATAAAGCGGAGGTGTTCCCATACACAGGTGCAACAGTTTCCTGTCGCACCTGGGAAAAGATACTCCCCCATCAGGTAACTCCATTACAAACAAGTGTATAATAAAAAGATTCCACAATTGACCGCACTGTTGCGGAATCGATTTGACCGCACTGGGTTTGCAAAATAAGCGGGTAACAATCTTTCCCGTTTCAGAGCACCCATGTAATCTTAGATCCAAGAAAGGGACCTCCCCAGCTTCCAAAGTAACCGTGAAGCGCAAATTTGCCTCATTGGCATTAAAATACTGGGAGAAGTCTTTAACCCCTTAAGGACGCAGCCCATTTTGGCTTAAGGATGCAGACAATTTTATTTTGACGTTTTCGTTTTTTCCTCCTCGCCTTCAAAAAATCATAACTCTTTTATATTTTCATCCACAGACTAGTATCCACAGGCTTGCTATTTGCGCGACCAGTTGTCCGTTGTAATGCCATCACTCACTTTACCATAAAATGTATGGCGCAACCAAAAAAATATTATCTGTGTTGTGAAATTAAAAAGAAAACCGCAATTTAGCAAAATTTGGAAGGCTTCATTTCCTACCATACAATTGTCACGATGCCGGCTGGCAGGTAGTGGATCCTCTGTGCCAGAGAGGGATGGCGAGGACCGCGCTAGTGGACCGGTTCTAAGCCACTACAGGTTTTCACCAGAGCCCGCCGCAAAGCGGGATGGTCTTGCTGCGGCGGTAGTGACCAGGTCGTATCCACTAGCAACGGCTCACCTCTCTGACTGCTGAAGATACTGAAGATAGGCGAGGTACAAAGGAGTAGGCAGTAGCAAGGTCGGACGTAGCAGAAGGTCGGGGGCAGGCGGCAAGGTTCGTAGTCAGGGGAGATAGCAAAGGTACTGGTACACAGACTATTAAACACACAATAACGCTTTCACTAGGCTCTAGGGCAACAAGATCCGGCAAGGGAGTGCAAGGGAGGAGACTAGATATAAGCAGGGAACAGGTGGGAACCAATTAAGCTAATTGGGCCAGGCACCAATCATTGGTGCACTGGCCCTTTAAGTCTCAGGGAGCTGGCGCGCGCGCCCTAGAGAGCGGAGCCGCGCGCGCCAGCACATGACCGCAGGAGACGGGAACGGGTAAGTGACCTGGGATGCGATTCGCGAGCGGGCGCGTCCCGCTGTGCGAATCGCATCCCCAACGGCCATGAGAGAGCAGCGCTCCCGGTCAGCGGGACTGACCGGGGAGCTGCAGGGAAAGAGACGCCGTGAGCGCTCCGGGGAGGAGCGGGGACCCGGAGCGCTAGGCGTAACAGTACCCCCCCCCTTAGGTCTCCCCTTCTCTTTATCGGGTAACTGCCTCCCCTGGGATGAGGACACCGGGAAAGGATGGAGGGATTCCTCAACGGCAGGCAGAACCGCAGGAGTAGGAATGGGGAGAGAGGGCAGAGGGCGGGACCTGGCACGGGGCAGTGTGACACCAGGAGGAGGGCCATGAGGGGACACAGAAGCTTGCCTGATGGAACTGGGAGGGGGGGAGGGGCATTTCCTGTGGCAGGCAGAGTCCTTAATGACCTTAGGGGGACCAGATACAGGAGGAACCACAGAGTTACGGCAAGGGTTACTGGGAACCGGTTTTAGACAGTTCTTGGAACAAGAGGACCCCCAACTCTTGATCTCCCCAGTGGACCAATCCAGGGTTGGGGAATGAAGTTGAAGCCAGGGAAGTCCAAGGAGAATTTCCGAGGTGCAATTGGGGAGGACCAAAAGTTCAATCCTCTCGTGGTGAGATCCGATGCTCATAAGAAGGGGCTCCGTGCGGAAACGTATGGTACAGTCCAACCTGGCTCCGTTGACCGCGGAGATGCGGAGTGGCTTGACAAGACGGGTCACCGGAATATGGAATTTATTCACAAAGGACTCCCGAATAAAATTTCCAGAAGCTCCAGAGTCCAGACAGGCCACGGCTGAGAGGGGAGAGCTGGCTGAAGTGGAAATCCGAACAGGTACCGTGAGACGTGGAGAAGCCGACTTGGCATCAAGAGACGCCACACCCACGAGAGCTGAGTGTGAGCGTGCGTTTCCCAGACGTGGAGGACGGATTGGGCAATCCACCAGAAAATGTTCAGTACTGGCACAGTACAAACAAAGATTCTCTTCCTTACGGCGATTCCTCTCTTCCAGGGTCAGGCGAGACCGATCCACTTGCATGGCCTCCTCGGCGGGAGGCCTAGGCGCAGATTGCAGTGGAGACTGTGGGAGAGGTGGCCAGAGATCTAAGTCTTTTTCCTGGCGGAGCTCTTGATGCCTCTCAGAAAAACGCATGTCAATGCGAGTGGCTAGATGAATGAGTTCATGCAGGCTAGCAGGAGTCTCTCGTGCGGCCAGAACATCTTTAATGTTGCTGGATAGGCCTTTTTTAAAGGTCGCGCAGAGAGCCTCATTATTCCAGGAAAGTTCAGAAGCAAGAGTACGGAATTGTATGGCGTACTCGCCAACGGAGGAATTACCCTGGACCAGGTTCAGCAGGGCAGTCTCAGCAGAAGAGGCTCGGGCAGGTTCCTCAAAGACACTTCGAATTTCCGAGAAGAAGGAGTGTACAGAGGCAGTGACGGGGTCATCACGGTCCCAGAGCGGTGTGGCCCATGACAGGGCTTTTCCAGACAGAAGGCTGACTACGAAAGCCACCTTAGACCTTTCAGTAGGAAACTGATCCGACATCATCTCCAGATGCAGGGAACATTGGGAAAGAAAGCCACGGCAAAACTTAGAGTCCCCATTAAATTTGTCCGGCAAAGACAGGCGGAGGCTAGGAGTGGCCACTCGCTGCGGAAGAGGTGCAGGAGCTGGCGGAGGAGATGGTTGCTGCTGCTGTAGCTGAGACTGAATCTGCTGTAGCTGCGACTGGAGTTGCTGAGTCATGGTGGTCAAGTACGACAGCTGGTGATCTTGTTGGGCAATCTGTCGGGCTTGCTGGGCGACCAGTGTGGGGAGGTCGGCGACAACAGGCAGAGGAACTTCAGCGGGATCCATGGCCGGATCTACTGTCACGATGCCGGCTGGCAGGTAGTGGATCCTCTGTGCCAGAGAGGGATGGCGAGGACCGCGCTAGTGGACCGGTTCTAAGCCACTACAGGTTTTCACCAGAGCCCGCCGCAAAGCGGGATGGTCTTGCTGCGGCGGTAGTGACCAGGTCGTATCCACTAGCAACGGCTCACCTCTCTGACTGCTGAAGATACTGAAGATAGGCGAGGTACAAAGGAGTAGGCAGTAGCAAGGTCGGACGTAGCAGAAGGTCGGGGGCAGGCGGCAAGGTTCGTAGTCAGGGGAGATAGCAAAGGTACTGGTACACAGACTATTAAACACACAATAACGCTTTCACTAGGCTCTAGGGCAACAAGATCCGGCAAGGGAGTGCAAGGGAGGAGACTAGATATAAGCAGGGAACAGGTGGGAACCAATTAAGCTAATTGGGCCAGGCACCAATCATTGGTGCACTGGCCCTTTAAGTCTCAGGGAGCTGGCGCGCGCGCGCCCTAGAGAGCGGAGCCGCGCGCGCCAGCACATGACCGCAGGAGACGGGAACGGGTAAGTGACCTGGGATGCGATTCGCGAGCGGGCGCGTCCCGCTGTGCGAATCGCATCCCCAACGGCCATGAGAGAGCAGCGCTCCCGGTCAGCGGGACTGACCGGGGAGCTGCAGGGAAAGAGACGCCGTGAGCGCTCCGGGGAGGAGCGGGGACCCGGAGCGCTAGGCGTAACAACAATTTATGGTAAAAATTACATGTGTTCTTTATTCTTTGGGTCAATTCTATTAAAACGATACCCATGATAACATACTTTTCTATTACTGTTGCGCTTAAAAAAATCGCAAACTTTTTAACCAAATTAGTACATTTAAAATCCCCCTATTTTGAATAACTGTAACTTTTTAATTTTTCCGTATAAGCAGCGGTATGAGGGCCCATTTTTTGGGCCGTGATCTTTACTTTTTATTGATACCATATTTGATTATATAAAACTTTTAATCCATTTTTTAGATATATTTATTATATCATTTTTTTTTGGAATAAAATGTTCTAAAAAAGCAGCTATTTTGTACTTTTTTTTTACGTTCAAGCCGTTCACCGTACAGTATCGTTAACATTTTATTTTATTAGTTCAGATATTTACGCACGCGGCGATACCAAATATGTATATAAAATATTTTTTTAACACTTTTTGGGGTGGTAATAGGGAAAATGGGACAATTTACGTTTTTATTGGGGGAGGGTTTTTTCACATATTTTTTACTTATTTTATTTTACTTTTTTTTACTTTTTACACTTTAATAGTCCCCATAGGGGACTATTTATAGCAATAATTCAATTGCTAATACTGTTCAGTGCTATGTATAGGACATAGGGCGGTCACGGCTAGATTGTGCTTTATTACGGAGTATAAGGATGTAACATCAGCAGTGACCCAAACCCAGTCAGGTTGCCACACCACATCTTCAAACACAGAGAGAACGTGGCCTGTATCCTTAATGTAGCCTGGCATCTCCCCAATCAACGGTTGTAACATGGAATCTACCCATGCACAGAGGCGTTCGTGAGGGAGGAGATGGATGGAGCGCAAGGGGGTGGGGGGCACTACCTTGTGGACTTTTGGAAGGGAGTGGAAGATGGTGGTCACAGGATATTGAACAAGAATATATTCGGCTTCTTTTACCGTAAAATGACCCCCATCAACTCCAAAGTCCAAAAGGCATTAAAGGTGTTTCTTGAATATAGCGGTGGGGTCACTTGACAAAGGTCTGTATGTAGTAGAATCACCAAGCATATCCATATTCAACTTGTGGTACAGACCCTTGCCAAAGATGACTATAGCCCCTCCCTTGTCAGCTTGTCAGATGACTAAGTCATTCGACTTGCTGAGATTTTGTAAGGCAGAGCGTTCTTCCTGGGTTAGGTTTTTATGTATATCCCTAGAGATGAGCGAACTTTTCAAAAATTCAATTCGGCCGATTTGCCGAATTTTCCGAAAAAGTTTGTTTCGATCTAAATTTTTTTGCAGAGAATCTGTATTAAAAAAGGCTATTTCTAGCCTACATACAGCCTCTATAGGGGTATAGAACACTTTGCTGTGTTCTAAAATGCATATGGAGTGTGCTGGGTTAGTGAAATAATACTGTTATTCAGAATAACATGCAGATTATCAGCTTTGCTTTTAGAATCACTGCCGCACAGCAGCACAATGACAGAGCCTGGTGGTGGCATCAGTGTCAGGAGACCATATAGTGAGTGAATGACACAGCGTGGAGGTGTTGGCAGCATGAGGACACCATATAGTGGCTGAATGACACAGTGTGGACATGTTGGCAGCATGAGGACACCATATAGTGGCTGAATGACACAATGTGGAGGTGTTGGCAGCATGAGGAGACCATATAGTGGCTGAATGGCACAGTGTGGAGGTGTTGGCAGCATGAGGACACCATATAGTGGCTGAATGACACAGTGTGGACATGTTGGCAGCATGAGGAGACCATATAGTGGCTAAATGACACAGCATGGAGGTGTTGGCAGCATGAGGAGACGATATAGTGGATGAATGGCACAGCCCGGAGATGCTAGCAGCATGAGTAGGCACCAGGCCTTCACAATCCCTAAGATTAAAAGATGAATTAAGAAATTTAAACCAAAGGTTTTGGATAGCGGGTACCACCTATGATAAAATTTGAATTTTCCATACCCAGGCCAAGCAGCGGCATCAGTAAACCATATATTGCCTGAATGACACAGGCTAGAGTTGGCTGATGCATGAGTACACACCAGGGCTTCACAATCCCTAAAAAAAAAATACAACAATTTTAGAAATTTTTGAAGAAGATTTTGGATAGCGGGTGCTACCTAGGAGAAAATGTAAAATTCCCAGACCCAGGCCCAGCAGCGGCATCAGTAAACCATATATTGCCTGAATGACACAGCCTGGTTTTGGCTGATGCACGACTACACAGCAGGTCCTCACAATCCCCCCCCCCCCAAAAGAAAAAAAACACCACAATTTTTGAAATTTTTGAAAAAGATTTTGGATAGTGGGTGCTACCTATGAGAAAATTTGAAATTCCCAGATCCAGGCCCCACAGCGGCATCAGTAAACCATATATTGCCTGAATGACACAGCCTGGAGTTGGCTGATGCATGAGTACACAGCAGGGCTTCACAATCTCCCCCCCCCCCCCCCAAACAACACCACAATTTTAGAATGTATAAAAAAAGATTTTGGATAGCGGGTGCTACCTATGAGAACATTTTAAATTCCCAGACCCAGGCTCCACAGCGGCATCGGTATACTATAGATTGCCTGAATGACACAGCCTGGAGTTGGCTGATGCTTGAGGAGACCATTAAAATGACTGATTTTTTTATTTGAAATTTAAATCAATCTTTGAGGGGCCGGGACCCCATCGTGTGGGTACGAAGGACCAAATCCAACAAGCCCCCACAGCAACATCATTAAACCATATATTGCCTGAATGACACAGCCTGGAGTTGGCTGATGCACGAGTACACAGCAGGGCTTCACAATCTCCCCCAAAAAACACCACAATTTTAGAAATTTTTAAAAAAGATTTTGGATTGCGGGTGCTACCTATGAGAAAATTTGAAATTCCCAGACCCAGGCCCAGCAGCGCCATCATTTTTTTATTTGAAATTTAGTAAAAAACTTTGAGTGTCCCGGACCCCAGCGTGTGTGAACGAAGGACCAAATCCAACAAGCCCCACAGGGCTCATGTGGCCGTGAGATGTAGGTGCAACGTCTCCAAGGCAAACCATGTGAAGAACAGCGTGACACCGCCGTGCCCTGCACACATGGTATGCTGAAGGGCCACTGAGACTTGTCCGGTCAGTGGAGGCTTAAGACACAGTGGAGGATGTGGAGGCAGAGTAACACACTGTCACAGGACCAACGGGCTGACAGAGTGTAGCAGGAAGCAGCATTGAGTACACACCAGGGCTTCAGAATCCCAAAGAAAAAACAACCATTTTTTAAATTTTTGAAGACATTTGGATAGCGGGTGCTACCTAGGAGAAAATTTGAAATTCCCAGACCCAGGCCCAGCAGCGCCATCAGTAAACCATATATTGCCTGAATGACACAGCCTGGAGTTGGCTGATGCATGAGTGTGCACCAAAGCTTCACAATCCCTAATAAAAAAGACAAACATTTTTGACGAAAATTTTTGACAAAATTTAGGACAGCGGGTGCTCTCTATATATTACCAGAATGATGCAGCCTGGAGTTGGCTGCAGCATGAGGAGACCATTGAAATGTATGATTTTTTTATTTGAAATTTAAATCAAAATTTGTTTCCCAGACAAAGGACCTAATCTCACAAGCACCCACAGGGCTTATGTGGCCGTGAGATGTAGGCGAAACGTCTCCATAGCCCTGACCGTCCATTTTTTGTTTTTGTACCTTTGTTTAAGAACAAGCGCATATCCAAGAGCCCAGAAGACTCTATAATGCAGGATGGTGTACCACCAAAAGACATTCTTCTCTAAAATAATTTTTTATGAAATAAAGAAGCAGAGTTCATCCCTCTCCATATTATTTTTGAAAATGTTAATTAAAAAATCACACGCAACAAGCGTTCAATGGTGTAATGGTTATTATTCTGGAAAATTCAAGTTTATTACTGTGAAAATTATCAGAAAATTTGAAAAAAAACACTACCCAAGAGTGTTTAATAACCTCATACATTGCACCATAAATGTTGAAATTTTAATTAAGCACGTGTGTATTTCAAAAATCCTAAAATTAAAGGCCCAAGCCCAGAAGCATCATGAAGTCAAGTAGTTCCTGAAAGACACAGGAGCAGTCAGGAGTAGGCATCAGCAGTACCCAAGAGGCTTTAATAACCCCTTACATTGCATGATCAATCGTGAGATTGAGCAATAACAGGTGTGTTATGCCCTCAGATGTCCGGGGCTGCACACGCGCTGCACTGAACAGACCAGCGTGTGTCTATCCTTCACCGACAGGTGCGGGTAACCCGCTGAGCCCCGTTCGTGATAGGGATTGCAATTATTTGCCAGGAAAGGAAAATCATAAGCTCGGGTTCATTAAGTCCCTGCCCTTTGTACACACCGCATGTCTCTACTACCGATTGGACGGTTTAGTGAGGTCCTCGCATTGGCCCCAGCGGGGTAGGAGAAGGCCCTGGCAGAGCGCCGAGAATTTAAAGATCATTGTTGAAATTTGCCTTAAGCATGTATTAGCTACTGCTAAACTTCCAAAAATTAAAGGCCCAAGGCCAGAAGCACCCGTGAGTCAACTAGTTCCTGAAAGACACAGGATGAGTCAGGAGCAGGCATTCACAGTACCCAAGAGGGTTTCATAACCCCTTACATTTAAAGATCAATGTTGACATTTGCATTAAGCATATATTTAGCTACTGCTAAACATCCAAAAATTAAAGGCCCAAGGCCAGAAGCGTCAGTAAGGCAAATAGTTCCTGAAAGACACAGGATGAGTCAGGAGCAGGCATTTGCAGTACCCAAGAGGGTTTCATAACCCTAATTGATAACCCAAGAGGGTTTCATAACCAGCCATAATTGGGAAGTGTTGGTGTAACAGCATGGCCAATCTACTCTGAGGCATCTGGCATTGGTGGCTGGAAATCCTGGCTGATCCATCCCTGAATCATCTTGACAAACGTCAGTCTCTCCACATTTTTAGTGGACAGACGAGTTCGCCTTGGGGTGACTATGGCCCCGGCCGCACTAAACACCCCCTCTGATGGCACACTACTGGCTGGGCAGGACAGCTTTTCCAGGGCAAACTCTACTAGTTGCGGCCATAAATCAAGTTTGGCTGCCCAGAAGTCCAGCGGATCTTCAATGGTTGTTGGCGTGGGCATGTTAAGGTATGCCACCACCTGCTGGTTCAGGTCCTGCTCCATGTCTACCTGCTGCTGATGAGTTGCTTCACTATGCGAAGAAAGGTGAAGAAAGCTACTCATCAGCGACTGTAGACTCAGGCTGCTGCTGATTGAGCTGGTACTGCTCCTGCTACCCCTCCCCTCCCCAGCAGCCATGGCAGTGGAAGGTGAGTGCAGAGGGCCCCCCCGAGTCAGACCTGCGAGTGGATGGACCATGTGGCCGATAGGAATCGGCCCACTGACTACGTAGACTCTCTCTGTAGTAGGTCAGTTTGTCCTCCCTCTCAGTGGGTGTAAAAAAGGCGAGGGTCTAATAAGGTGGAGATCCAGAAATCATCCCGCTGACGAATTGTGACAATTCGGGGGTCACTACGCAAGCAACTGAGCATGTATTGTGCCATTTGTGCCAGTGACTCGGAGGGACTACCTGCCTCCATCTCCACTGCATACTGGGTCTTCTGTCTCGCCTTCACCATAACCTTCCAGCTCCTCTGGCTTCTCCTGCTCCTCCTCTCCTGTCCGATGACTAGAAACACCGACCATCTCATCCAACCTAAACTGTGCTCCGCTCTGCCCCTCATCATCCTCCTCCTCCAGTTCAGCCCCCACAGGGCTCATGTAGCCTTGAGATGTAGGCGCAACGTCTCCATTGCCATGACCAACCATGGTTTCAATCATTTGTTGTAGGAAATGTAGGAGTGGAATTACGTTGTTCATGGCGTAATCCAGGCGACTTACAAATAATGTGGCTTCCTCAAAGGGCCTCAGCAAATGGCAGGTTTCACGTATGAGCTGCCACTGGTTCACATTGAAGTTACACAGGGGAGTATTCCTATCTGCTTGGATGATCAAGAAATCGGTGATGGCTTTTCTTTGTTCGTATAGTCTGTCCAACATATGGGGGGTGGAATTCCAACGTGTGGCAATGTCACAAATAAGGCTATGTTGTGGGATACCGTTCTGACGCTGCAGCTCAAGGAAGGTGTGCTTGGCGGTGTACGAGTGGCTGAAGTGCATGCACAGTTTCCTTGCCATTTTCAGGATGCTTTGCAAATGGGGTGAAGACTTGAGGAAGTGCTTGACAACCAGATTCAACACGTGTGCCATGCAGGGCGCATGTTTGACACTTCCTTGTCGCAGCGCGGACACAATGTTCTTCCCGTTGTCGGTCACCATGGTTCTCATTTCCAGATTTAGTGGAGTAAGCCATACTTGGATTTCTTTACAAATTAACTTTAGCAGTTCCTCTCCTGTGTGACTCCGTTCGCCAAGGCAAACCATGTGAAGAACAGCTTGACACCGCCGTGCCCTACACACATGGTACGATGAAGGGCCACTGAGATTTGGAAGTGCAGTGGAGGCCGAGGACACGGTGGAGGATGAGGAGCCGGCATCGCACACTGTAACAGGACCAACTGCCTGAGAGCAAGAGCGTGGAGGAGGAAGCGATGTGACCTGGCCAAGTTGCTGTTGTGGCTGTGCAGGAACCACATTTACCCAGTGGGCCGTAAAAGACAAGTATTGTCCCTGCCCGTAGTTACAGCTACAGACGTCAGCGCTGCCGTGCACTATTGAACACACCGACAGGCACAAGGACTGGCCCACCTTCTCTTGTACAAACTTATGCAGGGCTGGTACTGCCTTCTTTGCAAAGAAATGACGGCTTGGGACTCACCACCTCGGCTCGGCACAAGCCATCAATTCTCTGAAAGGTGCCGAGTCCACCACTTGAAAAGGGAGGGACTGCAACACCAGCCACTTGGACAGGAGCACATTCAACTTCTGTGCCGTTGGATGAGTGGGCGCATGCTGTTGTCTCTTGGACATGGCTTTGCCTATGGATTGTTGGCGGAATGGCTGACTAAAAGCGGGAGAAGCAGGAGCTACAGAATGAGGGTTTGACACACAGCTCCCTTCGGCTGAGGTGGTGGAGCCTTGGCTGGATGAAGGAGGGAGCGGATGGCCACTGGGTGATGCAGCAGGCTGATGTGATGAGTGTTCTATTTACCAATTCATGGAACCTACACAAGAATTTATACATCCTAGGGGAGGTATGGGGCGTCACTTACAGCATTACATCAAATGTAAAATGAAGAATGTACTATATGCCATTCTATGTCCCTGTGATCAGGTTTACATCGGTCAGACAAGAACTCAGGAAACGGATCCAGAAACATTTTTCCACAATTTCCCTGGCGGAGTGGGACTTCAAAAGTGACAGGACCATTACTTCAGTGGCAGCCCACTACAGAAAAAAACACAAAGGTAAGATTAAGGGAACAAGGATAGTGGGACTGGATAAAATTGTACGTGGGATACGAGGTGGGGATGTTTCAGGGCAGCTACTTAGACGAGAATCTAAATGGATTTTTGAAATGGACACGGTGGCGCCTAATGGCCAAAATGAGGAGCTTGCCTTTACCAGTTTTCTTGGTACATAAAATACAAAATAAAAACTAAAGTTCTTTTTTGCCCTTTTATTGTATTTTTTGTATACATTTTTTTTTTTTTACCCCTTTTCATACTTACACTATTCACACTATAATAGCACATTCATGACTTACATCGCACATTCACATATTCGCATTTATAGTTTGTTCACATCACCATCACATAACTCACACACATATATTTTTACAAACACATCATCATTACTCACAACCCTTTTATTTTTATTTTTTTCATTAAGTGTGTGTTTTTTTGTTTTTTCACGGATGTGGGGGAATTTTGAGTGTTGTGTTTATATATATATATATATATATATATATATATATATGTATATATATATATATATATATATATATATATATATATATATTCCCTTTATATATTATGATCTAATGAATATGTTGAAATGTGTTATTATAGGTAAATTTTCCTTAAAAATAAAAAAATCCTCTTTTCGGAGCATTAATCCCCTTGGAATGTATTGGGAGGTCTTCCATATCCATGAAACATGAGATGATGAAAGTATCAATAAGAATGAATACAAACTTGGACCTGGTCACCAACTTAGAATTTTTAATTTATATTTTTCTTTATATATTATTTATTTTTTTATTTTGTTTGTGTGTGGGTATACAGGGGTATTAGTAGGTCATGATTATGTCTTTTTGACATTCTCTGGAGATGCATCTCCAACACGTCTAGAGTGTATGTTTATGTATATGGGGTATATTATATATGAGTGGAGTTAAATTCTGTGATATAATTTGTGATTTTGTATATTTGTTTGTGTCACATAATATTTTATAATTTCTAATCTATTATCACTTAGAGCTTGGTCCCTTTTTTTTTGCTTTTATAGGGTAGGATTCACCCCACCTTCTTTCTAGAGGGTAACATTCACTTTTATAATCTTCTAATCTTTTGTTCTTAAAATGTATTATAAAGTGACTAGAAGAAGGGTTTAAAATTTAGGAGCAATATGTGATAATTGGTTGGCAGGTATCATAAGTTTATTCATAGCTGCAGGTTTTTTGTATTTAAAGGATGGGATAACCATGACTATTACCATTATTAATATTCTTTCTCAAAAAACCACCAGCACGAAATCAAGGTAATGCCCAGTTTGCTCGCTTATTTAAAATTTATCAACATAATCTTTGTTAGGCATTATATAGACCCTTTCCCTCCTCTCCCCCCCCCCTTTTTTCCTTTTTTAAATTTTTTTATAATTAATATTATTACATTTAAACATTTTTATCTTTTAATTTTTTATTTATTTATTCTTACATTTTATTTATTTATACTTATTTTTAATTTACATTCCTCATCACTATTATAATTTTGTTTGATTTATAATTCTTCATCTTTTTCTCACATTTTTTGATTTATTATTGTTTGATTTATTTTTCCTTTTTCAATTGAACTATGTTCAAAACGGACCAAAAAAATTATTCTTGGTCAAAATTCAGTTATTCTGCCAGATAGAATAGACAGTCTTGGAGATATCCCTTTCATTATCCACTTCAAGACACTCACATCATGTTCACTGTCCATTTTTCACAATGTGCGCATGATGTATACTATCCCACACAACTGTGCCATACAGACTATGCGTTTCCCACGCAGTGTACAATATTTAATAGACAAGCCTCACTATGGTCACAGTGGGGAAAGCTAAGCCTCACTTTCATCCCATGCTATGCTACCCAAGCCTCATTCTGGGTATGGCTTGGAGAGCCAAGCCTCTTTCTCATCATGACACTCCGGGAACCGGGTTAGACGCCATACAGGTAATATCACAGGTGTATATCATTTACTACAAGATAAAAGGGAGGGAGAGAGGTATATGGATCACTCCTGAGGAAGCCTTCCTAGTTGAAGGCGGAACACGTGGGGGTCTGTCGCCCCGTGTTTGGGATGAGGACATTCTGCCATTGCACCTTTGCTAGCTAGAGACGGTCATCTCTCTCATGTCACATGCACTTTATTAGGACTGGTATTTACCTTGATTTGACCTGCTAGCCATTAGGATAGTTGGATAGATGCATATCAGTTGGTATGCTCATATTTGGATAGTGTGGAATTGATTTCATCTTGATGTTATTACCTTTGTGAACGTTTTGTACTAACTGCATTATATATTTGAAACTGGTGTTACTCTCTATTCAGCAATTTTTGTGGCAGTATTGTCCTCTCCCTGAAGAGTGGGTCATTTACCCAGCACGGGGTGGGTGTAGTAGGGTTACATTCCTCCACCCAGAATTTATGTTTTTTTAATTGTTTTTAAATGTCTGTATACTTTCTTCTTTTTTTATATATTGAAATAAAAATGTTTTTTTGTATGGCACATACAGATTAAATAATTTATTGGTGTCATATAGCATCATATAGTTGCTAGCTTTCTCTTTTTTCTGATATAGTATGTGTATTTCAGTAACTTGCTTGCACCCAGGGGTGTGTATTTAGGCGGTGCCCGTTCTCTCCTTTTTTTTTTTTTTCTTAAAATTTTTAACACTGAATTTGTAATAATTCCTGCCAAAAAAAAACTATGGTTTTAAAATACTCACTGTACCCCCTAGCGAATACCTTGAGGGGTCTAGTTTTAAAATGGGGTAATTTAGGGGGTCCCTATGTTTAACCATCTTCAAATGTCTGCAAACCTTGCATAGCACATAAAAAAAGATGTACCGTATATACTTGAGTATAAGCCGACCCGAGTATAAGCCGAGGCCCCTAATTTCAACCCAAAATCCCAGGAAAAGTTATTGACTCGAGTATAAGCCTAGGGTGGGAAATACATCATCCCCCCCCCTGTCATCATCCAGACCCCCGTCATTAACATCCTCATCATCATCACCCTGTCATCATCCAGATCCTCATCTACATTACCTATCATCATCCCCACCCCCCTTCATCATCCCCTTGTCATCATCCCACACCCCCCCCTTCATCATCCCCTTGTCATCATCCCACAACCCCCCTTCATCATCCCCTTGTCATCATCCCCACCCCCCTTCATCATCCCTTTGTCATCATCCCACACACCACCTTCATCATCTCCTTGTCATCATCCGCCCTCAGTGGTCTTCAACCTGCGGACCTCCAGAGGTTTCAAAACTACAACTCCCAGCAAGCCCGGGCAGCCATCGGCTGTCCGGGCTTGCTGGGAGTTGTAGTTTTAAACCTCTGGAGGTCCGCAGGTTGAAGACCACTGCGACCTTCAACATCATCCAGCCCCCTCTCACCCCCTTTAGTTCTGTACAGTACTCGCCTCCGCTCGGCGCTGGTCCGGTGCTGCAGGACTGTCCGGTGGGGAGGTCGTCCGGTGGGATAGTGGTTCCGGGCTGCTATCTTCACCGGGGGCACCTCTCCTTCGCGCTTCGGGCCCAAAATAGAGGCGTTGCCTTGACGATGACGCAGAAGTATGTTGGTAATGAACGTACCTCTGCGTCGTCGTCAAGGCAACGTGACTATTCTGGGGCCGGGCCCGAAGCGCTTAGAAGAGGCCTCCCCAGTGAAGATAGCAGCCCGGAACCACTATCCCACCAGACGACCTCCTCTCCGGACAGTCCTGCAGCACCGGACCAGAGCCGAGCAGAGGCGAGTACTGTACAGAACTAAAGGGGGTGAGAGGGGGCTGGATGATGTCGAAGGCCGCAGTGGTCTTCAGCCTGCGGACCTCCAGAGGTTTCAAAACTACAACTCCCAGCAAGCCCGGACAGCCGATGGCTGCCCGGGCTTGCTGGGAGTTGTAGTTTTGAAACCTCTGGAGGTCCGCAGGTTGAAGACCACTGCGGGTGGAGAGTTCACTCGAGTATAAGCCGAGGGGGGTGTTTTCAGCACGAAAAATCGTGCTGAAAAACTCGGCTTATACTCGAGTATATACGGTACTTTTCAAATTTTTAAGATTTCAAGTAAAATTTTTAGGCTTCTAATTAATTTAAAATGTTAATTTAAAAAAAATGCTTTAAAAATAAAGTTGACATCTGAAAGTATAAGTTTCATAAACTATATGGTCAGTTAGTATAAATATGCTACCTATTAGTGTTAAAAAAGAAATGTCATGATTTTTTGCATTGTGTAAAAAAAAAAAAAAATCCAAATTATATTGGCTTACTTTTAAAATGTACATGAAGGACAGCTTGTGGCAAAGAAAGAATGATTGGCAAAACGTTGCCAGAGTTATTCTCTGATAAAGTCAGACATCGGCAATTTGAAAAAAACAGGCCTGGTCTTTAAGGGCTGTACAGACATAATTGTCTTGGTCCTTAAGGGGTTAAACTATATATTATTTACTTGCCTGGGTGTATTCACATTTGTAATATACATGTATGCATACGAATATATATGTTTATTTCCCTATTTACATATTATATTGAAAACATTTTATTATATGCATTGGTGTTTTAATATATGTGTAGTCTTTTCCGGTCATGTGACCGGAGGAGAGGAGAGGGATAGGTAGGAGGGGAATAGGTATTTGAACGTGCTCCACACTAGTTTATTGTACTTGAAAAAAGCCAGTCCGGCTTCGAAACAAGTTGTACTTTTAACAGTTTTTATGGCATTAAACTTATTTGCCAAGCACTGTATCCTCTAATTGTGGTGAGGCAGTGCACATTGGATCCTCCTTGCTTGGTGGAGTCTGGAGTTGAATTCCTTTCACCCATATAGTCTGCCCAATATTCTGAATTCTTATGAATAGTCCTTGTCCCTACCTAATGTAAAGGATAGCCTTATGCCTATTCCTATCTTATATGGGGGATAGCCCTATGCTTATCTCTATCTAATATAAAGGATAGCGTTATGCCTATCCCTAGCTTATATGAAAGGTAGCCTTATGCCTATTCCTATCTTATATGAAGGATAGCATTATCTCTATCCCATGCATGCTTAAAGGGGTACTCTGGTGAAAACATTTTTTCTTTTAAATCAACTGGTGCCAGAAAGTTAAACATATTTGTAAATTACTTCTATTAAAAAATCTTAATCCTTCCAGTACTTATTAGCTGCTGAATGCTACAGAGGAAATTCCTTTCTTTTTGGAACACTGATGGCATCACGACCACAGTGCTCTCTGCTGACATCTCTGTCCATTTTAGCAACCATGCATAGCAGATGCATAGCAGATGTATGCTGAGGGAAGCATGGTGGCTCAGTGGGTAGCACTGCTGCCTTGCAGTGCTGGGGCCTTGGGTTCAAATCCCACTAAGGACAACAATAAATAAATAAAGAGTTATTGTTATTATTATTATTATGACGTCATCAAAAAGCACTGTGCTCGTGATGTTATCAGAGAGAATTCCAAAAAGAAAATAATTTCCTCTGTAGTATTCAGCAGCTAATAAGTACAGGAAGGATTAAGATTTTTTAATAGAAGTAATTTATAAATCTGTTTAACTTTCTGGCACCAGTTGATTTAAAAGAAAAAAGGTTTTCACCGGAGTACCCCTTTAAACGCCTTCACTGTATTTGTAGCTACCACTTCTCTATTTACAGAAGTTGAGATTATCAACTATGAAACATTAGCTCTCACAACTATTTTGAACTTTTTAGGTGGATTTTTATATGTTATTTTTTATAAGGATTATTCACTTATACAGTTTCTTATTTATGTTATGTTTATATTATTAGTTAGGTATATGCATGCTGTACACTCGATTGGCAATCGCGGGATGCCGGGAAAATTCCGGCAATATATAAAAACGGGTCAGTCTGATGGTGCCTGATCAATTCAGTCTCCATCAGACTGACCCGTTTTTATATATTTAGCGCGGCTGCGGCGCAGTGCGGTCGGGCCGCGGCGGCCATCCATGCACACTACACTACACTAGCATACAAGGGCCTGATACTAGTATCAGGCCCTTGTATGCAGAGCAGCAGCGGCCGCATAGTGAAGGAGCTATAAGCTCCGGCTAGCATGGTGGAGCAGGAGCTGTCAGCTGTTCAGCTCCACCACTCCGTCACCTTTCTCACACGCTGCGGGCTGCAGCTGCTCCGTTCTTGAAGTGTCAGTGACAGCCGCAGTGACGCCATCCACGGCAGGCCTGCGCGATGACATCACACCATCGCGCCGGCGCCCGGAAATCACGTCCCCGCGGCTGTTACTGACACTTCAAGAATGGAGCAGCCGCAGCTCGCAGCGTGAGAAAGGTGACAGGTGTGAGAAGGGGGGAAGCAAATGATAAGTGAGGGGCACATGTCAGGGGGGCATTATATATAAGGGGCACATGGCAGAGGGGCATTATATGTGGGGGCAAATGACAGGACCCCCCCCCCTTGTCATGTGCCCATATAATGCCCCCTGTCATGTGCCCCTTATATATAATGTCCTGTGCCCCTCAGATATAATGCCCCATGTCCTGGTTCCCTCGCATATAATGCACCCTGAGGGGCACATGATAGACGGGCATTATATGTGAGGGGAACATGTCAGGGGGCATTATATGTGGGGGCACATGACAGGGGGCATTATAAGTGAGGGGAACATGTCAGGGGGGCATTATATTGTGAAGGGCACAGGACATGGGGTATTATATATAAGGGGCACAGGACATGGGGTATTATATATAAGGGGCACATGTCAGGGGGGGCATTATATATGAGGGGCACATGGCAGGGGGCATTATATGTGGGGGCAAATGACAGGACCCCCCCGTCATGTGCCCATATAATGCACCCCCGTCATGTGCCCCTCACATATAATGCCCCCCTGTCATGTGCCCCTCAGGGTGCATTATATGCGAGGGGCACAGGACAGAGGGTATTATATATGAGGGGCACATGGCAGGGGGGCATTATATGTGGGGGCAAATGACAGGACCCCCCCCCCGTCATGTGCCCATATAATGCCCCCCTGTCATGTGCCCCTTATATATATAATGCCCCCCTGACATGTGCCCCTCACTAATAATGCCCCCTGTCATGTGCCCCCACATATAATGCCCCCTATATGTGAGGGGCACAGGACAGGGGGCATTGTATGTGAGGGGCACAGGACAGGGGGCATTATATGTGAGGGGCACAGGACAGAGGGCATTATATGTGAGGGGCACAGGACAGAGGGCATTATATGTGAGGGGCACAGGACAGGGTGCATTATAAGTGAGGGGCACAGAGTGTTTTGCATTTCAGAGGTATAGGCCGGTAAGTGAAGTATTTTTCTGTGTAGGAACACCAAATTTATTAAAAGTTAGCAGACCATTTGATAAATTTTGTGCAGGTCACATTTTCAGAAATTTCTTTCTTCACATACACTAAAAAGCTGGGCTGGTGTAGTTTTAGAGACTTTTCAGTAGCTTTGCGTCTTTTCGCAAAAAGACGCAGTTCATAAAACCCGTCCATATCATGTGTATTGGCAAAATGAGTGGATTGCAACTGAAGCGGAAAAAAGGCGCAAATAAACCCTGCTTGCGCCTTTTTTGCACCATTTTTAGACACAAAAAACTGTCTAAAGAGAATTATACATGTCGGCCATAGTGTATATTATAAGGAATTTTTGGGGTAGTATGGTTTTTATGGGCCACAATAAATTATGGTATTGTATTCAGAGGGTGCATGGCAAGGTTATATTCAGAGACCACAGTATGTGGTAGTATTATATTCGGAGGGTACGGTGTGTGGCGGTTTTATATACAGAGGGTACGGTGTGTGGCGGTTTTATATGCAGAGGGTACGGTGTGTGGCGGTTTTATATACAGAGGGTACGGTGTGTGGCGGTTTTATATGCAGAGGGTACGGTGTGTGGCGGTTTTATATAGAGAGGGTACGGTGTGTGGCGGTTTTTAGAGCTGAGCGAACTTACAGTAAATTTAATTTGTCACAAACTTCTCGGCTTGGCAGTTGGTGGCTTTTCCTGCATAAATTAGTACAGCTTTCAGGTGCCCCGGTGGGCTGGAAAAGGTGGATACAGTCCTAGGAGACTCTCACCTAGGACTGTATCCACCTTTTCCAGCCCACCGGAGCACCTGAAAGCTGAACTAATTTACGCAGGATAAGTCATCAGCTGCCAAGCCGAGAAGTTTGTGACGAATCGAATTTACTGTAAGTTCACTCATCTCTAGCGGTTTTATATACAGAGGGTACGGTGTGTAGTAGTATCATATTCAGAGGGTACAGTGTGTGCCAGTATTATATTAAGAGGATACAGTGATTGGCAGTATTATAAAGATTATTGTTTTCATATAGAGGATCAGAATCCGCTGAGATAGTGAGGAGCCATCTGGGCGTCAAGTTCTGCTGAGTGAACATTTAGCTGGAACAAGTCCTGGGGATATGTACCATCTGAATTAAATAAGGAAAGACCATAGAGAAGACGTCACCTGTAGTCACTGATGTCATTCTGTATCCTCCTGTGTGTGTCTCATCAGAGCTGGAGTCACTTGCAAGTTCTACAGTTATGGTGAGTGAAACTACATCCCAGCATAACCTTACCACTGCTTAAAGGGGTACTCTACTGGAAAAAAAATAGTTTTAACTGGTGCCAGAAAGTTAAACAGATTTGTAAATTACTTCTATTTGAAAATCCTTTCAGTACTTATCAGCTGCTGTATGCTCCACAGTAAGATCTTTTCTTTTTGAATTTCCTTTCTGTCTTACCCCAGTTCTCTCTGCTGACACCTCTGTCCATTTTAGGAACTGCCCATAGTAGGAGAAAATCCCCATAGCAAACCTCTCCTGTTCCGGACAGTTCCTGACATTGACAGAGGTGTCAGCAGAGAGCACTGTGGTCAGACAGAAGGGAAATTCGAAAAGAAAAGAACTTTCTGAGGAGCATATAGCAGCTGACAAGTACTGGAAGGATTAAGATGTTTAAATAGAAGTAATTTACAAATCTGTTTAACTTTCTAGTACCAGTTTATTTGAAAGAAAATATTTTCCACCGGATTACCCCTTTAAGTCATTCTGGGAGCTGTAGTTTTAAAAGGTGAAGACTTCTTTAGCAGTTTCCCATTCTATGACAATTGGTATATTTGATTATTATACTGGATTTTTTCACAATGCGCTACACCAGTGGCGTCTGTCACAACTGGCCAAAAAATTACTTTGGGAGGGGGGGGGGGGCGTGTAGTTATGTGGTGACACTATTTTCTACCGCACCGGGTGACACCAACCCTAGCAATACCACTGGCTGTATTCTATGGTTGACATTATATATATATTTATATATATATATATATATATATATATATAAATAAACAAATTAATATAGATGTGTGTGTATATAAAGAGAGAGGGAGAAAGAGAGAAGGAATCACTGCAGCCAGGGGCGTACCTAGAGCATTTGGCACCCGGGGCGGACCCTTTGTTTGGCACCCCCCCCCCCCCCCCCCCCCCAACACACACACACACACACACACACACCCTTAATTACACTCCCAGGGGTGGACTGACAACACTCGGGGCCCCCGGACCAAAAAAAAGGCAAGGGCCCCTGCTAGGCTCTGGAGCTCATCAATCTTCTGCCACGCTCCTATTCCACCCAAATCCCACACACAATAAATTCAAATTTATATATGTAAGAAACACTTTAACATAGGTAAATTTCCATGACCAATAATACTGGTATACAAGGAGTAAATATATACCACCACACAATAATTGGATAATGCCACCATACTGTACTGAATAAAACCACCATACACAGACCAGTATACTATAAAGGATCTGTATACAATATAAATGACTATATACAGGACCATATGGCGGTAGATATCAGCTGTACACAGGATGTGTATACCATATAAGTGATTACACTTACATTTTGGGACTCACAATTACGTCTTTTCTTTTTTTGTATAACTGTTTATTTAAAGAATTTTGTAGGGGGCGTGGCCTGGCAGCCGAGGCGCATGGTCGGGTGAAAGCAGAGCTCCGCAGCCTAACCCGTTCTAGCGACGATATAATAGCTCACACCCGGACGTGACCAGCTCTAACCTTCCTCCCTACCTTCCTCAACATGCCGGGCAGACGCAAGAGACTCACCCGGCGGGGATCGCTAACGAGATTCTCCTTTATCCCCCGGGAGGCCTTCACACAAGATGGCGCCGACGGACAGGACGCAGCAGTGTCTCCTGTGCAGCAGTTCTCCCCGCGCGCCTTGCCGGAGCGCCTGCACTCACCACAATGGCGGTGATCATCCTCAGTTCCGGAGCTCCGTGATCTGGCAGCAAAATCTCCCCACCGGGATCCTACCTCTCCCGAGCGGAGCACGCGGAGCTCGGACGCGAAGTTACAGGGTGAGTCGCAAAATGCTTGCTCCTCTCCTGGGGGGACATTGCAAACCGCCCTAGGCTCACTAAACAGAGGCCTTGAAAATTATCTGCAGAACCCTGCATCCATTCAGATGCCAGTTAAAGCAGGCAGCCAGGGAGGACTTCCTATACAGAAACTACCTATAGCTGACCCTCTGGCTGATATGCCAGTGCTTGGTCAGTCCCTTACAGATACAGCAATGAGGGACATGCTTATGCTACTCAGAACCACCATGCTGCAGGATATACATACAATTATGACCCCGCTGCAGAATTCAGTGCAATCCTTGGGACAGAGAGTCGACCACATAGAAGGGAAGTTCAGTGAATTTGCTACCTCTCACAATGCTTTGATTGATTCCCAATATGTAGTGGAAGATGAACTGTCTGTACTTAAAGCAAAAATTGCAGACCTTGAGGACAGAAGTCGTCGCAATAACATTAAACTCCGTGGCATTTCAGAAAGTGTAGCTCCTGCAGACATCCCTGAGTATGTCCAAACCCTGTTGCAAACTGTTTGCCTGATAGTGCACCTCGAGATCTAATCATAGATAGGGCACACCGTATCCCCAGACCCAAGCATTTGGAAGAGTCGGTCCCTAGGGACATTTTGGCCCGTGTGCACTTTTACCATACTAAAGAACGCTTTATGGAAGTCACCAGAAAGAACAACGGCCTTCCAGCACCTTATCATAAGATCTCTGCATATGCTGATTTATCGGCCACCACACTTCAAGCTAGGAGAAGTCTCCTACCACTTACTACGGCTCTGCGGTCTGCCAAAATACTCTACAGGTGGGGTTTCCCACTCCGGCTCCTGATCCGCAAGGACAATAAAGTCCACGTGATACGCACCCTCACGGAGGGAGAAGAATTGCTTAAATCTTGGGACATTGTTTTGCCTCCTGCAGCCTCTCCAAAGAAATTCAGCGGACCTGTGCAAGTGGAGAAGGATTGGTCAACAGCCTGATTTTTTTTTTTTTTTTTTTTGTCTGTCATCTTTCTGTATATTCAGTCCGGACTGTGTTTTTATTTCTTTTTTCTTGATAATTTGATGCGGGCTCTGGTGAAACACCCATGTCCTCTGGCTTCAGTGCAGACTTTAACCCCCACTCCGTGGATAACGGCACTAGTCTACATGTGTCGTTTTTTTCTGTTTGTTTTTTGTTTTGTTCTCTGTTCTTTGTTCTCTATGTCGTGACATACGCACATTATCTTGGTCCTAAGTATCTGTTCTACTCTCACTTGACAGGCGCATGCTGGCTGGGAGATGTGCCCTGTCTTCCATATAATATTTTCCTGCATTATTATTTAGTTTTTTCTTTGTATGATTTATTAATATGTCTATAGTATTTACTAGTATAAATGCGAATGGTCTAAACACTCCATATAAACGATCTCAGTTATGGCAAGAGGTACAAACCACTAAATGTGATATATTGTGTGTACAGGAGACGCATTTGATAGCGAAGGATGCTTTTCGTGTAAAACACCCTGCTTTTTCTCACATATATCATTCTCATTTTAGTTCTAAGGCCCGCGGAGTCCTGATTGCAATAAGGAACACGTTGGCCTTCTCGCTACACGAGGTGGTGTCAGACCCCCAGGGCAGGTATGTAATCCTACGCTGTTCCATTAGTGCTGCTAAATATACAATAGTTTCCCTATATGCCCCTAATGTGGGTCAACTGAGATTTGTTAAACGTTTATGCCATACAGCTCAACTACCCGCGTGGGGATCCTTGGTCGTCTGCGGCGATTTTAACTCTGTAGCTGACTCTGCTTTAGACTCTACTTCTTCTTCCCGCTTTCCCTCTTCATCCCTTAACCCTATCCTATCTGACTTTGACATGTATGACATTTGGCGCATCCAACACACCAGTGAGAAAGATTATACATTTCATTCAGGAGTTCATAACTCCTATTCTCGTATAGATATGTTCTGGATAGATAGGGGTTTGTTACCTAATGCCATGGCCACCACTATAGCTACAATTAAATGGTCGGATCATGCTGCCATTACTCTCCAACTAAAAGATGCTTTTTCCTCACCTCCATCTTATACATGGCGCAGCAATCCTTTTTTATGGTCACACCCTACATATGCTAAATACTTGCATCGTGACATCACTGAATATTTTTCCACCAATATACACTCCGTATCGGACCCAATTATTCTGTGGAACTGCCATAAGGCTGTTATTAGAGGACATTGCGTTAAATACGGCTCTATTCTAAAAAGGGAGAGGGAGAGACAACTAGAGGATATCTTATCTCAATTAAAACAGGCCGAGCTCACCAATAAAACTTCTCCTTCTGCAGAAACAGCCCGGATAGTTGTTGATCTGAGGAGAGACTTGCGTTGTCATCTATTATTGTCCTATGAAAAATCCCATCGAAAATTGCAGGCTAGATATTATTCCCAGAATAATAAGGCAGGAAAATTACTAGCTAATAGACTAAAGAAACGTCAACTGAAAGCTAAAATCCCCTACTTATTGCATCCGACCACGAACGAAAAACTTTACACCCCAACTGATATTGCCAACGGTTTCCAGTCCTTCTATACCCACCTCTACAACTTGCGAGACTCTATCCCCTCACCCCCCGACATAGCGAGTATAACCAATTCTTATCTCTCGCGTTTACAGTTACCCAGACTCTCTACTGAGCAGCTTCTATCCCTGAACGCTGAAATCACCACAGATGACATTCTGCTCGCAATAACCTCCCTCCCTGCCGACAAGGCACCAGGCCCTGATGGCTTTGTTAATTCATACTACAAAGCGTTTAAACATATTTTAGCTCCACATCTGGCAGCTGTCTGTCGGACTGCGATGTCTTTGGGTAGTTTCCCTGTTGAAAACCTTCAAGCCACTATCACTACACTGCCCAAACCTGGCAAGCCTCCTGATCGCCCTCAAAATTTTCGGCCAATTTCTCTGCTAAACCAGGATGTAAAGATTTTTGCAAAATTGTTAGCTTCTCGCATATCCCCTTTTTTACCTTTTTTAATCAAAGCGGACCAATCTGGGTTCGTTGCGGGCAGACAGGCTTCCGATAACACTAGGCGATTATTAAATATTTTCTATCATCTGGAAACAACTGGAAGTCCCGCATTAATCTTAGCCTTGGACGCCGAGAAGGCCTTCGACCGCCTCCGGTGGTCGTATGCCTTCTTGGCCCTCCAACATATGGGTTTTTCAGGAGGCATCCTATTAGCACTTCAGTCTTTATACTCCACACCATCTGCTAGAGTGCTCGCTAACGGTACTCTCTCTGATCCTTTTAATATCACTAACTGCTCCCGCCAGGGATGTCCCCTGTCACCTCTAATCTATATCCTATCCATGGAGCCTTTGGCTCAAGCAATCAGGTTGGACGGGGACATCTCTGGCGTCAAAATTGGCCCAAAAACACATGTCATTTCGTTATATGCGGATGATGTCATTCTTTCTTTAACTAATCCAGAAATCTCCCTCCCAACAGTCATGCACAACATTTTAATATTTGGGGACATTTCATATTATCACCTTAACCAAACTAAAACCCAAGCCTTACCTATTAATCTCTCTCCATCCTTATTCTCTTCTTTAAAATCTACCTTTTCTTTTGACTGGCAACCGACCTCTTTACAATATTTGGGTATTCGTTTATCATATCCGCACAACACCCTGTATAAGGAAAATTATAAACCCTTACTATCATCTGTCGCGACTGAAATAGAGCATTTAGCGGCCTCTGAAATCTCTTGGGTGGGCAGGGTTGCCACTTTCAAGATGTTTATCCTTCCCCGATTTCTATACTTATTTCGCACTCTTCCTATAACCCTACCTCCTACATTCTTTACTAAAGCTCAAGCACTTCTCTCTTCATTCATATGGGCTGGCAGACGACCAAGGCTTTCTGTACAAATATTAAAGAAACAACCTGATATGGGTGGGCTTGGCTCCCCGGATTTAAAAGTCTACTATATAGTTACTTTGGTTTCCTTGTTGCGGCACTGGTGGAATACGCAGTCGGATCTCCCATGGGTGGAGATGGAGAATTACTATTCATTCCCTTACTCGACTAGGGACCTCTTATACTTACCTTACTGGAATTTACCTTCCCCAATATTGTCCAACCCTTTAATGAAGGCTGCACACCAAGCATGGATCTATTATATACATAACTCTGAGCCTTCTGCCCCCCCATCCTTTAGAATTTTACCGCTTACAGTCCTACAAGCTAGTATTCCCAACCTAGACTTAACGTCTTGGATTAACCGGGGACTGACACATGTTGATCTACTGATGGAGTCCTCTAATCTGGCCCCCTTTCAGAAATTGAGTGAGGTTTATTCCCTCCCATCTCACGACTTTTTCAAATACCTTCAAATCAGACATTTTTTGCAATCACTGACTCTCACCTCCGCCTCCACCCATGGACTCGCTCTTAAACATCTAGCTACACCCCTTAAAGGTTTAAAATATTTATATAAAAACATGCTCCCCACAACCAAACTTATTAAATCATACCCTCTGCGTATTTGGGAGCGAGAAGTATCTTGTTTTTTCACGGTCGAAGACTGGCAAACGGCTTTTAAAACAATACATTCTGTTTTCCAATGCTCATCTCATGTTGAGTCGGCGTTGAAAACTATTTTGCGCTGGTACTATACGCCAGATAGATTGGCACGCATATACCCGGGGGTATCTCACTTGTGTTGGAGGGGTTGTGGCTCATTGGGATCGTTGTTCCATATTTTATGGTCATGCCCTCTCATTGCCCCCTTTTGGAGAGCGTGCAAATTGTTACTGTTTAACCTATTAGGTTCTACAATACCATGGACCCCACAATCAGTACTGCTGTTTCTTGACTTGCAACTGATCCCACATGGCCTGCGTGACCTCTTTTGTATAATTTGCATATTAGCAAAAATTCTCATAGTTAGTAATTGGAAATCTTCTCTCATACCTGCCATAGATGATCTTATTAATAAAATTAACACTACTTATTCGTACGAAAAAATCATAGCATTGGGCTCTGGAAGATATCCGAAATTTATAAGTAGATGGACATGCTGGCAATCCTCTTCTCATTGCAAGGATATTTAGGATGGGCAGTAACCTTTCAAATATATATAACGGTGGTATAGTGATATGTAACTGTGTGATTAGACCATTCGCAAACAATAGGTTTTTGTAATGACATTGATTTATTTAGGAGACAGACGAAATACTGAATGTAGAACAGACTTGGAAAACATACTAGCTAGGTATATTGCATGATCACATAGGACCGCTACACGTGACACCTGAAAGGACTAACCAAAACAAAAAGTATGTCACTTTGTTGTTGTTATTTGTTGTATATCAGTGCACATAACACTTGGAAGTATTGCTTGTTTTATTTGCTTATGGAACGGCGTGATGTCAAAAGCGCTGACCTTGATAAGTGTACTGCTCTTGTTTCTTGTTGTTATACATAAAACTCTTTAATAAAAAACTATTTGCAAAAAATAAAAAATAAAGAATTTTGTATTTTAATACAGAAGAAAAATAAGACATGTGTACAGTGAGCATGAGTACTTTGCAATATATAAAGCAAAATTTGCAACTTTATATATATAAAGGAGAAACACTGTAGAGATGAAGTAGGAGGAGAGAAAGGGAAAGAAAGTAAAATTAAAAAAGAAATAATGATTAAATAAATTAAAATAAATAAAAGAGAGAATATAAAATAGAGAATCTCGCATGGCCATGGCACATCAGTGGTTATTCAGAGAATCATCATAATCCTTCCAAAGCCTCCATATCTTCTGAAAGACATGGAGTTTATTATCTAGTACTGCTGAAAGACGTTCCATCCTATACACCTCTTTAATTTTTTCCAACAGGGCTCGAGTCGGCGGGGATTCGGGAGATTTCCACCAACGGGCTATGACACATTTAGATGCAGTCAGAATATGTAAGAGCAGTTTAGAAGAGGTGGGGGGCATTCCGGAAACAGGGAGATTCAGGAGATATGTGGTTGAATGGAGGGGGACATGTACTCCCAAAACCTGAAGAATTAGGGATTGGACCTCCAACCAAAAATGTCTCAATGCAGGACAGTCCCAAAAAATATGTTGTATAGAGCCAGGTCTAACCTGACACCTCCGATCAGCAGCGTCCTCTTTCCTTTTCTTCTCCGTCCGGATAAGACCGCCATGTGAATCTCTTAACATCTGCAGGAAAAACATGTCAGACTCTGCATATATTCAGTGCCCTCCTCTACACAATCTTTCCATCTATAGGCCCACAAACTGTAATAATGCCCTCCTTGGTGTCCTGCACAGTAAAAGGGCAGGTAGGTAGGTAGCCAGGTAACCCCCTCTTTCCCATAGGTATATGCAGAGTTACATCCCCCTTCTTTCCCATAGGTATATGCAGAGTTACACCCCCTCTTTCCCATAGGTATATGCAGAGTTACACCCCCCTCTTTCCCATAGGTATATGCAGAGTTACACCCCCCTCTTTCCCATAGGTATGTGCAGAGCTACACCCCCCTCTTCCCCATAGGTATATGCAGAGCTACACCCCCCTTCCCCATAGGTATATGCAGAGCTACACCCCCCTCTTCCCCATAGGTATATGCAGAGCTACACCCCCCTTCCCCATAGGTATATGCAGAGCTACACCCCCTCTCCCTTTCCCATAGGTATATGCAGAGCACCCCTTCTCTCCCTCCCTTCCCTATAGGTATATGCAGAGCAACCCCCTCTCCCCCCTTCCCTATAGGTACAGTATATGCAGAGCACCCCCCTCTCCCCCCTTCCCTATAAGTACAGTATATGCAGAGCACCCCCCTTCCCTGTAGGTGCAGTATATGCAGAGCCCCCCCTCTACCCCCTTCCCTATAGGTACAGTATATGCAGAGCACCCCCCTCTCCCCCCTTCCCTAAAGGTACCACCCCCCTCTCCCCCCCTGCAGATGCGTCTCACACAGAGGGGGCGCCTTCTCCTGTATGTGCGTGTATCGTACATACAGGAGAATGTAGCGCTATCTGCTGGGGATCTGGGACGAGCGTCCCGGACCTCAGCAGCGACGGCGGCGGGTCAGTCCGCCCCTGGCTCCCCCCTTGAGAGTTGCACCCAGGGCGGGCCGCATCCAGAAACCAATCAGATCACTTCTTTTATTTTTAAAAAGGGCCTTTGCTAAATAAAAGCAGCGTTTTGATTGGCTGCTGTGGGCAACTAGCCAACTTTTCCACAGGAAAGATTTTGATAAATCTCTCCCAATGTCTGGATGAGCCAGCAGAAACGTTGCCTGTAACTCTACACATGTTGGAATAAAACCCACTTTTTATTTTTTCTTTATAAAATTCGCTGTGGATTTGTGACCAGGATTCCTACACTTCCTTGCACTCTTCAATGCATTCAGGTGCTGTGTTCTTGAAAAAACTATATATACACACACATATATATATATATATATATATATATATATATATATATATATATATATATATATATACACAGTGACCCCCCCGACATACGATGGCCCCGACATATGATCAAATCGGCATACGATGGCCTCTCAGAGGCCATCGCATGTCGATGTCAGCATCGACATACAATGCTTTTTTATGTTGGGGCAATCGCATTAAGTGCTATCCGGCAGCACAAAATGCTTAAAGCTGCTGCCGAATAGCAGCTTAATGTTCCCCGTGTGGTGCGGTGAGTATTACTTACCCCTCCACGATGCTCCGGGGTGCCCTTCGGGTCCAGCGCTGGTCCTCCAGTGTCTTCTCGGCCCTCTCCGGTGACGTCAATATGCTGTTGCACTCGCCGTCCCGTCATCCAATAGGAACGGTGTACGCAGCGGCATAATGACGTCGCTACGCAGGCCCAGTAAGGCCTTGTGGAAGACAGCGGAGGACTGGAGAAGACCAGGAGAGACTAGCAGAGGACCGGAGAAGACCGGGAGAGCCCAGCGGAGGCCCGAGGTTACCATCAGGAGCGGCGGGGACAACATCGGGAGCGGCAGGACACGGTCCGGAGCGGCGGGGACAGGTGAGTACAGCTTCCTATACTTTACATTGCATGAATCCCTCAACATACGATGGATTCGACAAACGATGGCTCGTTTGGAACGAATTACCAACGTATGTTGAGGGACCACTGTATATATATATATATGTATATATATATATATATATATATATATATATATGCATGCCGGCTGTTGGCTGGCACAATGACACAGTGCTGTGGGGCTGGTATGCAATAATTTCCAGGGCTGGTTTTTGTCCCCAGTCCGGCCCTGTATGTAGTGCACCCACAAGGGCCTCGTGGAATGCAAGTAATTATGGTTTTAATGTATTGACTGATATTTTAATAAATTTGATTATTTTTTTTATCTAAGATTGGTGTCCATAAAGTCCTTGAGATGCAATATTTGTGTATTTGTTCATTATTGATGAAATGATTAGTACTATTGTGAAATGTTTAGTACTGGTCAAACTAGTTTGATGTGAACTGGCAATGAAACAGGCCCCTATACATGCCTGTTACACTGCCTAAGAGCTCAAAATATCTATATAACACTGCTAGGAATGTATTCAAGTATTTTTAGTGATTTTAAGGATAGTTAGGCTTATTCTCATTCAATAAAGTGGAATAAAGTATACCGGTTTGTCGGTAGATACCTGCACACAGAAGGATCGCAAGACACAGTGTTTTTTTCCCAGCATTCAAAAACTATCCCATTTTGGAAGTAGGAACAGGCTTTGAATCTGGAAAGTGAAAAAGAGAACATGGATTTTCCAGGCATTCCAAAAATTATCCCTTTTTAGGCAATAGCAACAGATTTTGAGTCTGGCAAGTGAAGAAGATGGTATGGATTTTTCCAAGCGTTCCAAAAAAGTATCCCTTTATGGGAGTAGCAAAACAATTACAATATAGTGAAGAAAAAGTCCAATCTGGAAGTATCAGCTGCAAAGGTAATTGCGGACTGGTGAGTCTAATATTAGCCAGTGTACAGCAGGAGGTGGCGGACTGATAATACCAGCGCACAGCAGAAGGTGATGGACTCATAGTACTAATAGTAGCCAGCATACCTCAAAAGATCATAGACAAGTAGCAGTCTGCATACAGCAGAAGGTGGCTGACTGGTAGGATCCAGGGCACAGTCGGAGGTGGCAGACTTTTAGTAACCAACACACAGCCGAAGGTGGCAGGCTTTTAGTGCCCAGCGAAAAGCAGGTTTAAAAACTTAGGTTTTTCAAAATTTTCAAGGCCTGGCTGAAAGTAGCAGCAGCAAGGGTAAGGCTGGACTACAAGGACCTGTAGTAGCTAGTGGAAAGCAGGTGGTTTACAGATTTTAAGTTATTCAAATTTTCCAAGGCCTGGCTGGAAGTAGCAGCAGCAATTTTGCACTGCATGCACTGTGCTTCACACCGACAACTGCTTGGAGTGGCCCGCCCTGTGGACTACATAATTGTGCACAGCAGGGACTAGTGGTGACTGTAGCCAGTAAATAGCAGGCATTGGTGGACTAGGAATGCTTGTTGTCAGGCCTTGTGATGCCTTTCCATGGGGGAGATTTATCAAAACCAGTGTAAAGGAAAAGGGGTGCAGCTGCCCATGGCATCCAATCAGATTGCTTCTTTCATTTTTCACAGGCCACTCAAGGGCTGGTCCTGCCAATGGGAACGGTGTTCCTGCTGTGGAAAAAGTGTAGGAACTCAGTTCCCACTCGTTCCTGCAGGACTTGAGCCCTGCCCTTTAAGAATGAAAGAAGCAATCTGATTGGTTGCTATGGGCAACTGCACCACTCTTCCTCTACACAGGTTTTGATAAATCTCCCCCAAAGAAGAGGCCTCCTAAAGTCGGACCCTGACGGTGCATTACTTTCTCATTGCAGATAGAGCACTGTGCCCGATTTCCTGCATCTGGTAACATAGAAAATAATTTTCACATGGCAGAATACCTTAAGTCGCTAAGTACAGCACAACCCAAATGTGCTCTTTTTTAGAAGTTTGTCCTCAAGTTTTCAGATGCAACAGCAACAGCGTCACCTGCTCAATAGCTGCTCAGACCAACAGGCCTGCTGACATCCTCAAACTCCTCTCCATCATCCCCACCAATTTTCTTAGTAAGAACTTTTCATGTCTTATTGTGGCCTCCTTGTTTCCCCTCAGAATATCCACTATGATGACTTACAGTATCCCCACCACGCCTACAACCACCAGTCTCACTAGTACTATGCTCAGCCACTGCATCTCCTTCTAACACCTCACTCAGCAACACACTCCAAAGGCTGACCATGACACAACTCCTCTTTATAGCTAGTGCTATCCTTCTGTGTAGGAGTATGGAGGGGGGGGGGGGCAAAGGCAGGGAAAAGAAAACAGACTGAAAAGGACAGACATTTACACTGTGCCATGTAACTGTAGACGATAAGTCCTTGAATCAGTTAACCTGCCCACGAGGGGCATACTATCCTGTGAAACAAAACAACCCCTGGCAGACAGTGAGAACTTTGGATGGCTGATGTGGCTGTTACGTCTACCACCAAGCACCTGGCTGCTGCGGCTACCTGTACTGGTGCTGGTACTGGACATGGCACAGATCTTCTGTCTTCTACCTCGTCCAACAGTTCCTTTACCAGACATATTCTTCTAGGTTATTTTTATCTTTTTGTGGTGATTTTTCACTCACCTACTAGTCAACTTTAACTTTCAACACTTTGAACTGTGTTGTTATTCTACAATTAGACAAATATAACATGTTATTTAAACCAATAATGTAGATGTACAAGCGCTTTATGTATACGTAATGCTCTTTAAATGTAGGTGCTTTTATTGCGTTATTAGATAAACTGTGTGTGTGCTTAAACCCTATAAATGTAAGTAAGGAGCTTTAGATGGCTATGCTACATTCACATAGATTTAAATATGTGCTGCTATAATATAGGTCAGTTCACAGCTTAGCTGAGTTGTACAGATATTTGTATGTATATACCTGGAAAAAGGCTGGCTAGGATTTGTAGTGCACAATGAGGCTTTTGCAGGAAGGGACAGCACAGGAGGGTCTGAGATCAGCCCACAGCTTTGCTTAGTAGTTGAACAGATATTTCTATGCGCTTTGAATAGGCTGGCTGGGATTTGCAGTGCACATGTTAATTATAATGCACATTTCTCAGTTTGCACGAGCCGAACCAGAAAATATTCTAAAGTTCTGTGAGCCGCGGCCACCAGCTGGAGGCTCTCTGTTTAGGGAATGCTGCCGTATAGGCCATTATTTATTTTCATGGGGGGAGTTACAGTGTAAAGGTGTGTGTAAATGTAGTATTTTACTCTTGTTACTTGTTCATGTTTCAGCTGCAGTGGGTTTTCTAGTGCTGATTTTCTGCAGCAGAAAGTTGCAGAGGGAAAATTACTGTGAACCTGCCACGTGACTGTACCCTTTTACAGGGGGTGGGGGGGGGAGCACTGAGATAGGGCAGTGTTTTCCAACCAGTGCACCTCCAGCTGTTGCTAAACTACAACTCCCAGCATGCACAGGAAGCTAAAGGCCATGTTCGGTGTTTTAGATGTGTGCCTCCAGCTGTAGCATAACTGTTACGCCGAGCGCTCCGGGTCCCCGCTCCTCCCCGGAGCGCTCGCTACACTCTCCTCACTGCAGCGCTCCGGTCAGATCCACTGACCCGGGGCGCTGCGATACCGCCTCCAGCCGGGATGCGATTCGCGATGCGGGTAGCGCCCGCTCGCGATGCGCACCCCGGCTCCCGTACCTGACTCGCTCTCCGTCAGTCCTGTCCCGGCGCGCGCGGCCCCGCTCCCTAGGGCGCGCGCGCGCCGGGTCTTTGCGATTTAAAGGGCCACTGCGCCGCTGATTGGCGCAGTGGTTCCAATTAGTGTTATCACCTGTGCACTTCCCTATATCACCTCACTTCCCCTGCACTTCCTTGCCGGATCTTGTTGCCATCGTGCCAGTGAAAGCGTTTCCTTGTGTGTTCCTAGCCTGTGTTCCAGACCTCATGCCGTTGCCCCTGACTACGATCCTTGCTGCCTGCCCCGACCTTCTGCTACGTCCGACCTTGCTTCTGTCTACTCCCTTGTACCGCGCCTATCTTCAGCAGCCAGAGAGGTTGAGCCGTTGCTAGTGGATACGACCTGGTCACTACCGCCGCAGCAAGACCATCCCGCTTTGCGGCGGGCTCTGGTGAAAACCAGTAGTGACTTAGAACCGATCCACTAGCACGGTCCACGCCAATCCCTCTCTGGCACAGAGGATCCACTACCTGCCAGCCGGCATCGTGACAATAACTACAACTGCCTAACCCCCTCTGTCCCTTACCTGGTACTGGATCGCTAGTCCAGAGCCTCCAGACCTTCAGTTCAATCATGGCACCAGCTCTGATCCCTGTCCAGACCAGGATGGGGCGTGCAGAGCAGGTGCGGTGATTTGAACCACCCACCAGGCGCTATTATTGATCCGTTGGTCCGACCGACCAATAACAATGATCAGGAGGTGGAGCTCCTGCTGCTCAAGGGTGATTGTTGCTGTCTCGGACAGCACCAATCACCCTCATATTACCTGCCACCAGGTCACCAGAAACCGACTGACACAGAAGCTCCATGATTCGCTGGTCATAATTGACTGGCCAATAATGCCAATCACCAACAAGTAGTTGTCTCAGGACCCTTCTGGATGATGTACCAGGATGCCTGCTGTGCAATTACAGCAGTCATTTTGTTCCAATCATGCAGGTAATACAGGTACGCCCTATGTCCTGAAAGTAAAGGGGTTAATATAGGCAACTACAGAGGGAGTGGGGAAGTATGCTACAGCTACGCGCCCTTCACTGTTTATACATGCACACTAGCAGTGCCCATGACATTGTTATGATGAAAATACAGCTGATAGACGGCCCATGATGTACAATTTCATTGTTGGGAGGGAAGCGGCTAATCATTCTGTTTGCGTTAAGCAAATGGACAAACTTCAGATAAAGTAGATCAGAAAATATAAAATAATATCTGGGACAGTTTTTTTTTTAAGTTTTATTTATTTTTTTACCCTCGTTACTAAAACAATTCACAGTATATAATGACTTCTATATGTGATTACATTTAGAAACAATGCTGTTTGTCTATAGTTGTCATTGCAGGTTTCTTCTTCCTGTTTTTTTGTTGGCTGCAGTTACATCCTGTATATATTTATTGTAATCACACAGAAGATTGTGCTGAAACAAGAGAAAATAGAATAGAATTACCACTAGCAATTTGCAAATCTGCCACTATCACGGAATTTCCAGGTACTCGTTGAGGTCAATGGCAACAAAACTTGTAGTGAATTTCCTGCTGCGGGAGATCCAATACGAGTTTATCAACATGTGAACGTATCCTGAATTTACCAATAGAAAGTTCCACTACATCAGCATTTACTCTAATTGGTTAAATTACATTTAGAAGCTCAATTATCTAATGCTGAAAATCAATTATTATCTACTTGTTATGTCTCCTATAGTGAAAATAAAGGGTTGTGTAGCTAAATCTATAGACAGTGACCCAGATTTACTAAAGGAACTTTGTGCCCTTTTCAGCACTTTTTGTGCCAGCTGTGTTGGTGCATATTGTCACAACGGGTTCACAACACATTTATCAAACCATTTGCCAGAAATAAAGGACAAGTGTGTCCATGGATTGCTAGGAAGCACATCATATTTATGAACGTGATTCTACCTGTTTTTCTTTGCTTTAAATGGACCAACTAGTAAGTGGTTAAAGATGTATTGACACTCATGTTTTGTGTCAAAAACTTCCTAAATTCTTTATTGTTGCAGGAAATCAGACATCAGGGACCCGTAGAAGCAGCGTGTGACTGACGTTGTCCAGTTTTCCGCTCCTACAACATATGGTCGAATTTCCTACAACAATAAAGAATTCTGGAAGTTTTTTACACAGAACACAGTGTTGTTACATCTTTCTATTGTGGACATTGCTGATCGTATGGAATTGTGCAGTAGCAGTAACAGAGCCCAACATGAGCTGTGAGATGCTGCGTGGGTGACTTCAGGAGCGAAGCTGATTGATGCCCTGTTTCCCAAAAGCCACTTCCCTTTTTGGACACAGAATTCTGGGACCTTAGCAATAGGAAATATAGAATGAGGTTTTCACAGATTTTACTAACAAGGAAATTATTATTTTACTTCCCTGACAGAGTAAAGTTATGTTCATGCATTCTGGTTTTTAATTGAAATTAATGAATACAAAGCCATGAATAGATTAAAAAAGAGAATAAGTCTCAGCCTTTCCTTTTTATGTATATTTCATTTATGATCTAGTCCTGACTTTGTATTAGATAAAAACAAAAGCAGTTGATTTTTTTTTTTATAATGTGTTCTATTAACCCCTTAGGGACTCAGCCCAATTTCACCTTAAGGACTGAGCCTTTTTTTTTTTGCAATTCTGACCACTGTCACTTTATGCATTAATAACTCTTGGATGCTTTTTCCTTTTATTCTGATTCCGAGAATGTTTTTTCTTGACTGAGAAATGTTTTTTGCTCTGACTGAGAGTTGCTTTGAAAGAGAGGAACTGCAAGAGAGTTAGAAAACCTGAGATATCTACTGTGTGGTGAGGAGTGAATATTATAAACTTGTGAACTGGAATTATTTATTCTGCCTCTAGGGGAGGGGTAGATTGGACACAGGTGTATAAATTGTAGTTTGGGACTCATTCTGAGCGTGCTCTGACTGAGAGTTGCTTTGAAAGAGAGGAACTGCAAAGAGAGTTTGAAAATCTGAGAGTTTGAAAGCAGGAACTGTGAGTGTTACTTTGCTTACACTGTAGAGACTTTAACTCAGAAGGTCCACTGAGAATTTAATTGTAATATTTACTGTCTGTTTTCGCTGTAAATCTGTTAAATCCCCATAACTAGATGGCCTTCATGTTGGAAAACGCAGTCCGATGTACATCCTGTTTAATGTATGCAATCCTTGAACAACAGTTTGAGGGTACAAATTGTTGTGCGAGATGTGAGCGAGTTGTTCGTTTGGAAGCCCAGATCCTGGATCTAGAGGAGCGACTGGCAACATTGAGAAGCATTGACAACTTGGAGAGGAGTCTCCTGCTCACTGAGCAAGTACTCTCTGGGGTAGAGGTGGGGGAGGATAGTGGGACGGAGGTGCAGGACAGTCAGGCAGCTAGCTGGGTTACAGTTAGAAAACGGGGTAGAGGGAAATGAGTCAGGGATGCTAGTCCTGAACTGGCACACCCCAACAAGTTTGCCCGGTTGGCAGATGAGGGGGATACCAATTTAGAGCTAGCAGTACTGCAGCAAGATACTACCTCTGACGGCCAGGGGGGTGTCTGCTCCAATAAGGGTGGAAGGAGGAGTGCAGGGCAGGCCAAGATAGGGGACAGGCCAATTATTAGGGGGACAGACAGGGCGAACTGTCACAAAGACCAGGATCGCCGAACAGTGTGTTGTTTTCCTGGAGCTCGAGTTCGGCACATCGCTGATCAGTTTGACAGGTTGCTGGGTGGGGCTGGAGAGGATCCAGCAGTCATGGTACATATTGGCACCAATGACAAAGTAAGAGGTAGGTGGAATGTCCTAAAAAATGATTTCAGGGACTTAGGCCGCAAGCTTAAGCAAAGACCTCCAAGGTAATATTTTCGAAAATATTACCTGTACCACGAGCCACACCAGAGAGGCAGCGGGAGATCAGGGAGGTAAACAAGTGGCTCAGAAGCTGGTGTTGGAAGGAGGGGTTTGGGTTTGTGAAGAACTGGGCCGACTTTGCTGTCGGTTACCGGCTCTACCGTAGGGACGTCTGCACCTCAATGAGGAGGGTGCAGCTGTGCTTGGGGAGAAGATGGCTAGAAGGGTGGAGGACTGGGGGGGAGGGAACCTACAACATAGAGGGGAAAGATATTGTAGATAGAGAGGGGGGACTTATCAATGTACCTGGGGGTGGAGCGGAGGGAGAGGTTAGAATAGTTAATAGGGATAGGCATCACAGGAAGAAAAAACATACACCATTGAATTGCATGATGACTAATGCCAGAAGTCTGACCAATAAAACTGACGAACTGGAGTGGTTGATGTCAGAAGAAAATTGGGACTTGTGGGTATAACAGAGACTTTGTTGGACAATAGCGTTGACTGGGCTGTCAACATACAGAGATATAGTCTATTCAGGAAGGATCGGACAAAACGGAAATGGGGAGGAGTTTGTTTGCATGTGAAATCGAGTCTGAAGGCCGCACTACGGGAGGATATATGGGAGGGAAACGATAATTTGGAGTCATTATGGGTAGAAATATATAAGATAAAAATAAAACAATCCTGATAGAGGTTTGCTATAAGCCACCAAACATAATGGAAGAGGCAGAAGATCAATTACTGAGGAAAATAAACAAGGCAGCAAGTCAAAATGATGTGATTATAATTAGAGATGAGCGAATCGAAGTTGACGAACCCGAATTTGTTCCGAATTTCATGAAAAATTAGATTTTTAACGAATGCGAATATCGCCGCGATTCGATCGCGCGAATCGCTTCATTAAACTCCATTTTACAGCGTTCCAGGCTATTGGAGAGCTAAGATGGCGGATCCACATGTGAGTACATGGGGCAGGGGATTATGGGAGAGTGGGAAACAGCGGCGGGAATGAAGGTAGGCGGACTGACCCCTGTGATGTCACAGGTCCTATATAATCGGCGGCCATCTTGCCTCTCTTCATTTCATCTATGCACTCAGATGGAGAGGACGGGACTGCGTGTGTGTGAATAGCTCATACCACAGCGTTACACTGCAACTGCTGGTCACATCAGCATTAGGGAAAGGCAGGAGTGCGGAGTACTTTCCTGTTACACTGAGAAGGATCATTGATAGCAAAACCTCCTATTCACGTTATTGAGCATTGTAGCAGAGAGGGGCAGATAGCTGTCAGCTGCCTAATACAGATCTCCAAGCTGCCTGAACTTTCTGAAGCATCTTATATACTCATTGTTCAGCCCAATTGAGTTTATTTTTATTTGCTCCACAAATCTTCTGCTGCTCAGAATTGTGTGACAGAGTGCAATTTAGGGTTTAATCCCTGGATTTTTTTTTTGTGGTGCTGCACTGTTGGGTCCTGCTGCTGTTCAGAAATAAGTGATTGTTCAGTGGACTGTAGTGCATTTGTACCATTTTGTACCTGTTAATCTGTCAAGGGGCTGGCTACATACTGTGCAAGTCTACACAATACTATTCACTGGCTGTTTTTTTTTTTTTAAATAGTTTTTTCTGCTAATAGTTAGGCATATTACTGCCCTCATCAGTGCATAGCACATAGGTACATCCAAGTATTGTACCATTTAGTACCTGTTAAGCTGTCAATGTGCTCCATACCATCAAAGTCCAAACCATAGTATCCACTAGCTGGTGTTTTTACAAAAAAACTGAGTTTTTTCTGCTAATAGTTAGGCATATTACTGCCCTCATCAGTGAATAGCGCATAGGTACATCCAAGTATTGTACCATCTAGTACCTGTTAAGCTGTCAAGGTGCTCCATACCATCAAAGTCCAAACCATAGTATCCACTGGCTGGTGTTTTACAAAAAAACAGAGTTTTTTTTTTGCTAATAGTTAGGCATATTACTGCCCTCATCAGTGCATAGCGCATAGGTACATCCAAGTATTGTACCAACTAGTACCTGTTAAGCTATCAAGGGCCTACATACTGTTCAAGGACAGCCGTAAGTAAGCAACTGCTGCTGTTCTAGACAAATACTGTATAAAGAATAGTGTAGCGTATTGTAATACTCTCAAACGCACTAAGTATGTCAGGCAGAGAAGTGACAGGACGTGCACAGAGGAGTGGCAGAGGCCTAAATACTACAGGCAGAGTTGGCAGCAGACTTGGGGCGAGTGGCAGCAGGAGTCGCAGGGAGAGGCCTGAGCTCCCTTTATCAGCCAGCGGTCGTGTCTCCACCAGCAACCCATCTGCCGTCGTGGATTGGTTAACACGCTCATCCACATCAGTGGGTTCCCCAGACACAACCCTCAGTTGGCATGGGCCGGGAGCAGTCCGTGTCCTCCCATTGCCTTTGTCCTATGCTGTTCCCTCTCCTAAAGAAGTATCTTATGCTGTGGTTTCAGGTCCATTATTTACTGAGGACGATCTAATAGAGGACAGTCAGCAGCTACTGGACAGCCAAGAAGGTAGGAGACATGCACCACTTGCTCCGCTAGGCGCCCAAGTAGTGATGCAGAGAGTGACGTGGGAGGCGTTGTTGCAAGTGTTCAGGGTCCTGAAGCAGACACTGTTGGGGAACCTGAGGAGGACATCAGTCACGTGCACACAACTGTTGATGATGATAAAGCCGATCGCAATTGGGAGCCGGGTGCAGAAGGGGCTTCATCATCATCAGGAGAAGAGAGTTGCAGGTTGCCCTTGAGGCAGCAAGGCGGTAGCACGGTTGGCAGTCAGCGTGGTGGCAGTAGTGGAAATTCAGGAGCCAAACGTGCCCGGGGCTTCGCGGCAGTCTACCTTTCCGGGAGGTAGTGGAACAGGGGTTCCTGGAGACGGCGCCAGTAGCAGTCCATTAGTACGGACTGCGGGTGGAAAAATCAGCTAGTCGGCGGTGTGAAAGTTTTTCATAAGGCATCCGGAGGAGGTTCACGTAGCCACATGCAAGATCTGTCGGCAGAAGGTGAAGCGTGGCCAGGGTCCCAATGTGGGCACCACGGCCCTGCATCAACACATGCTTCGTCACCATAAAACTGCCTGGGAGAACCGTGGCTCCGATGAAGTGGTCCAGCCTGCTGCATCACCCAGTGGCCATCCGCTCCCCCCTTCATCCAGCCAAGGCTCCACCACCTCAGCCGAAGGGAGCTTTGTGTCAAACCCCCCTTCTGTCGCTCCTGCTTCTCCTGCTTTTAGTCAGCCATTCCGCCAACAATTCATCGGCGAAGCCATGTCCAAGAGACAACAGTATGTGCCCACTCATCCAACGGCGCAGAAGTTGAATGTGCTCCTGTCCAAGTTGCTGGTGTTGCAGTCCCTCCTTTTTCAAGTGGTGGACTCTGTACCTTTCAGAGAATTGATGGCTTGTGCCGAGCCGAGATGGAGAGTCCCAAGCCGTCATTTCTTTGCGAAGAAGGCAGTACCAGCCATGCATAAGTTTGTACAAGAGAAGGTGGGCCAGTCCTTGAGCCTGTCGGTGTGTTAGAAAGTGCACGGCAGCGCCGACGTGTGGAGCTGGTACTACGGGCAGGGACAATACTTGTCTTTTACGGCTTGCTGGGTAAATGTGGTTCCTGCACAGCCACAACAGCAACTTGGACAGGTCACACGGCTTCCTCCTCCACGCTCTCGCTCACAGGCAGTTTGTCCTGTTACAGTGTGCAACGCCGCCTCCTCATCCTCCACCGTGTCCTCGGCCTCCACTGCACGTCCAAATCTCGGTGGCCCTTCATCGTACCATGTGTGGAGGGCACGGCGGTGTCAAGCTGTTCTTCACATGGTTTGCCTTGGCGAACGGAGTCACACAGGGGAGGAACTGCTAAAGTTCATTCGTAAAGAAATCCGAGTATGGCTTACTCCACGAAATCTGGAAATGGGAACCATGGGGACCGACAACGGGAAGAACATTGCGTCCGCGCTGCGACAAGGAAGTGTGCAACATGCGCCCTGCATGGCACACGTGTTGAATCTGGTTGTCAAGCACTTCCTCAAGTCTTCACCCCATTTGCAAAACATCCTGAAAATGGCAAGGAAACTGTGCATGCACTTCAGCCACTCGTACACCACCAAGCACACCTTCCTTGAGCTGCAGCGTCAGAACGATATCCCACAACATAGTCTTATCTGTGACGTTGCCACATGTTGGAATTCCACCCTCCATATGTTGGACAGACTATACGAACAAAGAAAAGTCATCACCGATTTCTTGATGATCCAAGCAGATAAGAGTACTCCCCTGTGTAACTTCAATGTGAACCAGTGGCAGCTCATACGTGACACATGCCTTTTGCTGTGGCCCTTTGAGGAAGCCACATTATTTGTGAGTCGCCTGGATTACGCCATGAACGACTTAATTCCACTCCTACATTTCCTACAACAAATGATTGAAACCATGGCTGGTCACGGCAATGGAGACGTTGCGCCTACATCTCAAGGCTACATGAGCCCTGTGGGGGCTGAACTGGAGGAGGAGTATGATGAGGGGAAGAGCGGAGCACAGTTTAGGTTGGATGAGATGGCCGGTGTTTCTAGTCTTTGGACAGGAGAGAAGGAGCAGGAGCAGCCAGAGGAGCTGGAGGGTTATGAGGAAGTTGAGACAGAGGACCAGACACACCGTGCCAGTATGCAGTGGAGATGGAGGCAGGTAGTCCCTCCGAGTCACTGGCGCAAATGGCACGATGCATGCTCAGTTGCTTGCGTAGTGACCCCCTAATTGTCCAAATTCTTCAGCGGGATGACTTCTGGATCTCCACCTTTTTAGACCCTCGCTACTGTCCCAAAATGGGGGCCTTTTTTACACCCACTGAGAGGGAGGACAAACTGACCCACTACAGAGAGATTCTACGTAGTCAGTTGGCTGATGCATATCGGCCACATGGTCCATCCACTCGCAGGTCTGACTCGGGGGCCCTCTGCGCACACCTTCCACTGCCATGGCTGCTGGGGAGGGGTGGGAGGAGCAGTACCAGCTCAATCAGCAGCAGCCTGAGTCTACAGTCGCTGATAAGTAGCTTTCTTCACCCGCATAGTGAAGCAACTCATCAGCAGCAGGTAGACATGGAGCAGTACCTGAACCAGAAGGTGATGGCATACCTTGACATGGCCATGTCAACAACCATTGAAGATCTGCTGGACTTCTGGGCAGCCAAACTTGATTTATGGCCACAACTAGACCTTGGCATTTTATGGCCCGCTTGCCATATACGGCACTTTGATTGGCTCTGACCGGCCCGTGCTGACTTGGGGACAACTATGCTGTCTAATCTGGGGGACAACTATGCTCCTAATCTGGGGGACAGCTATGCTCCTAATCTTGGGGACAACTATGCTCCTAATATGGGGGAAACTGATGCTTCTGGCCTTGGGCCTATAATTTTTTGAAGTTTAGCAGTAGCTAAATACATGCTTAATGCAAATGTCAACATTGATCTTTAAATGTAAGGGGTTCTGAAACCCTCTTGGGTACTGCGAATGACTGCTCCAGAATCATTCTGTGTCTTTCAGGAACTACCTGCCTCCCTGGTGCCTCAGGCCTTGGGCCTATAATTTTTTGAAGTTTAGCAGTAGCTAAATACATGCTTAATGCAAATTTCAACAATGATCGTTAAATTCTCGGCGCTCTGCCAGGGCCTTCTCCTACCCCGCCGGGGCCGATCCAAGGACCTCACTAAACCATCCAATTGTTAGTAGAAACATGCGGTGTGTACAAGGGGCAGGGACTTAATGAACCCTAGCTTATGACCCGCACTTAGTTGTGATTCTTCTTTCCTGGCAAAAATGATAACTATCGCCAATGGGAGCCGGGTGCAGAAGGGGCTTAAACATCATCAGGAGAAGAGAGTTGCAGGTTGCCCTTGAGTCAGCAAGGTGGTAGCACGGTTGGCAGTCAGCGTGGTGTGGCAGTAGTGGAAATTCAGGAGACAAACCTGCCCGGGGGAGACCCCTGCTTCGAGGCAGCTTACCTTTCAAAGAGGTAGTGGGTTACCCGCACCTGTCGGTGAAAGATAGAGACGCGCTTATCCGTTCAGTGGAGCGCTAGTGCGTCCCAGACATCTGAGGCCATAACACACCTGTTATTGCTCGATCTCGCAGTTGATTGTGCAATGTAAGGGGTTATTAAAGTGATCTGATTGGTTATTGGTGAGACAGGCTTTTTGAGACAGATGCGCTTACACACATATGTCATCATTTTTTATTTATTTTTTTAAAACATTGTGTTGTTTATTATTTTTGAGAAGAAAGTCTTTGGGTGGTCCACCGTCCTGCATTATAGAGTCTTCTGAACTGTTGGACATGCTTGTTTTTACACAAAGGTATACATTTCTTTAAAAAATGTATACAATTTTGTTGATTTGGGGGGGCGGGGGGAGGGGTGGATTGTGAAGCCCGGGTGATGGGTGTGTACTCGTGCATCAGTCAACTCCAGTCTGTGTCCTTTAGGCAATATATGGGTTACTGATGCAGCAGAGGTGGGGCATGGGTCTTGGAATTTCAATTTTTTTTTTTTTATTTCACAAATTGTGTCACTTATTATATTTGGGAAGAATGTCTTTTGGTGGTACACCGTCCTGCATTATAGAGTCTTCTGGACTCTTGGATATGCGCTTGTTCTTAAACAAAGGTACAAAAACCAAAAATGGCCGGTCAGGGATATGGAGACGTTGCGCCTACATCTTACGGCCACATGAGCCCTGTGGGTGCTTGTGAGATTAGGTCCTTTGTACCCACACGGCGGGGTCCGGGACACAAATTTTGATTTAAATTTCAAATAAAAAAATAACACATTTAAATGGTCTCCTCATGCTGCAGCCAACTCCAGGCTGCGTCATTCTAGCAATATATAGAGAGCACTCGCTGTCCTAAATTTTCTTGAAAAATTTTTCGTTAAAATTTTTTGTCTTTTTATTAGGGATTGTGAAGCTTTGGTGCGTACTCATGCATCAGCCAACTCCAGCCTGTGTCATTCAGGCAATATATGGTTTACTGATGGCGCTGCTGAGCCTGGGTCTGGGAATTTCAAATTTTCTCATAGGTAGCACCCGCTATCCATAAGTCTTCTTCATAAATTTCTACAATTGTTGTGTTTTTTTGGAGGGATTGTGAAGCCCTAGTGTGTACTCATACATCAGCCAACTCCAGGATGTGTCATTCATGCACCTGCTGTCCTAAATATTCTTAAAATTATTTTAAAAATCCTTGTTTTTACTTTGGGATTCTAAAGCCCTGGTGTGTACTCAATGCTGCTTCCTGCTACACTCTGTCAGCCCGTTGGTCCAGTGACAGTATGCTACTCCGCCTCCACATCCTCCACTGTGTCTTAAACCTCCACGGCCCGGACAAGTCTCAGTGGCCCTTCAGCATACCATGTGTGCAGGGCACGGCGGTGTCACGCTGTTCTTCACATGGTTTGCCTTGGCGAGAAGTCATGGAAACAATGGCCGGTCAGGGCAATGGAGACGTTTTGCCTAAATCTCATGGCCACATGAGCCCTGTGGGGGCTTGTTGGATTTGGTCCTTCGTATCCACACCCTGGGGTCTGGGACACGCAAAGGTTGTTTTAAATTTCAAATCAAAAAATTATGGCGCTGCTGGGCCTGGGTCTGAGAATTTCAAATTTTCTCATGGGTAGCACCCGTTATCCAAAATCTTTTTCAAAAATTTCTAAAATTGTGGTGTTTTTTGGGGTGGATTGTGAAGCCCTGGTGTGAACTCGTGCATCAGCCAACTCCAGGATGTGTCATTCAGGCAATATATGGGTTACTGATGCCGCTGTGGGGCCTGGGTCTGGTAATTTCACATTTTCTCATAGGTAGCACCCGCTATCCAAAATCTTTTTCAAAAATTTCAAAAATGGTGGTGTTTTTTGGGGGGATTGTGAAGCCCTGGTGTAAACTCGTGCATCAGCCAACTCCAGGCTGTGTCATTCAGGCAATATATAGGTTACTGATGCCGCTGTGGGGCCTGGGTCTGGTAATTTCAAATTTTCTCATAGGTAGCACCCGCTATCCAAAATCTTTTTCAAAAATTTAAAAAATTGTGTTTTTTTTTTTGGGGGTGGATTGTGAAGCCCTGGTGTGAACTCGTGCATCAGCCAACTCCAGGCTGTGTCATTCAGGCAATATATGGGTTACTGATGCCGCTGTGGTGCCTGGGTGTGGGAATTTCAAGTTTTCTCATTGGTAGCACCCGCTATCTGAAATCTTCGGTTAAAATTCCTTAATTCATCTTTTAATCTTAGGGATTGTGAAGGCCTAGTGCCTATTCATGGTGCTGGCAACTCCGGGCTGTGCCATTCATCCACTATATGGTCTCCTCATGCTGCCAACACCTCCACGCTGTGCCATTCCGCCACTATATGGTCTCCTCATGTTGACAACATGTCCATGCTGTGTCATTCAGCCACTATATAGTGTCTTCATGCTGCCAACACCTCCACGCTGTGCCATTAAGCCACTATATGGTGTCCTCATGCTGCCAACAACTCCATTCTGTGTCATTCAGCCACTATATGGTGTCCTCATGCTTCAGCCTCATCCAAGCTGTGTCATTCAGCCACTATATGGTGTCCTCATGCTGCCAACACCTCCACGCTGTGTCATTCAGCCACTATATGGTCTCCTCATGCTGACAACATGTCCATGCTGTGTCATTCAGCCCCTATATGGTGTCCTCATGCTGCCAACACCTCCACACTATGTTATTCAGTCACTATATGGTCTCCTCACACTGATGCCACCACCAGGCTCTGTCATTGTGCTGCTGTGCGGCAGTGATTCTAAAAGCGATGCCGGTAATCTGCATGCTATTCTGAATAACAGTATTATTTCACTACCCCAGCACACTCCATATGCGTTTTAGAACACAGCAAAGTGTTCTATACCCCTATAGAGGCTGTATGTAGGATAGAAATAGCCTTTTTTAATATAGATTCGCCACGAAAAAATTTGGATCGAAATGAACTTTTTCGGAAAATTCGGCGAATCGTCCGAATCAAATTTTTGAAAAGTTCGATCATCTCTAATTATAATGGGGGACTTTAACTCTCCTGATATAAATTGGGAGACTGAGTCCTGTGAATTTCATAAAGGAAACAGGTTTCTGATTATAGATAAAAACAATTATCTGTCCCAAATGGTGCAGGGCCCGACCAGAGGGGGCGCCCTACTGGACTTAATATTAACCAACAGACCTGACAGAGTAACTAATGTGCAAGTAGAAGGATACCTAGGAAATAGTGATCATAATATAATACATTATAACTTGTTGTTCAATAAGGGAAGCTCTCGAGGGGCCACAAAAACAATTAACTTTAGGAAGGCAAAGTTTGACCAACTCAGAGAAGCCCTTAACAATATAAAATTGGATAATGTCCTCAAAAACAAGAGTACTGACACTAAAGGGGAGACTTTTAAAAATATCTTAAATTCTCACTGCAAGATGTATATACCTTATGGGAATAAAAGGGTCAGAAATAAAAGAAAACCAATATGAATGAATAAAAATGTTAAGGGTGCAATAAATGACCAAAATAAAGCATTTAAACTACTAAAACAGGACGGCAGTGAAGAAGCATTAAAAAGCTATAGAGAAAAATGTAAAATATGTAAAAAATACAGATAAAAACCGCAAAAATAGAGACAGAAAAGACTCATTGCCAAAGAGAGTAAAACTAACCTCAAAATGTTATTTAACTATTTAAATAGCAAAATCAAAAAGATCAAAAATGAAAGTGTGGGCCCTTTAAAAAAAATTATGAGGAAGAAATTATAAACGGGGATCAGGAAAAAGCAAATATATTAAACAAATTCTTCTCCACTGTGTTCACCGAGGAAAATGAAATACCTGGTGAAATACAGCGATATAAGGTAAACTCCCCAGTAAAGGTCACCTGTTTAACCCAGAAAGAAGTACAATGCCGCCTACAAAAAATCTAAATAGACAAATCACCAGGTCCAGATGGCATTCACCCCCGTGTTCTAAAGGAATTAAGTAATGTAATAGACAGACCCCTATTTTTAATATTCAGGGAATCCATAGTAACAGGGACTGTTCCCCAGGACTGGCACATGGCAAATGGGGTACCAATATTTAAAAAGGGATCAAAAGGTGTCCCCAGGAATTATAGACCTGTTAGTTTAACTTCCGTTGTATGTAAATTGTTTGAGGGTTTTCTAAGGGATGCAGTTCTGGAGTATCTTAATGAAATTAAATGTATGACCCCATATCAGCATGGTTTTATGAGGGATTGGTCCTGTCAAACTAACCTGATCATCTTTTATGAGGAGGTCAGCTCCAGACTGGACCAGGGGCAATTGCTGGATGTTGTATATCTGGACTTTTCCAAAGCATTTGATACGGTGCCACATAAAAGGTTAGTGCATAAAATGAGAAGGATGGGGCTGGGGGAGAATGTGTGCAAGTGGGTAAGTAACTGGCTCAATGATAGGAAACAGAGGGTGGTTATTAATGGTACTTATTCTGATTGGGTGACGGTTACTGGTGGGGTACCACAGGGGTCCGTCTTGGGTCCTGTTCTATTTAATATATTTATTATTGCAGATGATACTAAATTCTGTAAAGTGGTAAACACTATAGAGGACAGTGCACTGTTACAAATGGATCTGCATAGGTTGGAGGTTTGGGCTGGGAAGTGGCAGATGAGGTTCAACACTGATAAATGTAAGGTAATGCACGTGGGGAAGAAAAATCCGGGCTGGGATTATGTATTAAATGGGAGAACACTTGGAACGACTGACATGGAAAAGGATTTAGGAGTCTTAGTTAACAGTCAATTTAGCTGTAGTGACCAGTGTCTGGACGCTGCTGCCAAGGCAAATAAAATCATGGGGTGCATCAATAGGGGCATAGACGCCCATGACAAGGAAATATTTCTACCTCTGTACAAATCACTAGTCAAACCACACATAGAATGCTGTGTACAGTGCTGGGCACCAGTGTACAAGAAAGATATAGGGGAGCTGGAGAGGGTTCAAAGACGGGCAACCAGAGTAATACCGGGAATTGGAGGACTACAGTACCCAGAAAGATTATCAGAATTAGGGTTATTTAGTTTAGAAAAAAAGAAGGCTTAGGGGAGACCTAATATCTATGTATAAATATATCAGGGGACAGCACGGAGATCTCTCTCATGATCTATTTATACCAGGACTGTATCTATAACAAGGGGGCATCCACTACGTATAGAGGAAAGAAGGTTTCTACACCAGCACAGACGGGGGTTCTTTACTGTAAGAGCAGTGAGACTGTGGAATTCTCTGCCTGAGGAGGTGGTTATGGTGAACTCTGTAAAAGAGTTCAAAAGGGGTCTGGATGCTTTTTTGGAGCATAATAACATTGATGGTTATGTATACTAGATTTATAGTGACAGAACATTGATCCTGGGATTTATTCTGATGCCATATTTGGAGTCGGGAAGGAATTTTTACCTTTAGTATGAGGGTTTTTTGCCTTCCTCTGGATCAATTAAGTGGGGACTCATTAGGGTTATAGGTTGAACTTGATGGACTCTGGTCTTTTTTCAACCTTATGAACTATGAACTATGTTTCTATGGTACATATTCTACTTTAACATAGTGGTAAATTTTCGTCTTACTTGCATCTTTTTTTGGTGAAAAATCCCCAAATTTCATGAAAATTTTGAACATTTTGCATTTTTCTAACTTTGAAACTCTCTGCTTGTAAGAAAAATGGATATTCCAAAACAATTATATATTAATTCACAAAAACAAAATGTCTACTTTATGTTGGCATCATAAACTTGACATTTTTTAAACTTGTTTAAGACATTAGAGGGTTTCGAAGTATAGCAGCAATTTTCTAAATTTTCACGAAGATTTCAAAATCACAACTTTTCAGGAACCAGTTAGGTTCGAAGTGGATTTGAGGGGCCTTTCTGTGAGGAATACCCCATAAATGACCCCATTATAGAAAGTGCATTCTTCAAAGTATTCAAAATGACATTCAAAAAGTTTGTTAACCCTTTAGCTGTTTCACAGAAAACAGCAAAGTGGAGGAGAAAAATCTAAATCTGCATTTTTACACTAATGTTCTTGTAGCCCCATTTTTTTTTTTCATTTTAAAAGTTGTATAAGGAGAAAAAGCCCCCCAAAATTTGTAGCCAAATTTCTCTTGAGTATGGAAATACCTGATATGTTGACATAAAGTGCTCTGCAGGCTCAAGAGGGAAAGAGCAACTGTGGAATTTTGGTGAGCAATTTTGCTGTAATGGTTTTTGGGGGGCATTTTGCATTTAGGAAGCCCCCATGGTGCCAGAACAGCAAAAAGAAAAAAAAAAAAAACATGGCACACTATTTGGGGAAACTACATCCCCCAAGGAACATAACAAGGGGTATAGTGAGCCTTAACACCTCACAGGTGTTTGACGACTTTGCGTTAAAGTTGAATGTGAAAATGGAAAATATGATTTTCAACACAAAAATTATGGTGTTGCCCCAAATTTTCCTTTATTTTTTTTTTTACTATGGGTAATGGGAGAAAATGGACCCCAAAATTTTAAACCCCATTTCTTCTGAGTATGGAAATACCCCATATGTGTAAAGTGCTCTGCTGCTGCACTACAATGCTCAGAAGAGAAGGTGCAAAATTTGGCTTTTTAAAAGAGAATTTTGCTGAAATGGTTTTTGAAGGTCATGTTGCATTTAGCAAGTCCCCACGGTGCCAGAACATCAAAAAAAAAAAAAAAAAAAAGCAACACATGGCACACTATTTGGGAAACTACACCCCTCAAGGAACGTAACAGGGGGTACAGTGAGCCTTAACCCCTTAAGGACTCAGACAAATTTATTTTTACGTTTTCGTTTTTTCCTCCTTGCCTTAAAAAAATCATAACTCTTTTATATTTTCCTCCACAGACTAGTATGTGGGCTTGTTTTTTTGCTCGATCGCAGACCAGAGCAGAAGACCTGTGGAAGGCAGTGGAGGCAGGTGAGGGGACCTCCGTCTGCCATGCTGGATGATCGGATTGCCGCAGCAGTGCTGCGGGCGATCCAATCATCCATTCAAAGTACTGCAATGCTGCAGATGGTGTGATCTGTATTGATAACGGCATCTGAGGGGTTAATGGTGGACATCCGTGCGATCGCAGATGTCCACCATTATGGGCAGGTCCCTGGCTGCTATCAGTAGCCGGGACCTGCCGTGCGTGATGCGAGCATCGCTCTGATGCTCGCAGTTATACATAGGACGTAAATGTATGTCCTGGTGTGTTAAGTACCAGCTCACCAGGACGTACAATCACGTCCGGCGTATTTAAGGGGTTAACACCTCACAGGTGTTTGAAGGGTTTGCATTGAACTTGGACGAGAAAATGAAAAATTTGATTTTTAACACTAAAAAGGCCACCTCCCCGTGGTGGCTGGGGGACACATTTTGATCAAAAAGTGCGCTAAGAGCCTCAATTTTTTTGACCAATGTGTGCTGCTGCAATCCTCTTTTTTTGTATACTCTGTATATGCCATGGCAATGTGCACCCGTGTATTAGGCTGTTGTGCTGGCTATCTTTCTTTTTTCTTGTATGTACAATTCAGGGGGAAATGGCACCCTCTATAGCTGTGCACCCCTCCCCCTTTCTCACAGGGGGAGTTTTAAATGGATCCAGCATGTCACCCAGTCAGAGGCTATATGCCCAGCAGAGGTGAGTGGATAGTTGAGTGTTAGGCTCAGAATTTGTGCTAGGTTCCCATCCTAAATGAGGCCACCTCCCCGTGGTGGATGGGGGACACTTTTTGATCAAAAAGTGCGCTAAGAGCCTCAATTTTTTTGACCAATGTGTGCTGCTGCAATCCTCTTTTTTTTTGTATAACACTAAAATTATGGTGTTAATCAAAATTTTTCATTTTCACATGGTGTAATAGGAGAAAATAGACCCCAAACTTAAAGGCCAATTACTCCCCATTTAAGAAAACGTTCCATTTTTGGACGTAAAGTGCTCTGCTGGAGCACTACAGGTCAGAGAACATAAAGATCGCCATTGGACTTTTGGAGAGAGAATTTTGCTGGAATTGATTCGGCGTCCATGTGCATTAACAAACATTCCATGGTTCCAGAACAGCAGAAACACCCCACATGTGAAACCATTTTGGAAACTCCACCCCTCCAGGAACATAACAAGGGTTACAGTGAGTACTTAAACCTCACAGGTTTTTTGAACAGTGGGCCGTAAAAGTAAAAAATTATATTTTTCACACTATATTGATAGTGTTACCCCAAATGTTTCATTTCACATGGGGTAATAGGGGAAAAGGCCCTCAAAATGTGTTGTGCAATTTCGCCTGAGAAGGAAAATACCCCATATGTGGATGTAAAGTGCTCTGAGGGCACACTGCAATGCTCAGAATAGAAGGAGCGCCATTGGGCTTTTGGGATGAAAAGTTTGTTGGAATTGAAGTTGAGGTGTGTTTACATGTGTGTTTACAAAGTCACCATTGTGCAAGAACAGCAGAAACCCCACACATGTGACACCATTTTGGAAACTACACCCCTCAAGGAACGTAGCAAGGGTTATATTGCGTAGACCGCACTGTTTTTTTGATCAGTGGGCTGTAAAAGTTAAAAATCTTGTTTTTAACACTTAATTGCTGGTATTAACCAAATTTTTTTTAGTCTCACAAGTAGTAAAGCTAAGTTCACATTGTGATTTAACCATCCGATTATAGAGGTCTGTAAAATTGGATTGCAAAAAATCGCATACAATTGTATGTAAAAGTTTCTTTGCTATCCGATTTAAAATCATATCCAAAAATCGTACAGATGAAAATTCCAACTGATTTTCAAGAAAATCTGATCCTGTTTTAAAAATTATATGTATGCCAAGCATGTAGCACTATTATATGTAGCACTTTCCAGAGTGTACTGCGCATCCGTAAAATAAATTTGTGCGCGATTAATCTGATAGAATCGGACAGTCACACAATTTCATACGATTTGCATAGAACTCAATAATAAAAAAATCGGACATGATTGATTTCGATCAGATTTTGAATCTGGACAAAAAATTGTGGTCAACCCTGATTTTACCTCCGATTTTAAATCGTACAAAATCGGATGCGGATCAAAACTGATGCCTTTTTTGGCTATCAATAACCCCTTAACGACGCCAGACGTAAATATACGTTCTGGTGAGCTGGTACTTAACGCACCAGGACGTACATTTACGTCCTATGCATAACCGCGAGCATCGGAGCGATGCTCGGGTCATGCGCGGCAGTTCCAGGCTGCTGATAGCAGCCAGGGACCTGCCAGTAATGGCGGACATCCGCAATCGATTAAACCCTAAATTGCACTCTGTCACACAATTCTGAGCAGCAGAAGATTTGTGGAGCAAATAAAAATAAACTCAATTGGACTGAAAAATTAGGAGATAAGATGCTTCAGAAAGTTCAGGCAGCTTGGAGATCTGTATGAGGCAGCTGACAGCTATCTGCCCCTCTCTGCTGCAATGCTCAATAACGTGAATAGGAGGTTTAGCTATCAATGATCCTTCTCAGTGTAACAGCACAGCACTCTGCACTCCTGCCTTTCCCTAATGCTGATGTGACTAGCAGTTGCAGTGTAACGCTGTGGTATGAGCTACACACACACGCAGTCCCATCCTCTCTATCTGAGTGCATAGATGAAATGAAGAGAGGCAAGAATCGTGGCGAAATTCGCATTCGTTGCGAATCAAATTTTTCATGAAATTCGTAACGAATTCGGGTTCTTCAACTTCGATTCGCTCATCTCTAGTGGTAACCCTTATCTAGCAATGGGTGCAAAAGGCCCCAGACATTTTTTCTGCTAACACCCAGAGTGGGGGGACATTCTGGGGGTTCATACACCATAAACTTGCAAGTGTACCCTGAGGCACTCTCGCAAAGTTTATACATCTTCACGCCATACCACTTCCGCTTGGTTGGGATGTATTGCCGGAAGCTGAGTTGCCCCTTAAAGCTGATGAGAGACTCATCAATCGAGAACTCCCTTCCAGGTACATAGGCCTCTAAAAATTTGGGGACATGCCGTATTATCTGCATAATACAAACATTTCCGAATGGCCTCGAACCAGGGACAAAAAAGGACTCCTAGCGCAAAAAGCCCTGCGCCAAAAAAAAGTGTTTAATTAATCAGTGGTGTGCGCACTGATTAGCGATTGGTGGTGACAGGGGGCGCAGAAGTCAGTGGGGGGGGGTCCAGCCACTCAGCCCAGCCAGAACAGTGGCTGGTGACACATACACAGACCCCCACACAAAAAAACACGAAAAATTAAATAAAAAAATGCTAAAACACGAAAAAAGCACCCGCATGAACCCCCCCAAAAAACGCTGATCAGTGAAAAATCACTGACAGCGGTGGGGCAGGCCACACACACAGGTACAGTCCGTCAACAAAGACCAGGCCTGCTAATGGTGGCACGGACCGCCTATAGGTGCAAAAAAATAAATAAAATGGTGCTTATAATTCACAAAAAAGTACCTGCACCACAAAAAAAAGTAATATTTGACTGATCAGCGTTGGTTGGGTGATTGGCTACTTTTATACGTAAGAGGGCCCGGCCATGCGGTTACCAGGTCTGCACCCAAAAAATAAATAAAAAAACACTGGGGGCAGACCAAAGCGACCCTGTAGGGCCGGGGTCACGCAGCAAAAACAAGGGGCACTTTTTCAACTGTGAGGGGGACATGTAGCACGGGGCTCCGTCCTGCTCAGCTTTAGACACACAATGTTGGTGAGCAGAGCGGAGCAACGAGCTCCTGCTCTCCTCTACCCTTCTGATACACTGTGATTGGTGCGATCACCACGACCGCCCAATTACAATTGTCCTGGAGGGAGTGGCAACACTGCCACATCCCAGGAAAGTATGGAGGATAATTAGCGGTGTATATTACACCACTCATCATCCTCCTTTTCCGAATCATGGGGTCACATGTGACCCCAACTACCAGGAATCACTGCAGACCGCCGGTCTGAATTGACCAGCAATTTGACCCCCCTCGGCAATGTTCCAGGATTCCTGCTGAATGATTTCAGCAGGCATCCCGGTCCAATCCCTGCCCGGCGAGCGTCAGGGAAAGGAATCGCCACACATCGCCCGGTCTGAATTGACCGGCGATTTGCAGCTATCGCCGATATGGGCGGGGGGGAGGGTTCCTCATTTCAAATAAAAAATAAAAAAAATATAGGCTGACTATGCATCTTACATGTACAATATTAATTAAATCTTGCAATGTAAATAAAACTAAATGTTCATATATTGGCTACAGATGGAAGGGATAGGCCCCAAAGATCCTTTCTTCTAGAAAGCCCAAGGATCTGCCATCTGATGTCACATCTTTTAATACTGGGATTAATAAAACAACTGGGTAAACCTCAATAGTGCAAAAATTCTACTTGGACACTACATTGGAGGCCCTGAAAATATGAACAAGGTTTTAGAAGTCCTGAAATATTTCCAAATATAAGTAGAAAACTTTTGATAGTTCAGATATTGTGAACATCATTGGCTTTTGTAGTATCAGGTTATCGTACTTTCTTTAAATATGACATTATTTTATTACCTTTACCTGTACAGCTTGGATAGATCAGTGTTTCTCCAGAACATTTTCCGATAGGTCTAGTCCTACGATAATATCCAGTCTTACATTTAAAGTACACTCTCTCATTTTCTTCATAGTATACTTCATTATCATGGACTTCATCTAATTCCAAGTTGTTTTTATCAAGTTCATCTTGATCTATTCGGCATGTCTCTAGGGAATCAAACAGGGAACATGATGTCTATGTGACAATGTTCAAATAAGAATGACCGAAACAATAACAATGTGTAATATACATCCGCATTGCAGGGAAGTTGTCTGTATAATAAACCGACCATATATACTCGAGTATTAGCTGGTCCGAATATAAGCCGAGGCCCCTACTTTCACCCCCAAAACCTGGGAAAACTTATTGACTTGAGTATAAGCCTAGGGGGGAAATACTTCACCCCCCCCCGTCATCATCCAGACACCCCTATCATCATCATCATCCCCTGTCAACCCCCCCGTCATCATCCAGACCCCCATCGTCATCATCACCCCCTGTCAAACCCCCGTCATCATCACCCCCAGTCTATATCCCCCTTGTCATCATCCAGACCGCCCCCTCCGTCATCATATAGGTCCCCCTCGTTGTCTACTCACCTCCCCAGTTCTCTCAGTCCTGTTGCTTAGTAGCTGCAGGGACCGTCCGCATTCCGGTGGGAAGGGTGAGCCGGTCTGGGCCGTCCATCTTCCCCGGGAGGCCCTCTTCTCCACTCCGGGCCGGCCCCAGACTAGTGACACTGCATTGCCGCCGCCACACTGGGACGTCCCTAACATCACTGACGTCTGCAACACACGGATATCCCTGTGTGGCGGCGACAATGCAGCATCACTAGTTGGATGGTCCCTGCAGCAAAGATGGATGGCCCGGCCAAGCCCCCCCCCCCCCCCCCCCATAAAACAGTATTTTTTTTACTCGAGTATAAGCTGTGGGGGGCATTTTCAGCACGAAAAATTGTGCTGAAAAACTTGGCTTATACTCGAGTATATAAGGTATATGCTCTTTTATATTTATTTTAATATAATATTTTTCTCTTATTCTACCTAGCCTGAAAAAAATGACATTTATATTTTCTTATTATTATGTTAAAATTATGTTACTATGATTAATTTTAATAAAAACTATATTGACAAAAAAATTAACCTTATTGCAAAATACTTAATGGGAGCTGAAAAATCTTCATACATCACATTATGAGATGGAAAAACTGGTAAGGTCATTGGGAAAACTAATAACTAAAAAACAAATAAAACGAAACATGCTTTGTAAAAGAAAAGCAGAAACTCCTTAAAAATAATTCCACGCTTTCAAATGTGAAATGCAACATTTATATAACATATTGTTAGTAAAAATAAACAATAAATAATACTTACTTCCAGAGAAGCAATTAGGATACCTAAATTCTCCATCAGAACATTCAATCACCAAAGCTGCTTGATTTGGTCGTCTAAATCCTGACTTGCAGGTTACACTGAATCGTGTGCCGTGTATATGAGTGATATCAGGATTATTGTCAGAATTGTCAGATGGAAGGAGCTGAATGTTGTGTAAATTAAGATTTTCTGTGGAGATTTTACATGGACCTAAAAGATAAGTAAAAGGGAAACTCATTTGTTCCTCTTTTTTTTTAACAACACACTAAATACTTGTAAATGTGTAGTTTAATATTGTACTTACGGTAACATACTGGTAGTTCGGTCCATTGACCATTCTCACATTTAACATTTATAGGCCCATTTATTACATGGTCTTCGTTGCACTCAAATTCGATATATGAGCCTGAGTCATAACTGTCCTGGGGTTCAGTTTTGAGGAATGCATTTTCGATTTTTGGAGTTGCGCAGCTTTCTAAAAGGTAATAATGAAATTAAATTTAGAAGTTTATAGCTCATAAAAAAGTGTACATTGTCCTTGTGATGCATATGGTATGTAATCATATAATATAATTACCAATAATGGCAACTATTTTATATACAATTCTTTATTGGAAAGATATCACACACCTTATCACTATTAGGCTACGTTCACATGGCCTTTTTTTCGTCACTGTCTCGTAAACTATACTACTAACGGATGCAAACTGATGCAAAAGGATGCCATTCTGTGGCATCCTATTGTATCAGTTTTCATCAGTTAGTGTGAAAAGTCAGCTGCCTACGGACTCCCGCAGCTGGGACTACTACTACTCCCATCATGGAACAGACTTGTTTCCATGATGGAAGTGGTAGTTCCCCTGGCTGCGGGAGTCTGCCGATGGCTGGGGAGGCTACATTGGTGTTTTTACTACTACCCCCATCATGGAACAGAGTCTATTCCATGTTGTGGGTAGTGGTACAGGGCCTGAGGGATTGATCACACCGGATCTCACTTCTGAGACCCAGTGTGATCAGAAGTTATTAAACAGGGGAACGGAACTTCCAGTTCCGGTGCGGCCGATGTAGGCTGCTACTGAGAAGAGCTCCCGCGCCCCCCAGCTCATACCTGCCCGGTACCGGCCCCCTTTCGGATTTTGCGGGTCCCCACAGCCTTGTGAGACCTCAATGAAGCTCTCGGAATGGAGCGCTTCATACAGCGCAGCGTAGCGGCTGCGATTCCGGCGCCGTCGCTCCCGGCAGCTCAGGGAAGCGCGGCGAAGATGGCCGCCACGAGTGCCTCCCGCACAGAAAGCGTAGCGCATGAAGATACACGCGCTGCGGGGAAGGCTTCCTCACTGCCACCAATGAACTCTCCGGCCGAGGACCATGAAATGGAGGTAGGGCAACCTCTGTTACTGCCCCAACAATCACAGGCACAGATAAGCCTACCTAGCACAGTCACAGGTGGAGATAAGCCTGTTAGCAGCCCCCCTGTGGATCCTGGCCTCCCACAACTGTCCACTTCTGCTCAGGGAGCCCCTATGACAATAGACTACCAGCTCCTTGCCTCTGAGATGGCAGCACGTATCACCCCAAATGTGCAACATATTGTGGAGGAAGTTTTAAAAGCTACACTGCAGAACCTTCAGCTGGAAGTTGAAGCACACTCCAGTCGCTTGAATGAGGTGGAGCAAAGAGTGTCTCACCTGGAAGATTGTGACGTCATTGCAGAAAGGCGACTGCACAATGCTGAATCTGAGCTTGCTAGAATGAGTGAAAAGTTAGAGGACCTCGAAAATAGGTCCCGGAAAAATAATTTACGAATAGTGGGGGTTAAAGAAACTGTGACGCAACAGGATCTGCAGCACTTTTGTGAAAGGGACCTCCCTAAAACTTTAGGTCTCTCTCACCCATGCCGGGTAGAGAGGGCTCACAGGATAGGTCCAGCTTCCACCTCCTCCAGAGAAACTCCAGCTGCTTTGGCGAATAGACCGCATCAAGTAATACTTCGCTTACTTAATTTTAACCTCTTAAGGACCCAGGGCGTATGGATACGCCCTCACACCCTGGGCCTTAAGGACCCAGGGCGTATCCATACGCCCTGGCGTTTTCCAGTCTCTGCCGCGCGCCGGGCAGACATCAGAACTGGATGCCTGCTGAAATCCTTCAGCAGGCATCCAGGGCAAACGCCGAGGGGGGCCATGTAGGCCCCCCATGTCGGCGATCACCGCAAATCGCAAGGGAAATCGCCCTTGCGATCTGCGGCGATACCAGGCTGATCGGGTCTCTGGGACCTGACCGCCCGGTAATTTTGCATGTTCCCGGCTGTCACAGACAGCCAAGACCATGCTAACGTAAAGGAGCAAGGTGGCAAGCCGACCACCTCCTCCTATACCCTGCGATCTGTCGGTTAGTTAACCGACCAATCGCAGGAGGGGGGCGGTTACTTCCTCCCGTCCTGCCCGGCCCCTGAAAGTCCGGAGAGGACGAGATTAAGACCGGAGGACGCGGCGGGGGACGGGGGAGTGCTGGGGACCGGCCCCGGTACTTACCTCGTCCCTGAAGACCAGGATCCTGGCGGCGGAGACGGCGGCGGCGGCGGCGACAGGTGAGTAGATCTTCAGCCGCGGTCGGGCCCTTTACAGCAATGCACATCGCCGTAAAGCAACATGCATTGCTGTAATGGGACCCTGTAAACTACAACTCCCAGCATGCCCAGACAGCCCTTGGCTTCTGGGCATGCTGGGAGTTGCAGTTTTGCAACATCTGGAGGTCCACAGTTTGGAGACCACTGTGCCCTTCCAGATGTTGCAAAACTACACATCCTCAGCATGCCCTTACTGTCCAGGCATGCTGGGAGTTGTAGTTCTGTAACATCTGGCCCTTCAGATGTTGCAGAACTACAACTCCCAGCATGCCTGGACAGTTTTGGCATACTGGGAGTTGTAGTTTTGCAACATCTGGAAGGGCACAGATTGGGAACCATTGTATTAGTGGTCTGCAAACTGTAGTCCCCCAGATGTTGCAAAACTACAACTCCAAGCATGCTGGGAGTTGTAGTTCGGCAACATCTGGCTCTAAAGATGTTGCCAACTACTACTCCCAGCATGTTTGAGAATGTTTGGGAGTAGTGGCTTTGCAACAACTGGAGGCACACTGGTTGGGAAACATTGTCTGTTTCCTAACTCAGTGTTTCCCAACCCGTGTGCCTCCAGCTGTTGCAAAACTATAACTACCAGCATGCACTGATAGACTGTGCATGCTGGGAGTTGTAGTTTTGCAACAGCTGGAGGTCCCCCCTGTGAATGTACAGGGTACATTCACATGGGCAGGGGGCTTACAGTGAGTATCAGGCTGCAAGTTTGCGATGCAGCAAATTTTGCGCGGCAGCTCAAACTCGCTGTAACCCCCCGCCCATGTGACTGTACCCTAAAAACACTACACTACACTAACACAAAATAAAATAAAAAGTAAAAAACACTACATATACACATACCCCTACACAGCCCCCCTCCCCTCCCCAATAAAAATGAAAAAAGTCTGGTAGGCCACTGTTGCCAAAATGGAGCCTCCAGCTGTTGCAAAACAACTCCCAGTATTGCTGGACAGCCGTTGACTGTCCAAGCATGCTGGGAGTTTTACAACAGCTGGAGGCACCCTGTTTGGGAATCACTGGCGTAGAATACCCCTATGTCCACCCCTATGCAAATCCCTAATTTAGGCCTCAAATGCGCATGGCGCTCTCACTTTGGAGCCCTGTCGTATTTCAAGGCAACAGTTTAGGGTCACATATGGGGTATTGCCGTACTCGGGAGAAATTGCCTAACAAATTTTGGGGGGCTTTTTCTCCTTTCACCCCTTATGAAAATGTGAAGTTGGGGTCTACACCAGCATGTTAGTGTAAAAAAATAAATTTTTTACACTAACATGCTGGTGTTGCCCTATACTTTTCATTTTGACAAGAGGTAAAAGGGAAAAAAGCCCCCCAAAATTTGTAATTTAATTTCTCCCGAGTACGGAGATACCCCATATGTAGGCGTAAAGTGCTCTGGGGGCGCACAACAAGACCCAGAAGGGAGAGTGCACCATGTACATTTGAGGTGATTTGCACAGAGGTGGCTGATTGTTACAGCGGTTTTGACAAACGCAAAAAAAACAAAACCCCACATGTGACCCCATTTTGGAAACTACACCCCTCACGGAATGTAATAAGGGGTGCAGTGAGAATTTACCCCCCACTAGTGTCTGACAGATCTTTGGAACAGTGGGCTGTGCAAATTAAAAATGTTGCACAGACCACTGTTCCAAAGATCTGACAGACACCAGTGGGGGTGAATTCTCACTGTACCCCTTGTTACGTTCCTCAAGGGGTCTAGTTTCCAAAATGGTATGGCATGTGGGGGTTATTTTGCTGTCCTGGCACCATAGGGGCTTCCTAAATGCGACATCCCCCCCCCCCCCCCCCCCCCCCCGAGCAAAATTTGCTCTCAAAAAGCCAAATATGACTCCTTCTCTTCTGAGCATTGTAGTTCGCTCGTAGTGCACTTCAGGTCAACTTATGGGGTACCTCCATACTCAGAAGAGATGGTGTTTCAAATTTTGGGGGGTATTTTTTGCTATTAACCCTTGCAAAAATTTGAAATTTGGGGGGGAAATACCCATTTTAATGAATTATTATTTTTTTTTTTTACGTATGCAAAAGTCGTGAAACCCGTGTGGGATATTAAGGCTCACTTAATTCCTTGTTACGTTCCTCAAGGGGTCTAGTTTCCAAAATGGTGTGCCATGTGGGTATTTTTTGCTGTCCTGGCACCATAGGGGCTTCCTATATGGGACATGCAATCGAGCAAAATTTGCTCTCAAAAAGCCAAATATGACTCCTTATCTTCTGAGCATTGTAGTTCGCCTGTAGTGCACTTCAGGTCAAATTATGGGGTACCTCCATACTCAGAAGAGATGGGGTTACAAATTTTGGGGGGTATTTTCTGCTATTAACCCTTGCAAAAATGTGAAATTTGGGGGGAAACACACATTTTAGTGAAATTTTATTTTATTTTTTTACATATGCAAAAGTCGTGAAACACCTGTGGGGTATTAAGGCTCACTTAAATCCTTGTTACGTTCCTCAAGGGGTCTTGTTTCCAAATTGGTATGGCATGTGTTTTTTTTTGCTGTTCTGGCACCATAGGGGCTTCCTAAATGCAACATGCCCCCCAAAAACCATTTCAGAATAACGTACTCTCCAAAATCCCCTTGTCACTCCTTCGGTTCTGAGCCCTCTACTGCGCCCACCGAATACTTTACATAGACATATGAGGTATGTGCTTACTCGAGAGAAATTGGGCTACAAATATACAAAGTATACTTTTTCTCCTTTTACCCCTCGTAAAAATTCTAAAATTGGGTCTACAAGAACACGCGAGTGTAAAAAATGAAGATTGTGAATTTACTCCTTCACTTTCCTGCTATGCCTGTGAAACCCCTAAAGGGTTAAAAGGCTGACCGAATATCATTTTGTATACTTTGGGGGGTGCAGTTTTTATAATGGGGTTATTTGTGGGGTATTTCTAAGATGAAGACCCTTCAAATCCACTTCAAACCTGAACTGGTCCCTTAAAAATAGTGAGTTTGGAAATTTTGTGAAAAATTGGAAAATTGCTGCTGAACTTTGAAGCCCTCTGGTGTCTTCCAAAAGTAAAAACTTGTCAATTTTATGATGCAAACATAAAGTAGACATATTGTATATGTGAAAAAAAAAATATTTTAAATATCCATTTTCCTTACAAACAGAGAGCTTCAAAGTTAGAAAAATGCTAAATTTTCTAATTTTTCCTAAAATTTTCAAATTTTTCACCAAGAAAGGATGCAAGTTACAATTTTTTTTTACCACTATGTTAAAGTAGAATATGTCACGAAAAAACTATCTCGGAATCAGAATGATAACTAAAAGCATTCCAGAGTTATTAATGTTTAAAGTGACAGTGGTCAGATGTTCAAAAAATGGCCGGGTCCTAAGGTGTAAAATGGCTGGGTCCTTAAGAGGTTAACGACAACATTGAAATACTGCAAGCATACCGGTGCTTACAGCAACTGCTTGTGATTCAGGGAATGCGCCTCCTACTCTTTGAGGACTTTTCTGTGGACGTGGCAAAACGTAGGAGAGCTTTCAGCGCCATTTGTTCCTCACACTATAAAGCGAACGTATGATTCCAACTTCAATACCCGGCGACCTTACGGGTGTTTCAAGCTGATGGAACAGTAAAGGTATACAAGACACCTGAGGAGGCAGCCTCTGCACTTGAACAGATCCCGCCATCCCCCTCGCAACGCTCGACACGGACAAGATCGCCAAGACGCCGCCGGTCGAGATCGCCCAGAGAGACTCACTGTGCTCAACGATCTAGATCGGCCGCGAGAGGAGATGAGGGATCCCCTGCTCCAAGAGACCAACGCAAATGATTCCGCTCTCCTAGGAGAGGACATGGAGGTGGTCGTCAATCTTCACCAGACTGAAAGGTTCCGCTACCTTGATTTCACAATGGACAAGATGGACTTCTGGGACATGATCGGGCCTGGAGGCCAAACACACCGTGACTTTTTATGCTGACATTTCACTATTGTTTTTTTTTTTGTATACTCCTTTTTTTTGTATGCTCCTCCTGCCGCTTAAGTTGCCATAACATCTACTATAGTATGTATAGCTTTTGGGGCAGGTTAAAGCGCCTTTATTCTTATATTCGGGGGCCTTTGCTAGTCTAGATAATTACCTGGGGGAGTACGGAGGCTTACTTTTACTTCACAGACTTTTACTTCACAGTTAGTCTCCTATGTCGCCCGAAAAAAGTCCTTTACTCATAGGCAGGGTATTCACACTGACCAAATACCC